>NC_052149.1:42045559-42345559 GCF_902713615.1 Scyliorhinus canicula
CTCGCCCCAACAAGAGGACACCTGCACTGCAGCCTATGGCACCCTCCCTGGTTCTCTGCCCCTCTCAGGACAGAGGTCTCACCAGTGACCCCCTCCTCTCTGGTACAACAGCTGCCTCCTACTGGTGAGACTGGCAGTGCCGTCTGCCTCTGCCACCACCTCCCAGGCTGTGTTCAGGAGAGCAAGCTTGAGTCTGCAGCCCAAGTTGGGAAGAAAATATCCCTCCGCTCCTCACTGGCATGTAGCTGTGGGTCCACACCGGACTGCCAAACTCAGGGGGCAGGTCTTCTGTGAGCCATCTATGTGGCTGCAGTGAGTGTGTGGTAAATAGAGCGCTTAAAAACAGCTCCAGCTGCCTGGCTCTTTGACGCTAACTCGGCCCCAGTGGTTAGAACACCCGTTGTGCTAGGAATTTCTCGGGAATTCGTGCCAGCAGAGTGCTGGCCCCTGAGTGTGATCTGAATTGTTCCATAAGTAGCGCCCCCAATGGGAACGCAAACAGCACGCAATTCAGCACAGGCGTCAACACCTAGGGCGCAATCCAACAGAAAAGTTTCTCCGGACTGGGTTTTTTGGCCTCGCCCGCCACAAGATCGCCACGGACGGGCCGGGAATCATGTAAAGGTCCGCTGACCTTGGGCGGGAATTTCCAGTCGTGGGCAGGCGTGGCCGGAAAATCCTGCTCTAAGTGTAATTTCAGGTGGGTTTGACCGGGAGTTTCTCCCCGGCTTTGTCGGTGAGTTCCCACCACATTGTAAACATTGTGGTCAAAGCTCTTAGAAGGTGAACGAAGCAAGGCTAACATCTGTTTTGTGGAAGCTGTCAATCACAGCCCATTCAGAGAAATGAATGAGTGGCTTGCAGATAGAGGATCTGAGGGATTAAACATAGCCTACAACTGTTCTCTTTCCAGGAATGGACATGTGGGGCAGAATTCTCCGACCACTCCGACCCCCCCCCCCCCCCCCTCCCCCGCAGGGTCGGGGAATCGCCCGGGGCCTTCATAAATCCCGCCCTGCCATGGCCGGAATTCTCCGCCACCCGGGAATCGGCGGGGGCGGGAATCACGCCTCACCAGTCGGCAGCCCCCCGCGCCGGTCGGCGAGCCCCCCGCTGCGATTCTCTGGCCCGCAATGGGCCGAAGTCCCGCCGCTGTCAGGCCGTTCCCACCGGCGTGGTTTAAACCACCTCTGGTGCCTGCGGGGGCAGGCGGCGCGAGCGGGCCCCGGGGACCTGGGGCGAGCGCAGGTGATCTAACCCCGGGGGGTGCCCCCAGGGTGGCCTGGCCCGCGATTAGGGCCCACCAATCGGCAGGTGGGCCTGTGCCGTGGGGGCACTCTTTTTCTTCCGCCGCCACCACGGCCTCCACCATGGCGGAGGCGGAAGAGACCCCCTCCACCGCGCATGCGCTGGGGTGACGTCAGCGGCCGCTGACACTCCGGCTCATGCGCAGACTCATGCCAAAGGCCTTTCAGCCAGCCCCGACGCCGGTCGGTGGGGCGCCAAAGGCCGTTGGCGCCAGTCGGCAGAGCGGGAGCCACTCCAGTGCGGGCCTAGCCTCTAAAGGTGCGGAGAATTCCGCACCTTTGGGGAGGCCCGACGCCGGAGTGGTTCTCGCCACTCCGGTACGCCGGGACCCCCCGCCCTGCCGGGTAGGGTGAATCCCGGCCGTGGTGCTTCCAGGTGAGTGTTACAACTGTCATTTTTTCATTGCCCCTGTCTGGCTCTCTAGCTTCTAGGCAAGGGTCTCTTTTCTTGGGGAGGGGTGGGGGGGGGACCCTTTAGTTAGGGGTCTCTGTGAGGGTCTCACTTTAGTTTGGGTGAGGGGGGTCTCTTTCTTTAGAGGGCGTCTGGGGGAGTCCCTTTAGTTGGGTCACTGGGGGATCATTTTAGTTAAGGGGTCTCTGGGGGGTCCTTTTAATTAGAGGGTCCCTCGTGGGGGGGGGTCTACCAAATCAGTGGGTCCCTGTAGGAGGGGGAGGTACCCCTATTTAGAGGGTCCCAGGTGGGGAAGGTCACCCCTGTCCTTGGGGGAAAGGGAAAGGGGGGGGATTAAGAAAATCCAGAGGTGGAGGTGCTGCTTTGCAATGCAGGGGAAGGGCAGATTTACGGTGCAGGGCGTAGGGTTGGCAAGCCACAGGGCTTCGATATCTGGCCACATGCTCAAAATGACTATCCTCCTGCAGCGGGAGAACATAGGGCTTTTTGAGCCGAAGTGCAAAGGATCTGTGGCGTTTTTACGTCAAAGAAATCGACGGCGACCCCCCACCGATCCTGCGACCAGTGAGGGGCTAGAAGCCGCGCCAAGTAAAATTACCGGCTCCCACGATAAAAACAGCTGGAGGGGGCAGCACAGTGGCTAGCACTGCTGCCTCACGGCGCCGAGGTCCCAGGTTTGATCCCGGCTCTGGGTCACTGTCCGTGTGGAGTTTACTAATTTTCCCCCACAGCCCAAAGATGTACAGGGTAGGTGGATTGGCCACGCTAAATTGATCCTTAATTGGAAAAAAATGAATTGGGCACTCTAAATATTTTTTTTAAATTAATAAATAAAACGGCCATCCCTGACTTCGGCGTCAGAAGGGATTCTCTGCCCGATCACCGATTACGAAACCGTCGTCGGGGAACGATGAATCCCGCCATATTCTCCCAAACTGAGAATCTGGCCCAACATCTACAGAACTGTATTTGGATGTGTTAAATGTTTCTCATAATTCCTTTCAGTCTTCTGGTTTGTTCAGTGCCACTGGAGTCCCGACTCTTCATCCTTCAGTAAATAATTTCTAACACAGAACTTTTGCCACTTACATGGATATCAAGCCTTTGAATACAATTTTTCACATTCAGCTGGTTCTGATTAGTATTGACTTATTCGTCTGGCGGCACTGGATCTAATTTCCTTCTCAAACCCAAGAAAGGACTTAATTAATGCTTCAACACAGGAGGGTACCTGTGCATTGTGTAAAATTAAAGTTATGTCACAGGTTATTGCTATGAATCAGTGATAATCCAGTTACATTTGAAAAAAAAAAATTTAGAGTACCCAATTATTTTTTTCCAATTAAGGGGCAAATTAGCTTGGCCAATCCACCTAACCTGCACATCTTTGAGTTGTGGGGTGAAACTCACGCAGACACGGGGAGAATGTGCAAACTCCACACAGATAGTGACCCAGAGCCGGGATTCGAATCCGGGTCCTCGGTGCCGTAGTCCCAGTGCTAACCACTGCACCGCTGTGCTGCCCTTAAATATCTTTTCTTCAACCGGACGCCGTGGGCGAGATTCTCTGGCCTCCCCATAGCGTGTTTCTCAACAGCAGGAGGAGGCCTATCATTGGCTGGTAGCAGGACCTTCTGGTCCCGTGCAGTCAATGGAATTTCCTACTGAATCCACCTAACGCTGCCAGGAAACCCATGGTGGGGGTGTGCCATTGACAGGACTGGAAGATCCCGCCGGCAGGAATAGCCAGAAGATCCCGCCAATTGCAAAACCATACCTTAATGGAATAAGTGTTTCGACTTTTAACTCCACAACAGGGAGAGCATTTATTTTACCATTCGTAGCACCAGCACTCATGACGAGCACAAAAAGAGTCAAAGAACTAGAAATTTGAGCTGATAAATTACTGAAGCAAATGTTCAATTTATACATGGGTACAATTTCCAATTTTAATTCATATTGGATTTTCCAGCCAATCCCACTGGGGGGGATTGTGGGTCCCATTGATGGCGACCCCTCTCCCCACGCAGTGGATTCCCCTGCAGAGGAGGGTGCAAACAACTGGAAACCCTGTTGTTAGCGGCAGGACTGGAAGATCCCGGTGCCGACTAATGGCGATGCATGTCTGCCACCACGAAGCACGGCAGCTTCAACTTTCAAGGTTGTGGTAAGAGTCATTGAGTAGTGGTAAGAAATTAGCTGATAGTTCCTTTTTTTTACTCTTTATTGGGTTGTGGGCGTCACTGGCAAGGCTGGAATCTATTGCCCAACCCTAATTGCCCTTGAATTGGGTGGAATGCTAGGCCATTCCAGAAGACAGTTAAGAATCAACCACATTATTATGGCGTCTCATGGAAGCTAGGCCCGGGCGGCATGTGGCGCCGTGGTTAGCACTGGGACTGCGGCACTGAGGCCCTGGGTCACTGTCCGTGTGGAGTTTGCACATTCTCCCCGTGTTGTGCATGGGTTTCACCCCCACAACCCAATAGATGTGCAGGTTAGGTGGATTGGCCACGCTAAATTGCCCCTAAAAATTGGGGGAAAATAATTGAGTACCTTAAATTTATTTTTTTTAAATGTAGTCTAGGCCCGGACCAGGTAATGATGGCAGATTTCCTCCCCTAAAAGGAATTAGTGAACCAGTTCGGTTTTTATGACAATCAGTGACAGTTTCATGATCGCCATTACTGAGAAGAGCTTTCAATTACAGATTTTATTCATTTAATTCAAATTTCATCATGGGATTCGAACCCAAGATCCCCAGAACTCCTCAGCTTTCTGGAGTACTTGTCCAGTGACATTACCACCACACCACTGCCTCCCCAAGGGTAACTAAAAAATACACGCAGAGTAAAATGATACGGTGATGTAAAGCATGATAATTCCTGAATTTCCCGTGCTTTATTTTATGATAGGGCAGTTCTGTGTTCCCAAGTAGCATTAATCATATCAACCTCATTGGATGCATGCCCATGACTTCCAGCAATGCCAAGTGTTCTCCATAAGCAATGAATTATCCCTGTTATGTAGGTAAGACAATTAGTGAAGTTTGAATAATGTAGACTCACAAATTGGGTAGTTATTTTGCAGGTTTGGTAGATTTACTTCACAGGTGGTCTGCGGCAATTATATCTGTTTCTATATGTGGTACCTGCCTCGTATCCGTTCTCCTTGCGTTCTCGTCCCCCTCCTCATCACGCAATCGGAAAGAAATCACCACTGGAATTCCCATATCCAGAACTGTAATTGTAGCAATGGTCAATTTGCTGGCAAAACTCTGAAGCTAAAGCTATTGGGCGCATTCTCCGCCCCCCACAACGGGTTGGAGAATAGCGGGAGGGCCTTCCTGACATTTTTCCCTACCTCCTGCTATTCTCCCCCCCTCCCCCCCCCCCCCCCCCAAGGCCGCCCCACGACACGAATCGCTGCGCGCCAGTTTTTTACGGCCCCTATCCGATGAGCCGAGTTCCCAGGCCTTTACGGCCGTTTTCACAAATGCAAACACACCTGCTCTCACTGCTCGTGAAAACGGCCGCAAAGTGCCGTTCTGGAGAACCATGGCACCGTGCGGCCGTGCCAAGGGTGGCATGGGCCCACGATCAGTGGGCACTGATCGCGGGCAGTGGGTCCGAAACCCGCACACCCTTTGTTCCTCCGCCGCCCCGCTGGATCAGTCCGCAGGGCGGCTGAGGGGCATGACGGCCCGCACATGCGCGGGTTTGACACATATGCATGATGATGTCATCCGCGCACGCGCGGGTTGGAGCCGTCCAATCCGTGCATGCGCGGCTGATGTCATCGTGCGCGTCAGCCGCCGTTACCCTTGGCGCGCGGGCTTAGCGACGTTCGCTAAGCCTGCGATGCCGTGGTTCACGGGGCCCCGCTGCTAGCCCCGACCGGGGAGCAGAATCGGTTCCCGGAAGGGGGTGCGGAGGCTACCGTGAAACACGGCCAGTTTCACGGCAGCCTTCACGACTCTCCGCATTTGCGGAGAATCGCGCCCATTATGTCTATTGATTCTCTTGCTCTCATTTTGATACACATAAGACAGAATTTATGTAAATTCAAAAAACCTGCATGGCACCGAATGGGTCTTAGGTGGCATGAAATATATGTGAACTATATGGTGCAGGATTTGAGGCAATCCGCCAGTTATTGGGTTGGTACCGTCATTAGAAACTATTAGAGCACTACAATAAGGAAGGGATTTTAATTCCAATAATGTCACCATTCCTTACAGCCATAACTACATTTCAAGAATAATTCATTGGCTGCAAGGTGTTCACAGATATCCTGTGACAGGCACAATGTAAATGAACATCCTTCCTTTGCATCATACAGTATTAATTTGGACCATCAATGGAGGAGCCTATGAAAGAACTCAAACAAAATCCTTTTTTTACACTTCCAATTTATGAATTACAGAAGAGAATATATTTTTAACTCTGCCACAGATGAGGAATGCAGACCTTTACCCTGCTGACCCCCTCCCGCCCCCCAGCCTCCCTCCCGTGTTGCAGCATTTGGCTCCGTTAGTCGACAGGGACCTGCAACCTCCTCGTGTGTCTGTGTGTGAAAGCAAGCAGTCTGGCCGAGTATCAAATTATACTTCCATTCCGGAGCATGACCACTTCTTCCAAAATTAGTTTTCCCTGCCCTGATCGTGCAAATTCTTGGGAAGACACCAAAAAGTCTCCATGTTGTGTTGGTTCTCCTGATTCCTCTTGTTTACACAAGGAGAAAGAAGCATTGTGAAATATATGGAAACAAGTCATTGAGGTATTTTGATTGAAGGTGAACAAAACCTCTTCAGGAAAAAGTTAATGTTTTTAAAATCGCTTGTTGTTGCTTTCTCTTCATGTTTCCTCTTCGTTTTGGTTTTCTCTTAAGCTGTTTTTGTCATTGCTGCCTAGCTTTTCCATCCTCATTCTTCCTGCTGCTTCCTTCTCTATGTCGACTTTATCTACTTGGAACTGAATTCAGCATGAGAGCTGTTGGTGCTCGCAATGCCTGCTGACTTACTCCTAATGCTCCATGAATCGTGGTGGCCATTACGATAAGTGGGCAGAACAAATTCCAGCAGAAAACCTTGGACGCTGATCTAAGTTCGCATTTTTCTTACCATGTTTTGGTTCTCACTGTGATTCCAAATTATTTTTTGGGATATTAGATGTTATAATTACATGGCAATAATAGCCACAAAAGTTGGTGATGCTAGTGGGAGCGTGCAGATTTTGCGACTTTCCACAGGACTAATATATGTTCTAGCACCTATTGTTTACGAAAGAATGGCCAATACTGCAGTTAAAGGTTTTACATTTAAGAAGCAAAATTTCAGATTATGACTGGAATGGGAGTTCCATAGATGGAAGTGATGTGCAGCTTGTCGTTTTCTGCAGACTTTCCAAATTGACAGTGTCCTGAGGTATAACTGCAAGTCACTTGTGTTCAGAACATATAAACACTGAACAGTTAAGCACCAGTAATATTTGTAACTATAAATCAACTATCATATTTTATATAGTCTGGTCTAACTTTTCTAATACTGTGCATGGATGTTGACATGGAGTAGTAAAGCATCATTAATGTCACTCTTCCTTTTAAAAATTAATTCATAGGATGTGGGTATCACTGGCTAGACCAGCGTTTAATACCCATCCCTTACCGGCCTTGAGAAGGTGGTAGTTTGGTGCCTTCTTGAACCGATGCACCCACAGTGCTTTTAGAGAGGACGTTCCAGGATATTGATCCCACAGCAATAGTAATATCATTCCAAGTCAGGGTGGAGTGTGGTTTGAAGGGCGCTTCCAGGTGGTGGCGTTCCTGTGCACTTGCATCCCATGTTCTTCTGGATGATTGTGTTACCTCTGATCTTATGATGGAAGGACGGTCATTGATGAGGCAGCTGAAGATGGCTGGGCCTAGGGCACTCCCCTGAGGAACTCCTGCAGTGGTGTCCCAGGGCTGAGATGATTGACCTCCAACAACCACAACTATCTTACTTTGCGCCAGGTATAGCTCCAGCCACTGGAGAATTTCCCCCCAGATTCCCCATTGATTAGTTTTGCAAGAGATTCTTGGTGCCATACATAAGAATTAGTGAGCAAGTTATTGTTAAGCAATTGTCGCTTGATATCACCGTTGATGACTCCTTCCATCACTTTACTGATGATTGCGCGTACACAAATGGGGCTGTAATTGGCCGGGTTCAATTTGCCTGCTTTTTGTGTACAGAACATAGCTGGGTAATTTTCCACATTGCCCGGTATAGATGCCAGTGTTGGAGCTGCAGTGAACCAGATTAGCTAGGGGCGTCGTAAGTTCTATTACTGAAATATTATCAGGTCCTGTCACATTTGCAGTATCCAGTACATCAGCTGTTTCTTGATATAACTTTGGAGTGTATTGCATCCAAGAGCAAGAGATTCATTTCTTTGTTGTTTGCAAAACAGGACTGGCGTGATACATCGAAATACAGACATAAGCCCTCACTTAGTTGTGGCAATTAAACTGGGATTGTGTTCATCCATGGCACAGTGGGTCTGTGGCACCAGTGAGATGGATTGGCCATGCCATACTATTTGAAACTAGCTCCCCCTGAGTGAAAAGGTAGTTTGGTCAGGCGAAGGGAGATTTAGTTTGACCTGAAAATTCTACTGCAGACATCGCAGACGGTTGCATGAAAATATAAGTCTAGAAGCAGAAACCTGAGGCACCCCTCTTTCTACCGCCATCCCACCACGACTGACTGAGCATACTTTGTAGGTGCATAAGGTGCAGTCGAAAGGAATAGCTCACTTTGGAGTAAAGAGCTTCCTTGATGTCAGAGCAGAGGGCAAAACTATTAGAATGGAAGCTACACAGAGTCAGTGGGCCTCAGCAATCATGGAGGAAGAAGTTCAGTCAAGAGCAAACTATAAGTGTCCACTGTGACATATTTTACTACAGGGATACAGACTGCACAGCCTGATTGCAGGCTGCAGAAAGTTATGTGGCAAATATATATTCCCTTTTCCACATTCTCTTTTCATTACAGAGCAGTTGTAAGGCAGTTTTAGTTCGGCTCACACATGTTTCATTGTGACATATAAAGATTGAAACGTATGCTGATAATGAATAGTGCCACCACAATTATGAGCATGTTGCATTGATTTGGACTCATTCAAGCAAGGATGTGGAGTGGCTACAATACAGTCAAGAGTGCACTCTGTAATTCTACAGTCTTCATATCTGAGACTGCTGCTATCCTTTTGCCTTTGGCTGTCAGTGCAACATCACATAATTGGGACTCCAGACCTGGCATCATCCTGTTATCAAAAGGGATTCAGCTTCCATGAGGAATACTGCTCTTGTATTAGCTTTTCCAACCACATTTTCCATATATTTACCAGAGTACTGTTTGAATATGACCACCACACTGCAGTTACCTTCATTTGATTTAGTTGCTGCTTTCGGGTGGTGACTGCATAGATCGAGGACACTAACAATGCAATGCATGTTGCTAGCTGAACTTAATAATTAGGTGTTTAAATTATGTCAGTTTTGGCTCAATGGTATTACTTCATGAGTCATGGCTGTGGGTTAAAACCGCACTCCAGAGACATGAGCACATCATCTGGGTTGGAACTGCAGTGCAGATCTGAAAGAGTATCGTACTGTTTCATATAATTCACAGTGCAGGAGGTAATTTGGCCCATCATGTCTGCACCAGCCCTTGTAAGGAGCACCCTACTTAAGCCCACACCTCCTCCATATCCCCGTAACCCAGTAACCCAACAGTTTTGGACACTACGGCCAATTTAACATGGCCAACTACCTAACCTACACATCTATGGACTGTGGGAAGAAACCAGAGCACCCAGAGGAAACCCACACAGACACTGGGAGAATGTGCAGATTCTGCACAGACCCATGCCGGGAATCGAATCTGGGACCCTGGAACTGTGAAACAACAGTGCTCCCCACTGTGCTATTACGCCATCTTTCAAATGAGGCATTAAACCAAATCCAAGTCTGCTCTTTCAGGTGCATGTACGAGATACAATGGCACAAACTGAAGGAGGAACAGGTCAGTTCTCAGTCAAGAGCAACGAAAAATGATCTTGAAATTTGACCCATTGCTCGTTGTGGAGCATTGCTGTGCAAATGTGTAATTATGGGTGGGATTCTTTGGACTTCCAGCTGCGCGTGTCTTGGCAGCGGGAGGCAGTGTGCCATTCATTATCAGCAGGCTTCTCTAATCCCACCAGTGTCCATGGGAATCCCCATTGAATCCATGCCGCTGGGAAACCCGCAAGCGAGGGTGCGCTGCGGACAGGATCCTGCGAACCATCGGGAGAATTCTGGCCTGTGCTTCCCAAGATTACCAATCCCGCCAATGCTTCAAAAAATCACTTCACTGACTGTGAGGTAAAACAAGACAACCTGATCTCACTTGCTTCCTTTCTCGTTTCCTTTCTTTCAGAAACCATCCCCTGTTGTGCCAATGACTTGCAAAAAAGAAATCTATTTTCTTTCTCCCTGCAAACCACCGTCATCGGCAGACATTTTCATCGCCTGAGTGGTAATTTGGCAGGGAGGCTGCCTAATCTTCATTTTACTGATCTGTGCCCAAGCGGTGGAACTGAAATTACCTCCATAATTACCCAATTATGCAACGCGCCATTTTACCAAACCTAGCGTAAACATATTTGCCTTTCCTGTCGGCAACAAACACCACAAAAGATGCTGTGTCAGAGGCACAGCTCCAATTATACCACTTAATTCAGGCCCCTCTGGCAAGAGTCAAGAAAGCCTTCAGTTCTCAAAGCACACAGGATTCCTTCCTCCTCTCAATAAAATACTTGTGTAAAAAATAAAAATGTAAATTTCAAATGATGAAGTTTATTATAGAAGTAGGTTTCACAGACAGCTTGCTGTGAAAAGTGATAAAAGGAAGCATATTAATTTGAGCAGACAATTTCTGAGGGATATTTTCTGCATAAACTATTACTAATAGGTATAATTTTAAAATAATAACGTGTTTTGCATGGAGTGTTGTCCATTTAGTTACTTTTCTCTTTCTGAGCGCAACCACTTCAGGACTCATTCCAGAACTAGAATTAATCCGATGAAGCGTGCAACTTGTTTCATTAACATAGAAGTCAGTGTCTTAAATGGATACGAGCCAGATAAACGGCAAAGCAGTAACTAGCCAAGAGTATTTGTCAATTTGGATGGTCCAACATTAGCCATACATTAATTCCAAAGTACCAACTCTGTAAAAATGAATCGCATCACAAGTAGGCAGCCTCATTAGTGACTGCTAAGACACAAAATGGTATGCCTCCAAAGGAAGGACGAGAGTTATAACGTAGGTAAAATGACGAATTAAAATTAAATCCAATCTAACGGTTTCGGTCATAGAATTGCTTGGTAATCTGCGGGTGATGACAGATTGGTGCGAAATTCAATGGAAAATATCTTGATGTCCGATTTTGGGCGCAATTCGCGGGTTGTTTCCTGGCGGCTGTAGCGCCGAGGAAAACCCGGTATTCAATGGCACATTGTTGCTTTTTTGGCCTTGGGGAGTTTCTCTCTGCTGAGGCCACGCTTGAGTCATTTCCTGCTGGCGGGCCCAGCAGGAAAGGCTCCTCGCAGTTGGACCGCCATTTTATTTGGCTGCCCCGATCTCCCCCCACCCCCCTTCCTCCCCATTTTTGACTACACCAAACCTCCGGGGGGCCCCTCGGAACAGCCCCTCACACTCCCTCCACCTGGTATGCCCCCTCCCCACCCTGATCCCTGGGAGTGCCAACCTGGCACCCAGGCACTGCTGTCTGGAAGTACCCCAGCCAGCCTGGCAATGTCACCTTGGTGGTGCCACATGCCCAGAATGCAGTGGCATGGTGCCCAGTGCCAGATGCCGCCCTGCCCTGTCCCCAACTACCATGGGGTCTCTTGTGTTTCGGTACCCTCCCCCCCCCCCAGGTGCCATAATGACTGGTCTACGTTTGTGGAAGCCAGTACTAAACAGAGCCCTGACGAGGTGTCGCCGACACAGCTGTTAGGTACGGGGCGCCAGGGAAATCCCGCGAATCCATTTTTAAATGAGTCTAACGGCACATTTAAATATGTAGATGTAGATCATGCTCAGGCAAGGAGAGATCCAGCTCTTGACGTCTTGCGAGATTCTGTTAAATCGTGCAAGGCATTTCTAGCAAAAGGTCTTGACACCAAGTCGGGCACAACGAGGCCACTAAATCGTGCCCTTGGTATTTTCTTGAAGACTTTTAAACAATGCAGTTTTCTTTTATGTTTTGATTGTGCCTTTAGTTTGGTGTGAAAGGGCTTATTCCTATTATAATATTGCTCTCAATGTACATGTGCCCAATAGAAATTGACTGTAGCATGCAAGGTCTCGTTTACTTGTACACATTTGACATTCAGACCGTTTGAGAAATTGAGCTGTTTCAGAATTACAGGTCATTCTGACTTTTTTTTCACGGTAAATATTTAAAATATGATTAAAGTGCATTGTTTGTGACACTGTACAACAAGCTTAACTGCATACAATGTTTGGTTAGGAATTGTGTACACAGTGGCAGTAATTCTGACTTTGTATGACAGTGTAAAAAGAGTGACAGCGAATCAGCAACAGGTTGTGCATCACCTCTAATTCTTATTTTAATTGACTTTAATGGAAATTTAAAAAATTGGGAGAAATAGAAAACAGGGGCGGGATTCTCCGACCACCCGCCGGGTCGGAGAATCGCCCGGGGCTGGAGTCGATCCCACCTCCGCCGTGTCCCGAATTCTCCGCCCCCCGAGATTCGGTGGGGGCGGGAATCGCGCCATACTGGTCGGCGGGCCCCTCGCATCGGTCGGCGGGACTACCGCAGCGATTCTCCGGCCCGCGATGGGCCGAAGTCCCGCCGCTGACTAGCCTCTCCTGCCGGCGTGGATTAAACCACCTACCTGACCGCCGGGATTGGCAACGCGAGCAGGCGCTGGGGGGGGGGTCGATCTGACCCCGGGGAGTGCCCCCATGGTGGCCTGGCTCACGACCGGAGCCCACCGATCGGCGGGCGGGCCTGTGCCGTGGAGGCATTCTTTTTCTTCCACCTTCGCCATGGTCTTCACCATGGCGGAGGCGGAAGAGACCCCTTCCCCTGCGTCGGTATGACGTCAGCATGCGCGGACTTACGCCAGCCGGCGAAGTCCTTTCGGCCCCGGCTGGCGTGGCGCCAAAGGCCATTCACGCCAGCTGGCGGAGTGGGAACCACTCTGGTGCGGGCCTAGCCCCTCAACGTGATGTCTTGGTCCCTAAAGGTGCGGAGATTTCCGCACCTTTGGGGCGGCCCGACGCCGGAGTGGTTCACGCCACTCCAACACGCCTGGACCCCCTGCCCTGTCTGATAGGGGAGAATCCCGGCCCGGGTTACTGATTCACAATCTCTTGTTTTACACTCGCACAGAGTCAAAATTACCCCCCACCCCATTACATGAACTTAAATAGGATGTGTCATCAATTGAATGGTCCCATAATGCTGATCATCAAAAGGAGACAAATGCCAGAATGGTTTAGCTGCTCCTTATACTTATCTTATGTAAAAGGATTCAAATCCCTTGACTCATGGAATACGGGTATAGGAAGGCCTTTTCCATTGGTGGACCATGGGGTAGATTTAAGGTTACAGATAGAAAGCTAAGAGAGGCGTTGAGGAGAAACCTTTTCTCTCAGAGGTGGCGGGAGCCTGGAACTGCCTGAAAGGGTGGTTGAGTCAGAAACTCTCGTGACATTTAAGGATTATTCAGATATTTCACTTGAGTTGCCGTATCCTCCAGGGCTATAGGCCAAGCGCTGGAAAATGATATCAGTGCAGTCAGATCTTTGTTTACCCAGCTTGGGCACAATAGGCCATAGGTTCTTCTTCTGTTCTGTAAATGTCTATCAATCTAATAATCTGCGTTGTTCGCTTCTAGAATTTTGCAACTGCCATCTGCAGCAATGGCACCGGAAACCCATGGATGGCATTGACAAGGCCAGATGAAACATAACAACCAAAAATATCGGCTAATATGAAAGATACCTAGCAGAATGCTTTTTGATTTGATTTATTATTGTCACATGTATTAGTATACAGTGAAAAGCATTGTTTCTTGCATGCTGTACAAATAATGCATACCGTACATAGAGAAGGAAGGAGAGACTGCAGAATATAATGTAATTAGAATGAAGTTTTAGAAGCATAGAACGAGAGTAAAAGATAGAATTAGAGGGTATGCTGGGCACAGCTTGCAAGAAGTCGCCTCGCTCTGGCGCCATCTTGGGAAATTGCTCTGCCCAGTGCTCACAGTAATGGGGAAATAATGCAGCAGGAGGCAGCAGGCGGAACCTCGAGGGATAGCAGATGGCATTTTTGTTGAGTGAGCACACAAACGTAATGTCTGGAGGAAGACACTTAGCAGTGAGGGAACAAACCAGAGGAGATACCTTGAAGTGAGTGGATCCCTGAGGAAAAGGGAAACAAGCTTGACGAAGGACTTCCAGAGAAGTAGAACAGAAGGAAAGGAGATCAGAAAACTAAAGTTAAGTAAGCCATCCTGATTATAGAAATCACAAAGGAAATTATAGGACTGCATGAACAAGAAGAGGGAGGCCCTTTTGTGCATCGAGCCTACCCTTCCACAAGCATTTAGCATTTACCATTGGCTCTCACCCACCTACTCTTAATCTCCAGAGAAACAGCCCTGGGTCGTTACGTTTTAGCCCTAGAAGATGATCAAACAAATATGCATCATATGCAAGCCGCCCTCACATCAGCACTATTTCAATCTAGTCAGCTGCTCTCCAGGATCACATGCTGCCCTCAAGTCCAGCCCAAACAACAATGGCAGACAGGGACAGTCCAAGAGCAGATATTTTAGGAAAAATTGCAAAAAAATTAATTTAAGAGAAGACATTTGTGGATCGGATTGCTGGCACACCTGGCGGACTGAGAAAGCTTAATGGATTTAAAGAAGGAATTAGCTGGGTTCCTTTCTGTAGTTGGGATTCAAGGTTGTTAAAAATGTGCCACGCAAATGCTGTGTTTAGTGGGCTAGCTGGATCAATGGCCTTCCCTCTGGTTGAAACTTATGCTACCATAAACTGCCAAATTGCTGGAGAAATTTCCTAGCAAGGTATACACTTAAGCAGGGACATGTTTCAGTATAAAAAACAAAAACAAGGCAAAATATGTATGTCTAATGTATTTTTGCGACTAATATTTAGATATGCATGCCCCGTTTGAACTGAATTATAACTTGAATAACTAGTGTTAACACATTTCTCATAGATCCAGAAGGTTATTTAGAAAAATCCATTCACCAGACTGAAAAACCACATTCGTTTGGTCTATTTTATCTTCTGGCTCCGAGAAGCTCCTCGGTCTTTACAAAACAAAATCCTTTTTAAAAACACGACCACTGCAGTCAAACACATTATGGTCCGAGGCTTTAATTCTGACATTGTCTCAATATTTAGAATCCAACATTCCTAAAATGCTCCATTTGTCACAGCTGAAATGAGATTACAGATCAAGATATATGGAACAAAATTAATGCTGTGTCAATTAACTGAGTTGGATAAACATCTTCTTGTGAATTTAAAAAAGGATTAACCAAAGAGATAAAATAGTCTCTGAAACACTGGTTCTGTAGTCGTAAAAACAAATGTGACAATTGCAGAATGCAATTTGATAGGGTTAAATAATCTAGATTATATCGATATGTTGGATTTTTGCTCAAATTGGAGATAAACTTGAAATGAAAATGGCCGGAATTCTCCGGCATTGGGATTCTCTGTTCCCACCTGTAGCACCCCCCACCCCCCCCCCCCCCCCCCGCCCACCAGTGTCCGGAGGCGTGAGATGGCTTCAATTGGAATGCCCATTGGCACGTGGCAGGAGGAGAATCCTGCTGCCAGCGAACAGCGCAGTGCCTCCCGTCGAAAACACGCAGCTGGGGGACTGGGGAATCTAGCCCATGGTTCAAATCTCTTCCTAAAGTAAATAAATATAGGTTTAGGAAGGGGGGGGGGGATACGCAATGTAAATTGTATAGCCTTTTCGAAGAAAAGTCTCAATAACCTACTCTGGTTCAATCCATTCTTACAGATGGAACACAGTGATGCCCACTCAAAAATAATAATACTCCAATAATACTCCAAAAGCTCCGGTTTCCTCCTACAGTCCAAAGATTTGCAGGTCAGGTGGATTGGCCATGCTAAATTACCCCTTAATGTACAAAGATATGTAGATTAGGTGGGGTTTGGGGATAGGGCAGGAGATGGGGCCTAGGTCGGGTGCTCTTTTGTGGGCTGAATAACCTCCTTTTGCAGTGTAGGAATTCTGAGGTTAGATGAGGTTATTGGGTTACGGGGATAGGGTCGGAGTGAGGGCTTAAGTGGGTCGGTGCAGACTCGATGGGCCGAATGGCCTCCTTCTGCACTGTACGTTCTATGATCCTTTGAGTAATTATCACCAAATGGGATGCTAAGAATATCACAGAGATCATTCGGTTTGGAAAATACAGGATTCTATTTGAAAAACAGGCTCAGAACAGGGTAATAGTGTACTGTTTCACAAGGGTCAGCATTAGAGGTACTGAAAATAAAAATGTTTGTCAAAAATATTTGCCTAGATCTTGACATTAATCATCATGTCATTTGGCAGAGTTCCAGAGTAATTTCACAAATTATCCTCCAGGATATGGGTTGGAATGAATATCCACGCCTAAGTGATGTTCACTATGCCTCCGTCCTTTAGCAAAGGTGCTCAAGAGTGACTAAAGTGAATCTGAAGGCAAGTGATATTTACACTGCGAAATGGAGCACTTTTCGACTTTCAAGTATCTAATGACAGCGTCAAGTACTCCAGGGCAGGTAAAATAAAGAACGACTTGCATTTATATACCGCTTTTCACAACCTCAGGTCAACCCAGACCACTTGACAGCCAATTAAGTACTTTTTGAAGTGGAGTAGCTGGGGTGCGGCAGCCAATTTGCTCACAGCAAGGTACCACGGCAATCAAAGTGATAATGGTCAGAAAATCTGTTTTTTAAGCATTGATTGTGGGATAAATGGTGGCCATGTCCCGAGGTAGAAAATCCCTGCTTCAATCTTTTTAATACACTTCAGAGAGCAGACAGGACCTCAGCTTAAAGTCTGACCCAAAAGACTGTGGTTGGGACTGGGCCATGGCCTGCTGGGATTGGGCCAGACCCCGGAGCGTGGCGGCAATGTCCTGTTGGCTCTGGGAGATGGCTGCCTGTGAGAGGGCAGTCCTCTCCTGGGCCACGGATGACGCGTGCACATGAAGCCCAACGCCTTGCAAAACCTGACCGATGGCCGAACCAGTTTCCCCCATTGCGTCCACCGCGGACGCCACACGTGCGGTGTCGGCCTGGGTGGCTGCAATGAGTGGCACCAATCCCTGCTCCTGGACGCGGATGGACTCCTCCAACTGCGTCTGCAGGTGCTGGAAGATGTCTGGCATCCCGTTGTTCAGTCCCTGGGTCTCCATTTGCATCGGGTCTCTGGGTGGGTCCAGTAATTGATAGGCTACCTATTTAGTGGTTTCCTGCTGCGAATCCATGAAACTCACGACATTAGGAAATGAGCTGAATACATTTTATCCAAAACCCTATCAGGACAGCAGAGAGAGGAGTCTTTCGGACTACCGGTTGCGACTATGCGGAGCTAAGCCGCACGTTCGGCAGCTCCCGCTTGGAACGGACTTTTGGGCTCTTTTTAGGGCCCCCAGCGGTACTTGATCGACGGTTCCCGACGTGGGAAGGTGTCAGCGGCAGATCCCCAGTGTTCTATGGTCTGGACCAGGAGTGGGGTCAACAAAAAAGCGGTGGCAGCGCCTAGGAAAAAGCGGGGAAAGAAAAACAAGATGGCGGCCGGCGGAGGCCTCGAGGAATGGAGGCGGTTGGAGCAGGAGCAGCAGGAGACTCTCCAGCGCTGCTTTCGGGAGCTCAAAGTGGAGCTGCTAGAATCGCTGAAGGCTACTACTGACAAGCTGCTGGCGACGCAGACAGCCCAGGGGGTGGCAATCCAGGAGCTCCGACAACAAGCCTCCGAAAGAGAGGACGAGGCCTCGGCCCTCGCGGTAAAGATGGAGATGCACGAGGCACTCCATAAGAAGTGGCAGGAGAGGTTCGAGGAGATGGAGAACCGGTCGAGGCGGAAAAATTTGCGGATCCTGGGCCTCACGGAGGGGCTGGAGGGGTCAGACCTGGGGGCCTATATGGTCGTCTTGCTGAACTCGCTGATGGGAGCTGGGTCCTTCCAGGGGCCCCTGGAGCTGGAGGGAGCCCACAGAATACTGGCCAGGAGGCCCAAGCCGAATGAGCCACCATGGGCAGTGCTGGTGTGGTTCCACCGGTTCGTTGACCGAGAGTGCGTGCTTAGGTGGGCCAAGAAGGAGCGGAGTAGCAAGTGGGAGAACACGGTGGTGCGGATCTACCAGGACTGGAGTGCGGAGGTGGCTAAGAGGAGGGCCGGGTACAACCATACAAAGGCTCCACAGAAAGAGTGTGAAGTTTGGCATGTTACAGCCGGCGCATTTGTGGGTCACCTACAAGGACCGTCACTTTTACTTTGAGTCCCCGGAGGAGGCGTGAGCCTTTGTGCAGGCCGAGAAGTTGGACTCTAACTGAGGGTCGGGGGCGGGGGTTTGTATGTAACTGTTAATTTTTGGTGGGGGGGGGTTCTCTGTTTTATGCTGGTTGTGTGTTGTTTCTAGGGCGGGTGGGGCGCTGTCTTTCTGTGTGAGTTCGGTGGATGGGCTCGAGTCGGAGGGTAGACTTGGAGTGTGGGGAGCTGGTGGTGGGGGCCGACAATGGGAGCTACCCTAGAGGAGGCGGGGTCGGGCGGGGGGAAAGCGCGGGCTTTTCTTTGGTTTCCCGCGCTGAGGGTGGATGGGCCTGGGGCGGGCAGGGGATGGGTTATGGTTAGTCGGCAGGGGAGGGGGGCAGGGAGCCCTCTGATCCGGCTGATAACTTGGAATGTGAGGGGGCTGAATGGGCCGGTCAAGCGGGCCTGGGTGTTTACGCACCTGAAGGGGCTGAAGGCGGACGTGGCTATGCTCCAGGAGACGCACCTGAAGGTGGCGGACCAGGTTAGACTGAGGAAGGGATGGGTGGGCCAAGTGTTTCATTCAGGGCTGGATGCAAAGAACCGGGGGGTGGCGATCCTGGTGGGAAAAAGGGTGTTGTTTGAGGCATCAAAGGTGGTGGCTGATAGTGGCGGGAGGTATGTGATGGTGAGCGGCAAGCTGCAGGGGGAGCGGGTGGTGCTGGTGAATGTCTATGCCCCGAACTGGGATGATGCGGGTTTTGATCAGTACAGGGGTTTTTTAGACGGTGGCAGCCTTTCCTTGACTTCCTGGCAGAACGGTGGGAAAATTGGGGGGGGGGGGGGGTTTAGTTTTGGGGTTTTTTCCTTTTTTTGTTGTTTTGTTGGTAATACTGTTTTCTTTTTGATATTTTCTGTTTTTGATATTTTGTGAAAATCTCAATAAAAATTATTTTTAAAAAGAGAGGAGTCTTTCACCTTAGTAGCCTGAGGTGGATTTGACACAGGCCCCAAAGGTCAGGGCCAAATCATGTGACACTTTATAAATGTAGCTGAGTATCTTTGACCCTGGTATTGTGCCAGCAGCTGCTGTAGTTCCAGACGCCATTTCGTCCCCTTGGTCTTTAACTGGGATGACTGCAAGTTTTCCTTGCATTATATTGCAGGTGCTCTACCAGTCAATTCAAGAGAGCTAGGAGAAATTTAACCCCCCCATCCCAAACGCGCACCCTGGCCTCCAATCTACCCACGCGTCTCACTCCCTCACTAGGATCTGCAGCCCCTCCATGATCAAAAACACCAGTAATCCACCGTAAGGCAAGTGGATCTTCTACTGGGCACTGCCTTGTAGTCCCAGCAGCAGCCATTATGGTTATTCTGGCATTGCTGGGACTATGCAGCTGCCAGCCAGTCAGATTGGTGACAGCCCGCAAGGGCAGACCTTTCTTTCCCTGAGGGGTGAACATCCCACTCTCACCTTAAGACCATTTCCGGCACATTATTATTGTGTGGCTGCCCTTTTTAGAAGTCAGTGGGTTTTAAGACCGGCTTTGCTGTGGGGGCGAGGAGAGGTGAGGAATATGCTGCCCAACAATCCCCTCCCCCACCACCCCCCCACTCACACTCACTCTCCCCCACCTCCAGTAAATTTCACTCAGTGAGCAGCATGGATAGAAAGAATCTGTTGCTCAAGGCCAGTTGCTTGTTGCCGCACTTTTAATTGTCACTGAGATGACATTTCTTCTTTTTGTTTAGGCTATTTTGCTCAGGTGCCATTTCAGAACTCAGAATTTGGGGAGGAAACAAAAAACCCCAATATTGGCTGAATGCAGCCTCTGTTTATCAGACCACAAAGGAGGAGGTCTGGAAATGTGTTTGAAATGGTTTATTGCACGGAGCACACAGCAGGAACTAATTAGCTGTTAGCAGGCGGCTTTATGCTTATCTCGACCTGCAGCAGGAAATAAATAATGCCACATTCTTGTTGACTGAAAACAGTTTAATATCAAGTTTTGAAAATAACTAGCCTCTTTCTAATAGTTGTTCAGTACAATTGATAGCAGGTGAAATGCAATAACAATGCATTGCCTGCACATGAAGGACAATATGTAAGCGGGTGGGATTCTCCAGCCCCGCCCACCGCCGGGATCGTCCAGTCCTGCTGAAAGTCAATGGACGTTCGGCTGGGCGGCCAAATCTCCCATGGCAGATCCCGTAAAATCCCAGCCAGTGTCTCTCTTCTGCCCCAGTCAGTCGCTCACTCAGAATCCAGCTTCTCCGGTGGAATTAAAAACAAGGTTTGAATCTACACTTGATCCAAGCAAAAATACGAACCGAGGTTGTAATGTCACTCTTCCAACAAATGAAAAGTGACAATATAACTCTGGAACACTGGCATGCTTCAGGTCTTCCGTTAACGGTTAGTTCCACGGGGGTGCATCATCAACCCCAGTACTGAAATTTTGTTTGAATTAGTTAAGATTCCCTTTGACGTTTTGTTTTAGTTACAGTGGCCCACCGGGACTGTCATTTTTGTTACATTTATTGATTTTGTTTTTTTTTATTAAAAGAGTATAACTCTGGAATTTGTTCGTGATCTGCGGAGGTCTTATCACATAACCACATTAAGTATAAATCCAGTGTGATGTTATAGCAATATAAATTAAAGTGCTCCCTCGATAAAGTAAAAGTCTACTCATCTGCAACCTTTAAACAATCAGTATCTCAAAAATACAGCTCTCTCATAATAAAGTGAAAATGTTTCCATCTGTACCCTTAAATCCTTTATACAGTCTAAAGTATTTAAAAATACAGTTCTGTGATAATAAAATGAAAGTGCTTCCAATTGTACCAATACCAGTTCACCCAGTAAAAGTTGACAGGCGACTGTTTGACATGGGCCTCCCGGTGCCGTGGGTAAATTAATGGTGGAACAAGGATAAAGCACTTAATTGGGAGTCGCGCGACGTGATGTCAATGACGAGTGGATAGGATCTGGAATGCACTGCCTGAGAGCCTGGTGGAAGCAGAATCAATCATGGCTTTCAATGGGGAATTGGATGCACCATTGGCATCTTCTGGTCCTGCCAATGTCAATAAGATTTCCCATCGAGTCTGCATTCACCCTCCGAAAGAGCACTCTATCCAAGTCCAACCCCCCTCGCCCGCCTTGCTCTATCCCCGTAACCCCACCTAACCTGCACATCCCTAGACATTAAAGAACAATTCAGCATGGCCAATCCACCTAATCTGCACATCTTTGGACTGTGGGAGGAAACCGGAGCACCCGGACGAAACCCACGCAGACACGGGGCGAAGGTGCAAACTCCACACAGACAGTTGTCCGAGGCTAGAATCGAACCTGGGTCCCTGGCGGTATGAGGCAGCAGTGCTAAACATGGTGCCACTGTGCCGCCCTGTCAACCTTGTGTTTTTCTGAATTGACACAAGTTAAAAAACAAATCAATTCAACTGATTATTGAGGATAAGAGGCTTCTTCATCGCTCTTCCACAGATTCTATTGCTTCCATCTTCAATCTTTTATGCTTTGTTGCAGCTCTCTGGTGTAACAACTGTCCAGACCAGATCTATGTTATTCGTTTAAAAAAGCAAGGGTAATTTGCAGGGTAGAATCACAGTAACTCGATGCCTCCTCTTTAGGTTTTCTTAGAAATGGTCTATTTATTTTTTAAATGTTTATTTACAAAATCTCCAAATCACAAAACCAACCTTCAATCTGAAGGCAGGCTGTAGAGTAGATACATTCAGGTGACCTTTGCTGACAGGACTCCAAACTGCTGTAGAAAATGTAATTTTCCGTTGTAGCTTTTCTACAAACTGTTTCAGAAAATGGAGGCTTAGTGAGTTATCCATGTGAAGGGAACTCCAGGAACAGGATCCTTTACTTAAAGCTTAATGTTGGTACTTCCTCACATGTTTACCTGGCTCCTTTTTCTTCACCAAATCACTCTCTTTATCTCTAGTGATGGTAATGATTCATTGGTGTTGGGGTTGGTGCTATCAGCCGCCTAGTATTTCCAATGGCAATGAATCATATATGCATCAAAATCGGAGCCACAGCGTGGAATCAGGCCATTCGGCATCAGTCTGTGCCAGCATTTGTCGTCCATGAGCAAATAGTTCTAAACATATTTGTCCATATGTTGTCATCTTTTCAATTATTTTTGCTTCATCTACTTATCCAATCTAATTTATAATACTGGCATACTAACCCTAACAGTGACTCTAGAAGGGAATTCCACATATATGGCACCTTGTAAAATCTGGCCCTACATTTCAAGAAACATTTTAGTTCCTCCATCTCATCATCTGCCTTTGCATCATCGAACGCATCCTCATCAACCCTTCTTCGCCCTTACCTTCAGCCTGCCACCTTAACCCTTTTTCACCAGCTAAACATCCATTCTTTACCCTCTTTAACATTAAAGAATTCCAGATGTCTTCTTGCAGATGTGTGGATTGTTACAGCAAAGCAAGCTGTTGCCAAAATGAGAGTCAACATGCGAAGCGGCCTTTCAATTAGTGGTGAAAGACTGGAATATTGAATTCACAACCATTAAAATTGGCCAAAATAAGAAGATAGCACTGTAACGCTTCAAACTATTCTTCGAACTAGAGGGTGTTATTTATCTAAACACACGTCTACTTGTACCCACAGCCTCTCCTTCAAAAAAGCAAAAACTAATTCTTGAAAAAGTACAACAGCTAGTGACTTGACTTTGCATCTATTTTTCTGAGCTTTGTCAGTCACAGAGGATTAAAAGGAGAATGTTGTACAGCCACCTAGAACGTTACATAGAAAAACAGTCCGCTTTTCATTCACAGGCTGGCGTTAAACAGGCTTTTTCTATTCACGGCACGAAGCTTCCTTTGCAACTTCAACAAGAAGCTTTACTGTGGAGCAAATAAAAGTCGCCTCCCACTGACAAAACATATCATTTGCTCATCTTACTCAACATTCAAATGGGTTGAATCTCTTTACAAACCTGCAGACCAATCTGGGATCAGGTCAATACATTCACGGTTACCTCCAAGGACAGACATAAAAATTGGAACTCCTGCCTTTTAAGACCATAAGACATAGGAGCAGAATTAGGCCACTCGGCCCATCGAGTCTGCTTTGCTATTCAATCATGGCTGCGTTGTTTGCCATTAGTCATGTATGTTACAACACAGGCAATT
This sequence comes from Scyliorhinus canicula, assembly GCF_902713615.1. Taxonomy (NCBI): domain Eukaryota; kingdom Metazoa; phylum Chordata; class Chondrichthyes; order Carcharhiniformes; family Scyliorhinidae; genus Scyliorhinus; species Scyliorhinus canicula. The sequence continues at coordinate 42,069,085 of NC_052149.1, forward strand.
TTAAAAATGGATTATCTCATGAGATGTGAGCATCACTGACATTGTTGACCAGTCCCAAAACCCTTGAACGGAATGGCCTGCGAGGCGATTTCAGAGTCAGCTACATTGCTGTGGGTCTGGAGTCACATATAGGCCAGACCAGGTAAGGATGGCAGATTTCTCTCCCTAAAGGATATTCACAAACCAGGTGGGGTTTTCCCTGAAAAAAAAATCAATGCTGGTTATATCATTACAACAAGCTTTCAATTCCACATGTCATTAATTGAATTTAAATTCCATGGTGGCGTTTGAACCCATGACCTCAAGCCATTAATCTGGCCTTCTGGATTACAAATCCATTGACATTAACAGTACGCTGCCATCTCCCCAGTTGTTATTTAGCCAAGACCGAAGGTTCTAAAATGTTGATTCAATGCCGTGACCATTTTTTCACATAATCCTGGTGACCGCACAGTACTTTTAAGATTGGCGTCTCCAGACACTCACACAGTCAAATATGAGATAACGCTGTCAACAATGCCCTATATGCAGGCTTCAAAATTGCGAGTATGATTATGTAAGCAGGCTTTTGGCAAACCACTGCCTCCTACTTCTACTAGAGGTCAAAAAACAATGATTGTTTGCAGAGTATTCGAAGTGTTCCTCAACTGACAGTTCAGCCAATTCATGGGATTGGACTAGAGATGCGCAAATATGTTACGTAGGTACATAATCATTTATTGTGTAAGCAACAGAAGGAGAATAATGCCCTGTGGGTCAGTACATTCAATACTAGGTTATTTTGTTGTAGGTATGATTGCTTCATTAGTTGGGAAAATAATTTAAGTTTAAAATTTCATCGAATTAGCCCTGACAGCTCTGCAGTTAATGAAAAACACAGTGAAGTGAATCCACAAAAACATCTCAAAATAGCCAAGACATCCATGGTTCACATCAGGGTATTTGGTCAGATTTTTGTGTAACAGGAGGGCAGACTTTTTTTGACGCTCTTAAAAAATTTTAAATATACATTTTAATGGCCAAAATACAAGTACGGTTTACAATTTAGTAGATCTTCATACCAAGAGTGCAATTCATAACATTTCTTTTTCAGTAAGAAAATCCAACCCTGAAGGCAAAACAAATCATTATTTCATTTTTTTAAAATTTAGAGTACCCAATTATTTTTTTCCCAATTAAAGGGCAAATTAATTTTTCCAATTAAGTGGGCAATTCGGTAGCATAGTTGCTAGCACTATGGCTTCCCAGCGCTAGGGTCCCAGGTTCGATTCCTGGCTTGGGTCACTGTCTGTGCAGAGTCTGTACTTTCTGTTAGGTAATTTGAACATTCTGAATTCTCCCTCAGTATACCTGAACAGGTGCCGGAATGTGACAACTAGGGGCTTTTCACAGTAACTTCATTGCAGTGTTAATGTAAGCCTACTTGTGACAATCAAGATTATTATTATTTAGCTTGACCAATCCAACTAACCTGCACATCTTTGGGTTGTGGGGGTGAAACCCATGCAGGATGTGAAAACTCCACACTGACAGTGACCCAGGGCCGGGATTCGAAACCGGGTACTCCGCTCCATAGGCAGCAATGCTAACCACTGTGCCACGTGCCACCCTAATCACGATTTTGTGATGTAAAACTTTTCATATTTTTGCCCAGTTGCTTTCTTGTTAAAAGCAAGTATTTGTGTTAATCTGTGACGCCGCCTCCTCAGCCTTTGTCACCAAGGATAACTAATTGTACAGTTAAGAGAGAGTTATAAAAATATATCTCAGCTAACGTATGTTCTGCTGGTCAGCATGGTGGTGCAATGGCTAGGGTTGCAATTTCACGGCGCTGTGGTCCCAGGTTCGGGGTGGCAATTTAGGATTGTCTGTTAACCATAGCTCAGTTGGCTCTTATCTCTAAGGCAACAGGTTGTGGGCTCAGATCCCACTTTAGAGCTTGAGAACAAAAAAACAAGGTTTGCACTCCAGCGCAGTACTAGGGAACTCTTGAGGCACCCTCTTTCAGATTAGTTGTTAAGTCAAGGTTTGTCTGCCTTCTCAAATAGGTGGTGAAAGAGATCCCATTGTACTACTTTGAAGAAGAGCAGGTGAGATATCTCTGCTGTCCTGGACAATTTTCAACCCTCAATCAGCTTAAGTTACTCCTGATCTAACTCTATTGACATAATCTTCCTTCCCATCTTTCTTGTGCTGTTGTTTAGCTTAATCTTAAATACATGTATCCTATTTGCTTCAACTGTTACCAATGGAAGTGCACTCCCACCACTTCTGAATTTCCAATTTGATTTCTTGGTGACCATTATACATTGGAGGCCTTTAATTTTGCTCTTCTCAACAAATGAAAACGCTTTTCTACGTTAACTGTGTCAAAACCTTCCATTATTTTAAAGACTTCTATCAGGTCACCCCCTCAGCCATTCATTTGCAAAAGAGTCTGTTCATGGTTTCCTGGTGGGTGAAACTTTTCAGTTCTAGTCTCATCCCTGTGACTCTTTTTGCACCCTCGCCAATGTCACTATATCCTTTCTATAATATAGAGCCCAGAATTACACAAAGTACCCCACACGTGGCCTGACCAAGGCTCGTGAAATGTTTAGCACAACTAAGAATTCTGTCCTTCTGGAAATAACTCCCAGTGCTTGGCTTGCTTTTATTACGAGCTTATTAACCAATGTTACTTTTTAGTGATTTATGTATTTGCACTCTGAGGTCCCTTCATTCCTCTACCCCATTTAGATTCTTATTTTTAAACACTATTCTAATAATAGTACACATCATTCAACTAGTTGCATGTATTTTTACTTTTCTCGACAAAATTTACTACGTGACACTCAACCATGTTGAAATTCATTTGCCTATTCTGCAAGTTTATTCATGTCCTCTATAACTTGTTGCAGTCCTTCGCGGAATTGACACAAGTCCCCATGAGGAGTCATCCACAAATTAAGAAATTGATTCCAAAGTCTAAATTGTTAGTTAAGTGATGTGAACAACAGTGGCCATGGCATTGATTGTGTGGGACATCACTTCTGCCATTGAAGATAGAAGATAGAACTCCTGAAGAAAAATGATGCACCTCCAGGAACCCACTGAGGCTGGAAGATTAAAGTCCTCAAAAACACTGAAGCTGGAAGACACTCTGTTTCCCTCTCCGGCCTGATAAGTATTTCCAGCATTTTCTGTTTCGATTTCAGATTCCCAGCATCTGCAGAATTTTGCTTTTGCATACGTCATGGTGTTTTGCTGAATAATTTTGATCGAAGAATACATTTGCTAGTGAATCCATTTCAAGGGTAATTTGTTGTCTGAATGATTAGGAAAATATCTGTACTATCTATTAACAGATTCCCGAACGTCCCAATATTAGTTGTAGACATGAAGCCAAGAACAAACATCTGCCATAAGCAAAATCTGACATCCAATTTAGGAACTAATTTCCATGCTCCATCAATATTATGCAAATATTAGAATGTATTTTCCATTCAGAAATTTGAATTATTTTTTATCGCACCACTTTATATAACCTGATATCTATGAATCAGGAATGAAAAGGCCAAGGGCGGCATGTGGCACTGTGGTTAGCATTGCTGCCTCACAGCGCTGAGGACCTGGGTCCGAATCCCAGCCCCGGGTCACTGTCCGTGTGGAGTTTGCACATTCTCCCCACGTCTGCGTGGGTTTCACCCACACACTGAAAGATGAGCAGGGTAGGTGGATTGGCAACGCTAAATTGGGAAAAAAAATAATTGAGTACTCTAAATTTATTTTTAAAAAACGAATGAAAAGGCCTGAAAACTGTGCCCTTCGAACTAAAGATTTCCCTTCGGACTAAAACCAGCAACGGGGCAATTATGTGGTCAGTAGCATCAATGCCGATTGAGTGTGTCAATACATATAATTGTGTGAGGTTCATAACCTGTTCTGTACTCAAAAGCTGCCATTCAATGATTAAACTACTTTACACTGCAACTTTTATCTGTGACTCAATACTGTTTTATGCATTATCTTTGCACCTTTGATTTTTCACTTTGCAGCTTCTGACAATAGGCATCTCCTGAATAGACTTGGTGACTGAGAATGGGGATCTGAAGAAACATCAGCGTGAGGTTGGTACCTACATGCACCTGCCACACTCTATCCATATACAATTATGGAGATTCCACTGCAGATAATCTTCAAGTAGACACTTTGAACATGGTGTTCTGTAATCCAGTAAGGTAATCCAACGACACTGAAAAGATGCAATTATTGAACTCTGCCACAGTCACTACCACTCTTGATGGGCTACCCGGCGCAAACTGAAAGGAGTACATTAAATGCCGGTGGTCAGATATGAGACATTGTTTGTTGGAAAGCCCTATGAGGCCGGCCCTGAGGTCACGCTTCTGAGGAGACATGAGCTGGCCAACTGGGCAACGTGTTCTTTGCCTCCAGTTACCTACACCTTTTCCTCTTGATTCATGCTCTATAATTAACCAAGAGGCTCTCTCCTGCAGATCACAAACGGAACCTGCAGAGATGTATTTTTTTCTGCTATTTATCAATGGCAGAGAAAATGAACCAAGGTGTTGGGAGACAGACCAGCCATTTCCCTCCAGGGTCTCCTTCTCATGGTAATTTGTAAGGTCAAAATAAGATATCCATAGAATAGAATACATAGAATCCCTACAGTGCAATAGGTGGCCATTCAGTCCATTGGGTCTGCACCGACCCTCGGAAAGAGCACCTTACCCAGGAACATTGCCCCACCCTATCCGCATAACCCAATCTAACCTGCACATCTTTGGACACTAAGGTGTAATTTTTCTTAGCATGGGTAATACACCTAACCTGCACATGTTTAGAGTGTGTGAGGAAATGGAGCACCCGGAGGAAACCTACACAGACAAGGGGAGAACATGCAAACTCCACACAGACAGTCATCTATGGCCGTAATCAAATCCAGATCCCTGGAGCTGTGAGGCAGCAGTGCTAACCACCGTGCCTCCCCTTTGAGATATCTCTTAAGCTGCAGTTTATATTGTGTGTTATGCTGCAACAAATGTGAATCAGTGAATAAATAGGGAGAAGAAAGAATAATAAAGAATGGGTGGCATTTTCCGTATCCGCACGGCATGCTTGGCGGCAGGGGAGGTGGGCCACTATTGGCCGCTGGCAAGATCTTCTGATGCCATCGGTGTCAACCATTGTTCGCACAGGAGAGACATCGTCGGCAGGACTGAAAATTGCTGCCAACAGAAAGGGCTGGAAAATCCCGCCCAATGTGCACTGGAGCCACCCAGAACTTCAGAAAGTCTCCAATTTAGTCCTTCTCCACGACCTCCATTAGCCTAACCCTAGAACATGGAAGTCTTTCTCATGAAGAGAGCAGGGAGGAGAGCAGGTGGTGAAGATTAAGGAGAAGTGGGAGGGGGAGCTGGGAGGGGAGATAAACTGTGGAGTATGGAGTGAGCACTGTGAAGGGTAAATGCGACCTCCTCGTGTGCAAGGATGAGCCTGATACAGTTCAAGGTGGTATACTGGATACATATGACGCCGGCAAGAATGAGTGGGTTCTTTCAGGGGTTGGCAGACGAGTGCGAGAAATGTGGGCAGGGACCAGCGAACCGCACGCATATGTTCTGGGCCTGCGAAAAGTTGGGAGAGATTCTGGGCAGGTGAGTTATGGCGCTAGCAAGGACAGTGGGGGAGGAGGTTGAGCCGGACCATTTGGTGGCGATATTTGGGATATCGGAGAAGCCGGAGCTGATGGAGAGCAGGAAGGCCGATGTTGTGACCTTCCCTTCTCTGATTTTATTGGAATAGCGGTCAGCAACGCCACCGGTGGTTGCAGAAAAGAAGTGGTAAAGATCAATTACGAGTTAAGGGGTTTAGTGGAGGGTTTCAAGGCACAGTGGGGGATGCTCATGACATTGTTTGAGGAATTGTTAATGGGGGGGGGGAGATGCGAAAAAGGGGAAACATTTGTACAATGTTTAGTTGTGTGTAGGGAAGTTTGTTTCCTGAATTGTTTATGTTTTGTAACCTTTCATGTACATTTGGCATAAAATAAATTTTTTTTTAAAGTGTCACATCAGTGCAAGTAACTAATCTAACCCGTGCTGTGCCTCCATCATAGAATCCTTAAAACGCAGAAGGAGGCCATTCACCCCATCGAGTCTGCACCGACCCTCTGAAATCCACCAAGCACATTTCCCAGTCCTGTCTCAATAGCCCCTTAACCTAACCTACACACAATCTTTGGACACTAAGGGGAAATTTTGCGCAGCCAATCCACCTAGCATGCACATCTTTGGACTGTGGGAGGAAACCGGAGGAAACCCACACAGATGTGGGGAGAACGTACAAACTCCACACAGTCACCCACAGCCAGAATTTAACCCGGGTCTCTGGTACTGTGAGGCAGCAGTGCTAACCACTATGCCACTGTGCCACCCCTGTCTTTCTTATTTTTCACCATTAAATGTTGATTGGTTCTTCAGAGCTGCATCTCAAACGAAGAAATCTTCGACGCGATCTTTGTTACTGTCTTCTCTTGATGCCATCCAGAAAGTATCAACATGGTTTTCAGTTTGGATATGTGAAACCCTGCTTTAAGTGTGAGTGGCCACCCTCCTGACAATATTGCGCAGGGCTAAATTAGCCCACAAAAACTGGGCAACTTTTACTCAACATGAATTATATTTTAAAATATTATAATGTAAAATGTAATTTAACTTATGTAATATCCAGAATTTGTAGGACATCACTTTTGGGATTTTATTCAGCTTTAAACATAACTTTTTGTTGGGGGGCCTGTGTGGGTTATTAAGCACTTTGCTCATGGCAATCCAGCTGCTTAATACAGAAAATGAATGTCCCTTTGAAATCCTGTGTGGAAAGAAAGTGCAGTGGAAGCAAATGAAGTGCAAATCAAGCAGAAAACAGGACATCCAGATTTCATGGAACATATGGGTCCAAGCTAGGCCCTTGATGCTGCTGGAGGCAGTCCACCTGACCACACATCTCAGTCATATGTACAATTCAAACATGTACAATTCATCATCTGCTCACAGACACATGCGGCACAGACTTGTACATTCACAACACTGCCTATAGAATCTTAGCAAGTTTCAGAAAGAAGTCGAGACTCAAACAGGGAAGTGTTTAAAGTATTATATGACTTATTTATGCCCCAAAACTCTAAAAGATCTTTTGCTCCATGGGATATTACTTTTAATACAAAGAATAGTAATTCCCCTCCCCAATAGGCCTCACTGCATAAATTTTAAAACAAAAAGCTTTTAGGGTAGCGTTTTTCAAACTGTTTTGCCGGCGACCCACATTCACAGAATGGCCAACTCTTGCCATCCACGCCCCATTCACAAAAGATTTTCCATCGTTACTTTTAAAAACTTCACGCCCATTGTTGGCACTTCTGTATTATTAAATGTAAAATTGTAAATTGAACTGCTGATTCATCTTAAACAACAGCTCTATCCTGACCTTGCTAATGGGTGTAACTCAGGATTGTTTGCTGGTAAGATTAACAGGCTCAACATTGCAGTTTTAACAATGTCATGTTCACAAAACACGACCTCGGATAGGAAATTAAACTCAAAACTTTAATTTCAGTAACGGGAGCCCTAACAGCGGAGCTAAAAACACGGTCAGGCAGAATATCACTGGACGCCTTTCAGTACCATTTCCCACTAAAATGAATAACAGACTGAAAACATGATGAGAAAAAAATCAACGCTGGGCACAAATCAACTGATCAATATGCAAAAGGTGCAGACGCATTCCATTCCATACACCTGCAACATTTACCAGCCCCTGTATACATGAGTTTAGTTGCCATCCAATGCTACCTTTGTCGAACAATTGAAACCCCAGTAACGATAGATGCAAACATCCCTGCAGTACAGAAACCATTTCAGCTGATCAAGTCATGTAGTAAATGCTTGGGGACGGGTATCTGGAAAGAGGGGATGGCGAGCGGCAGGGGAGGCGATGAACTAAAGAAGCGTCATTGAAGAACATGAGCCCCGGTGTGAAGAGACAATTCGGAAGTGGATGGAGTGGACATTGGGGCTTGTAGGGGTGGAGGAGACTGTATGTCCGAGTTAACTGAGAGAATGATAACCAGTGCTCGGGTTTGTTAATGACACACTGAATTCACAAAATAATACAGATCCTGATGCTGAACACAGCAGCAGGAAATGCCACCAAAAAGGATCTGACAGGTCTCCGACTGCAAACTGCCCCAACTACACTGTGGTCCAGCAAGGCAAGGAAGTCTACAGCACCGGCTTCTACATCAGCCTCATGTGGTCATACACTGCACAGCAGTGAGAATTTACCCAGAGAGAAAACGGAAAAAATGGTCTGCCGATCTTTGGGGATCATTTTTGGCAATCCATTCTACATCATCGGGTCGCGACCCCCACTTTGATAATTACTGCTTCAGGGAAATCACTCTTCACGTCGTTGTTCTCTCCTACCCACCATTCCACCCAACCCCTTCATTCCTCCCCAGCCATCAAGAAGGTCCAAAAGTTAGCAGACTTGGGGCCAGACATTTTGGTTCTGCTGGTGCTAACCATGGGAGTCCCGAAAAATGACTGTAATGAAACTGCTGGTTGTTACTGAAAAATCAAAGGATACAAGATCAATTAGGCTCAATTTCACTGGAGGATACTGGTTCTACACTAAACAGTCAAGAGATCCTCCAAGTTTAGATCATAACAGTTAGATTAAAACCTCTGCCCCAATTTGTTTTGTGTCTTATTGTTAGTTTATTTTTGTCCCTTGTTTCTTTCTTATTTCCTTTGTTAGTGTGGCTGTTATCCTTCCATCACACCAATTTTTTATTTTAGAAATTCAGAGAACCCAATTATTTTTGCCAATTAAGGGGCAATTTGGCGTGGCCAATCCATCTAACCTGCACATCTTTGGGTTGTGGGGGTGAAACCCACACAGACACAGGGAGTATGTGCACACTCCATACGGACAGTCCATCACACCTACTTGAGACACAATTTTTGCTTCTTGGCTTTGGACGCCCCACCGAGGCCGCACTTACATAATTTCCTGTACTGACAAGCTCAGCTCGCCAGTGCAGAAAGACGACTCACGGACCTGGGCACCATTTTCAAAGACAGCCCCGATCTTTTGGCACCCCTGAACATCCCCACCACAGCCTCTGGACAACCCCACCACCCCCCGAACATACTTTTTCTGTGATCCTCAAGCCCCCCCCCCCACCCAAATCGGGCAAGGCCCCCTGTGCCCAACTCTTGGCACGGGCAACCTAGCACCTGGGCACTGCCAGGGCACACAGGCAGCAGTGCCAAGGTGCCTGGCTGTCAGTATCTGGCTGTCAGCAGGAGTGCCAGGGTACCCCCCTGCCCTGAGCCCAACCGCCCACGGGTTTCTAATGGCCTGGGTGATCCCCCCCGCCCGCCCGGTGCTATTACGACTGATCCACATTTGTGTGGACCAGCACAAAATGCCCTTGACCCGGTCAAGGACTCTTTGAGAGGCCAATAGTTTCTGGCCCCGGGAGAATACAATACAGACATATTTAAATGATACTCATGGCTCGTGTAAATATGCATATCTGGGTCACACACAGTGAGGGTGAGATCCAGATCGCAACATCTCACGAGGTTCGGTTGAATCTCTTGAGAGATCTCAAGCATCACGAATCTTGCGAGAGGCCTCTCGCGAGATTTACCCGCCTCGCCGCAACACGAAGTCGGGCACAACGGGGCCAATAAATCCCGCCCGATAACTACGTTTAGCTCTCCACAGATGATGCCAGACCTGCTGAGTATTTCTCGCACCTTCTGTTTGTAGTTCACAATTTCCCTCATTAGGCAGGCAAGATATACGAGATCTAAAAGAGGAAATAACCTTGCAATGGACGGACTTTTCCTTCTCCTTTGAATGCCAGTAATGGAATGGGAGACTCAAGCTATTACTTTCGGGGGTCTATGTTTCTGTTCACCCAAGTTGCTACGGGTTGGAGGGAAAAGACAGGGAAACTGAAATTAAAATGCTAAGAGGCGCTGCCAATAAAATGCAGTGACAAATTCAGTGTAACAAAAACAAAATACTGTGGATATTGGAAATGTGAAATGAAAACAGAAACTAGAACAAACAGCTTCCTGTTCTACGCTCGTTTGGCAATTAAAATAAAATGAAAATGCTTTGACACTAAGTGGAAAGAAGTTTGTATTCAGAAGTGTTCAAGAGGGAGAAGTGAACAGAGAATTATGGGAGCAGGGTTGGAAGGGATAGAGGGATAGTCTGGGTGGAAAAGAGCTAGGGTGCAGCATAAATTGGCTTTGTTGAGTCAAGTGATTTGTAGATCTTACGCAATTCTATAGATGTTCCCAGAGGGTGGGATTCAGGAAGAGTAAACATTTAAAATTTGAAGACAAATGAACCCAGCTTACTTACATGAAAAAGTTCACAACGTTGGCATACATTGGTATTGGGGGGGGGGGGGGGGGGGGGGGGGGGGGGATAATTACATGCAACTCAATGTGATGCAGAAACTTTGTTTTAAAAAAGCAGTAAATTAATACACTGATTCAGTTATCAGTAGTACAAAAGGTGCCGGCAGAAATTTAGCACTGAAAATTTCCATAGAATCCCTATAGTGCAGAAAGAGGCCATTCGGCCCATTGGGTCTGCACTGACCTTCTGAAAGAGCATCGCACATCGTCCCACTCCCCCAACTTATCCCCGTAAACCCAACTAACCTGCACATCGTTAGACCAAAGGAGCAATATTACCACAATCAATTCACCTAACCTGCACATCAGTGGGAGGAAACCTGAGCACCCGGAGGAACCCCACACAGACATGGGGGGGAACGTGCAAACTCCAAACAGTCACCCAAGGCCGGAATTGAATCTAGGTCCCTGGCGCCGTGAGGCAGCAGTGTTAACCACTGTGCCACCTTCCAGAGCGCATTTGACTTGGGTAATCATAAAAAAATGAAATGCCACAATTACATGCTTATCTGACAGAATAAAGTCGTCATAGTGCCAGATGACCATAGGGTGCTTTCCCCTTTGAGGGGCAGAGCTGACTGGTGGTGATTTGACCTGAGGGTCACTACACCTCAGATGAGGGGCAAGGTCGAGAAGGTGGGGCCTTCATGAATAACCGCAGCCAGTACGGGAATTGAATCCACGCTGCTGGCCTCGCTCTGCAAAATTGTCCCCTGAAGTGTCCAAAAGGTTAGTTGCCGTTACGGGGATAGGGTGGAGGCATGGGCTTAAGTAGGGTGCACTTTCAGAAGGCCGGTGCAGACCCAGTACGCCGAATGGCCTCCTTCTGCGCTGTAGAGATTCTATCAATGAAGAACTGTTTTAACATTTGAGCGAGCAGTCCCAGGGAGTTCCATGGCCAGGACAACTTATGTTCTGGAGTTTCTACCTTGTAATCTGAAGCAGCCCTGGCATTACAATAGCGATTCCATTCAAAATTAAAAATAAAGGTCTTTTCTCATCTTGATCTTCAATGGTGAGGTGCAGGTGCTGTAAATCATGATTTCTCGGAACATTTGTTAGAGATTTTTGAGTTTCACATCACGCATACATGCACGTGCAATCTTTAATTTCTTCAGGATGAGTGCTTTGCTAAAATGGAACGGTTGGCAAGGGCATTTGCAAGAACGTGCACAGAATGCCTCGGCTGTTGTCATCTGAGCCCTGTGTTGTCCGTCTGCCACTCATTACTTGCTTTCTGACAAACCAACTGAGGCTACAAAAATTAAACAAAATATATAATATGAATAGATGGACATATCGTCCTGCCCCAGAGGGGAGACGGCAGACATCTGTTCTCGTGTTCCCAGCTGACATGATGGACTGAGTGGACTGATCACCTGGTCACAGACGTCAGCTCTTACGAGTAACAGACTGAAATAAATCAGATGGGTCTCATATTCTTCAGCAACAACTTGCATTAATATAGCACCTTCAGGTAAGACACTTCGCAGATGCACTATCAAACGAAACTTTACACAGTGCCGTGTCGGAAGGTATCAATGCAGATATCAAAATCTCAATGAGGTCGTTTTTAAGGATGTCTTAAAGAAGGAAAGAGAGGCAGAAAACCAGAGGGGGAATTCCAGAGCTGGAGTGCCCTGGAAACTGAGGGCACAGATGCCAAGAATTAAATTTAGGGAGGCACAAGAGGCCGTAAGAGGCTCTAAAGGTTGTAGGGCTGAATAGTGTTACAGAGATAGGGAGGGGTGACCCCAAGGCAGAATTTAAAAACAAGGATGAAAATTTAAAAATCAAGGCAGTGTGATAAAATTCAACAACACTTGCGTTAAATTTAATTAAATTAAATTAAATTAAATTAAATTAAATTAAATGAACAAAATCATACAATTTGCTCATCAGAAAACGTCTGTCACTAAATGTCACAAAATTACCCTGTGCTGTGGGCCTTCACCAAAGACATGCAGTTGAACCACACTTCTAAGAAGGACATAGAGGCACTGGAGAAGGTGCAAAACCTATTTACAAAGATGATATCGGAACTGTGAGATTATAACTGTCAGGAAAGACAGCTGGGCTTGTTTCCTTGAGAAAAGTGGCTGAATACTGCTCTGTAAAATTATGAAGTGGTTTGAGGGGGTCGATGTAGAGATGTTTCCATAGGTCAGGAGATCAAAGTTAGGTGCCACAAATGTAAGATTAATAAATCCTGGAAGGAATTCAGTTGAAATTTCTTTATCCAGGCGTTGGTTAAGAATGGGGCTTGCTATCACATGGAGTAGGTTGAGGCAAACAGCATAGCTATGTTTAAGAAGAGGCGTGATGGAGAAAAGCATAAAAAGTACTGATCAAAGAACAAAGAACAATACAGCACAGGAACAGGCCCTTCAGCCCTCCACGCCTGCGCTGAACATGTGACCTATCTCGACCAACCACATGTATCCTTCTATACCCTACCACCTGTATCCTTCAATACCCTATCTGTTCATGTGCCTTTTAAGATAAGTCTTAAAGGTCGCTAGCATATCTGACTCAACCACCTCACTGGCATTCCAGGCCATCACCACCCTCTGTGTAAAAAACCTTGCCCCGCAAATCTCCACTGAACCTTTCCCCCCCCTCACCTTGAATTTGTGCCCCCTTGTAATTGTCCTTTCCGCCCTGGGATAAAGCCTCCAACTGTTCACCCTATCTATACCCCTAATCATTTTCTAAACTTCTATCAGGTCACCCCTCAGCCTCCATCTCTCTCGGGAGAACAATCCCAGTTTATTCAATCACTCCTGATAACTAATACCCTCCATACCAGGCAACATCCTGGTAAACCTTTTCTGTACTCTCTCCAAAGCCTCCACGTCCTTCTAGTAGTGCGGTGACCAGAATTAGAAATAGTGTTCCAAATGTGGCCTAACCAACGTTATATATAACTGTAACATAATCTGCGATCTTTTATGCTCGATACCCCGTCCTATGACTGCAAGCATGCCATATGATTTCTTTACCACCATTTCCACCTGTGCTGCCACTTTTAAGGATCTGTGGAGCTGCACGCCCAGATCTCTCTATGTCTCTATGCTCCTGATGGTTCTGCCATTTATCTTATAGCTCCCACCTGAATTGGATCTACCAAAAAGCATCACCTCGCATTTGTCCGGGTTAAATTCCATCTTCCATTTCTCTGCCCAATTTTTGCAACCCATCTATCCTGTTGTATTCTCTGACAATCTTTATCACCATCTGCAACTCCTGCCATCTTAGTATCATCCGCAAACTAGCTAATCAGACCCACTATGTTTTCTTCCAAGTCATTTATATATATTACAAAGAGCAGAGGTCCCAGTACCGATCCCTGCGGAACATCACTAGTTACAGACCTCCATTTGTAAAAACAGCCTTCCACTGCTACCTTCGTCTTCAATGGCCAAGCCAATTCTGAATCCATCCAGCTAGTTCACCCCTGACCCCATGTGATTTAATCTTTTGCATAAGCCTGCGATGAGGGACCTTATTATATGATTTACTAAAGTCCATGCAGACAACATCCACAGCCTTTCCCTTGTCTATCAATTTTGTCACCTCCGCAAAAAATTCAATTTAATTATTGAGACACGTGGTGGGATTCTCCAACCCCCCCCCCCCCCCACCCCCACCCCCCGGTCCGGCTCAGGTGTTTTGGCGAGGGCGGAAATCACGCCACACCGGCCGCTGGCAGCAGCCCCCCCCCCCCCCCCCCCTCCCCCCCCCCCCCCCCCCCCCCCCCCCCCCCCACCGCCGATTCTCCGCCCCCACGGTGGGCCGAGTGCCCGCCTAGTTTTGGCCGGTCCTGCCGGCGTAAATCTAACTAGGTCCATACCGGTGGGATCTGGCTCTGCGGGCGGCCTGCAGAGTCCTTGGGGTGGTGGTTGGGGAGCGGCCCCACGGTGGCCTGGCCCACGATCAACGCCCACCGATCCGCGGGCGGGCCTGTGCTGTGGGGGCATACTCCGCGCCGGCTGCTGTCAACCTCCGCCATGGCCGGCGCAGAGAAGAACCCACCTGCGCATGCGCTGGAATGACGCCAGCACATGCTGGCGCTCCCGCGCATGCGCCAACTCGCGTCCGCTGGCGGAGGCCCGTCTGTGCCGGTTGGTGCTGCTCCAACCCCGCCGGCGCCGGCCTAGCCCCTTAACGTGCGGAGGATTCTGCACCTTCCAGGCGGCCCGACGCCGGAGTGGTTCACGCCACTGCTCAGCACCGGTATGGCCCGCCCCGCCGGGTCGAGGAGAATCCCGCCCGTGGTCTCCCTCGTATAAAACCATGCTGTCTGTCACTAATAAGACCATTCACCTCCAAATGTGCATAGATCCTGGCCGAGATTCTCCGATCCCACATCGGGGCGGAGAGTCGCTTGGGGGGTGGAGATTGTGCGACACCACTCCACCGCCGGGCCGCCAATTCTCCGGTCACCAGAGAATCACCGCCAATCGCGCCTGTGCGGTCGCCGCACGTCGGTCAGGGGTCCGTTGAGAGCGGCGAAGGCCCGTCAAGTCCTGCCAGCGTGGGTTGCGGATGGTCCCACCCGGCGGGATCTTGGAGTTCTGGCTATGGGGGCCTCCTGGTTGGAGGGCCGGGGGGGGATCCGACTCTGGGAGGGGGGTCTCCACGGTGGCCAGTCCCGCGATCGGGGCCTACCAATCGGCAGGCGGGCTAATTCCAGAGGAGGGGGGGGGCTATGTTCCTCCGCGCCAGGCGCCTGTCGGGCTCTGCCTGGGCTGGCGCGGAGACGGCAACCCACATGCATGCGCAGGCCCGCTCCAGCCGTGACACGCATATTTCGAACTTCAAAAAGAACTTGCAGCATATGCTGCCGCCAGGCATTTTACCTGATTCATCTAATGATGAATTAGCTACACAATTTCCACACCCATCAGTTAATGATTTAAGCTTCATTGTAAGTGACACTATGATTAACAGCAGAGTGGCTTGAGATCTCGAATCTAGAGTAAAACCAAGCCAGGCTGAAGCGATGACAACAAATATATGTCCTATTGCTCCGCTATAATGTTGACCAGGTTTGCGTGCAAAGTCAAGATCCAAATCAGATGCCGCACAGGAGTGAGAATGACGATCAAGCCACAGGCCAACAAACTGTGATGCAACTTTAGCTCTTTGTCTTTCACAAAATAGTGAATTATGATTAATGACATTTACTAATGATTTACTAATGTACAGTGCATCGCACTCAAGGTTGAAGTAGCAGCGTTATAAGTAAACTGATGGTCAAAGCAAATGTCGCAAATACACATCATTTTACTTCCCTACATTTCCAAATAGAAATACTGCAATTGAACAGAATTTGGAACATTAATAATAATGTTTATTGTCATAAATAGGCTTACATTAACACTGTCATGAAGTTACTGTGAAAAGCCCCTAGGTGCCACATTACAGCGCCTGTTCGGGTACACTGAGGGAGAATTCAGAATGTCCAAATTACCTAACAGCAGCACGTCTTTTGGGACTTGTGGGAGGAAACCGGAGCACCTGGAGGAAACCCACGCGGACACGGGAAGAATGTGCAGACTCCACACAGTGACCCAAGCGGGAATCGAACCTGGGACCCTGGTGCTGTGAAGCAACAGTGCTAACCGCTACCGTGCCGCTAAACACTAAACACTAAGAAGTTTCTATCAGTCAGGAACATTTGTTTCTCCTTTCTTTAAATTGGAGTGCCGATCGTATCGGAGATGTATGGGTTCTTACAAGGAGGCACATCCTTGACAGGACGTTTGCAGACTTACATACAGCCTGGCATCACCACTGTTTTCATGATTTGAAAGCTGTTTTAGAACTTACAAAGCTCGCACACAAAGTGCATAAACATAAAGGTTCTGTGATAGATTGAATTGCATCATGAGTTAGTCAATATTGGAAGTTTCTAAGTAAGCTGGTCACTTCATATCCACTGTCCTTCTCGGGAATCTTAGGACAGCGTAAACATATTATAATTCACAACAGTATTCATCGCAAAGTTCTGAGCCCCATGTCTGGGTCATTTTGGAAGCTCGGCTATTCCATCCCTTCTGAGTTAGTCTGATTCCTGCGTTCCATCAATTAAGGAATTGTGCTCTGGTTCAAAGATTGTAACTATATGTTGGCTTAATGGAGGTCAGGCATTTATGTTTCTTGGAACTGCAGACTTCGATATCAGCAGGTAATAACAAGACTAAACAGCTTTTATGAATACTCGCTCCCCCTCTTTAAAAGCCAAAGCACTCATTCTTCACTAAAGTCATCTCAAAATAACTGCAGTTTGTTAGCTCAGAGAGTGACTGAATAAAAGATTTGGATAATAGCTGTTACAATGCTCTAAGCAATCCAGTGTACAGCTCGAAGACCAAAAGCACTGAACTTCACGAGCTCAACAGATCATCAAGAGCTTAGCTTTATCGGGAAAATCATGTCAATCTTTCAGAGCTGGATCCGCCAAATTGATGGGGGGGTTTGAATGGCCTTCCGCGTCCATCGCAGCGGGACCTGCGATGTCGGGGCCAGAAAATCCTGGCCGATATATTTGTCAGGTATCAGTTGACATCTAGGGTGAGATTCAGAGGGACAAAAGTTCAGTTTTGGGCACGTTTAGTGGTACATTTCATGGCACTCCAACATTGCGCTATTTATGAAATGAAAATCGTTTATTGTCACGAGTAGGCTTCAATGAAGTTACTGTGAAAAGCCCCTAGTCGCCACATTCCGGCGCCTGTCCGGGGAGGCTGGTACGGGAATTGAACCGTGCTGCTGGCCTGCTTGGTCTGTTTTATAAGCCAGCGATTTAGCCTTGTGAGCTAAAGTAGCCCCTATTTAACAGGACATTTTGACGCTTCTTTCTAGCCTCAGTAATGAACGCCCCGCTGAGGCCACACTTGCCTCATTTCCTGCTCAACGAGCTCAACTCGCCAGTGCACGAAGACGACTCTTGTAAAACGCCGCCATTTTTAGGGGGACTTCCAGTGGTGGTGATGTGCTGAACTGGTGGACAAAATGTGGCTCTCCCCTAGAAACTGCAACTTTGGACCTCGTATTCTTTGTTTAAAAATATTTTAGTAGTAGCATTTTCAAATATATACTTCGGACCGTTTAACTCAAAAATCGGCCACTGAGCCAACAAAAATACCGTGCAGTCCTTGTAGCCACCTAAGATGGACACTGGGCTACAAAATGGAGAACTGCTAAGGCTGCAGGGAGAAAACAGTCTTAGCAAGGACAAGCAGTTTGCAGAAGGCTAATTAGCATTCTGCACGTACAGAAACCAGTTTATGGCCAGGTGCAGAGTGTCAGCCAAAGGTGTAAATGGCAACAGGATCTACATAGTAATGAGGTGATCCAGATCCAGGCCCGCACAATAGAAACATTTAAGTATGAATGGATACTTTGAGTAGACGCCCAGACAGAACGGCACCATAGTATCCAACACAAAGAACCATAGGTACCGCCCCACCCATCGAGAAGCGACCCTCAGATTGGGGGGTTTGGAAGATATCGATTGGGAAAAGGCCCAATCGATACATGGCAGGTAAAAGACTGCCCCGAAGGGGCACGGACTTTGGGGGACCTATAAAAGTAGACCCCGCACATGGTTCGGTCTGTTGCTTCCAGACTCCGGCCCAGACTCGTTACATCGCATCCTGACTCCAGTTTCAGCACCAGCCGTTGAGCATCAGCCATCGAACTGTAAGTGCCAATACGACGATCGCTACGGGATCCAGATTTTGCTAGACCCTGACAACTTTAAGTACCTGAGAGTTGCAGACCAAGAACGGGACAAAGGCCTTGCTCCCTGACCTTGCCTGTTCCTGTCTAGATAAGTATTTTAGTTGTTTAGTATTAGAAGTAAGTTAGTCTCTTTAGCGCATGCATGTGCATTTATTATATTTGTCATAATAAATATCAATCGTCTGGACTTACTAATCGGTGTACAGATTTATTACTTTGAACCTGACCTTGATATAGTTGTGAGGTGTCTAAATACGGCACCTGGCGACTCCTGAGCATAATTACATACACAGAGCCATAGTAGTGTTAAGCACACGGCCTTTAAACGGAGGCGTGTTAATACACTCCAGTAAAACGCGCAACACTCCTGCCCCAAAACAAACTGCCACCTGAGGAAATGCCTTCAAACCAGTAGAGAAGCCGAAAAGACAGCAAAAGTAGCAAGAACCAGGGGAGGAAGGTCCAAACTGCATACATGAGAAGGGAAGCGGTGCAGGACATGGTGGATCAAGAGACAGCGCCAACACAAACGCCGGCCCATCCACCGACAGGGGAGTGGATGGAGCTCCTAACACAAGAGCTCCTGAAACATAGGGACACCATCAAGGAGGTTCTCATGATAACTGTGCAGGTGGTCATAGGAATTGCTTTGTTTCCCTTCAAAGAGGCACTTCAAAGAGCACCCCCCCTCCCCATCCCCTGCCATCTTCACCCAGTTAATACCAGGTCTCCCCTTCACTGCCAAGCCCGGTCCTTCAAATGCTTCAGTGCTCTCCCTTTACACCACACATTAAGGGAATTCCTCTCCGCCCCCCCCCCCCCCCCCCCCAGCCCCCCACACACACACACAACTGGGCTCCCCAGAGGGCTCCCCTAGCACAGCTTGGTTTTGTGAA
Source organism: Scyliorhinus canicula (assembly GCF_902713615.1). NCBI lineage: Eukaryota > Metazoa > Chordata > Chondrichthyes > Carcharhiniformes > Scyliorhinidae > Scyliorhinus > Scyliorhinus canicula. The sequence goes on from NC_052149.1 coordinate 42,088,241, forward strand.
TACGGTCATGCTATTTGATGATGGTGATATTGGCCAGAATTTCCCAAGCAAGTGGAGGCGGCTTTGGCAGCAGGATTATGAGGAAATGTTGGAACTTGTATATTCAAGTTGCTCAACATCATCCAGGACACAGCAGCCCGCTTAATTGCTCCTCTTTCCACAAACATTCAAACCCTCCACCACCAACGAACAGTGGCAGCCATGTGTACCATTTACAAGATACACTGCAGTAACTCACCAACGCACCTCCTAAATCCATGACCACTACTATCTAGAAGAACAAGAGCAGCAGGTACCTGAAAACCCTATCACCTGGAGGTTCCCCTCCATGACACTTACTTGGACTTGGAGATGTATCGCCATTCCTTCGCTGTTGCTGGGACAAAATCCTGGAACTCCCTCCCTTACAGCACAGTGGGCGTACGTACACCTGAAGTATGCAGAGGTTCAAGAAGGCCACTCACTACCAATTTCTGAAGTGCAACTTGGGATGTGCAATAAATACAGGCAGAACCAGTGACGCCCACACACGTAAATTATAATTTTTTCCTGGAGGCAGGATTAGCAGATTTAACAATTACACTTCGCAATGCAGAGAAGCCAGTTATGGTTGCCACTGGGCCATTTCTCTTCAGTTTCCCATGGTGTAAGTGCTACTGCATGACCTGCTGTGTCAGGTGCCCACCAACAAATTGAGGTTGGTGTTAAAGTGGAGGTCCCAGCTGTGTATCAGTTGAGGGTTTGTATTTATTTGCCTCAGTAATTCACTATGCTGATCTATCCCCAGGCTCCAGGCATATCCTTGTAGCTACTTCGTCAAGACTGATCTCTCCACTAATATTTGCCCTACTTCAATGGCAGCTGCTTCCTTTCACTGAAGTTTGCGCTACTGGCCCATCAGGCATTGTCCGCACTGCAGGGGTACAGGGTGACCATTTCCACAGCTTGTGATAACTGGACCTCCCAATTGTGGGACCCAGTTGCTGTCCCTAGTTGTGCGTGGCTCCTTCATGCGGCATATTTATCATCATCCTCTAGAAATATTTAGTTTGATAACCTATCACTCCCTAGCCTGGAAGTCATCCCAATGTTGGGTTTCACGTGTTAGCCGCAAAATTCAGCCTATTATTTTCCCCTTTATCTCAATGTGCAAATGCTGTTTTATAGCTGGGAATCCCTCCACCCCCCCCCCCCCCCAACCCACGTCCCACCATCGCGGAGGGTCTTTACTTGGCAGATGCAGCAAGCCACTGACCATGAGTAGGATCTTCTGGTCCTGCCGAAGCCTAAGGGCTTTTGCTTGGCTGGCCCGCTCAGTCGGTGGGGAACCCATCACAGGGGGTGGGAAGAATTTCGGCAGGACTGGAAGATCCCACCGGCAGGAGAGACCAGACAATCTCACTCTAATCTCCATGAAACTAACTAAAGCCGCCAAGTTTTTAAAAAAACACGGGCAATAAAAAAAATAACTCAAGAGTGATACTGCCATGTAAGACCCAGTAACTACACGGATTCATTAACCTCACCAGTGCGTATAAACAGCATTCATTTTGCATTGGAAGGATATGCAAATCAAAGGCTAAAAGAGAACAGTAGAAGTCAGCATCTTAGTTTGTGCTGCATTTCTATGTTAAGTTATCAATGATGCACCCTGGTTCACTTATGAGCAGTTTATACTTTGAAAATGATGTGCATTTCCAACAGACCAACATTTATCCAAAGTGTGTCACAAAACACAGTCTGCTACATTCAACTTTCCAATGCCAACAGTTCTGAGGCAACCGACCCCATCCAACTCCCAAATGTGTCACAAAGACTTCACCGGCCGCACTGCACCCGAACGGCGATGTGGCGGGGCTGGTACATGCCGGGAGATTCCTCTTCCGGGCTTTAACATGATCGCCAAGCCTCATGAGATCTAACGTGATCCCGTGAGACGTCGTGATCTGAACCCCGCCCATTGTAGGAGGGATAACTATCTGGCAAATCTGCATATTGGAGAGAAACAGCTAGTTTCAATCTAATGTGCGCTCGCCTGATCTACCAAGGCTCTGGGATCCAACCCCTTTGCCTCAGAGGCCTCAGTTGAGCGCAGGTCAGTGCTGTTTACCATAAATGGGAACCAGACAGAACAGCACTTTTGGGGGGGGGGGGGTCAGGAACCCAGGGGGTCACCCAGGAGATTGGGGCCCCTAGGTGGTTGCCCTCTGGGCAGGGTGGTGCCCTGGCACTGCTAGTGCCACCTGGGTCCTGGCACCTCAGGGAACAAGCAGTTCCACCCTGACAGTGTCACTTGGGTGCCAGTCTGCCACTGCTCAGGTGCCACTGGCAGAGGCACTGCCAGGCTGGCAATTCCCCTGCGATGGGGTTTGGGCCTGGGGTTCATGTGAAAGGTCGCGGGGGGGGGGGGGGGGGGGGGGGGGGGGGGGGGGTCTCAAGTATTTGGAATGCTATTTTCCTGCACAAGTGGAGCTCCTCAGTGCAGGAAATGGGATTAAGTGCGTCCCCGGCGTGGCGTTCCCTGCTGAAGCCCCGAATTGCAACAAGATCCATTTGGATAGCGTGGTGTATCTTGGCACTGGAGCGCCAGGAAACACCAGCTAACCGCACTCGTCACGAGACTTTGTTACAATTTGGTTAGTCCATGCCCTTGTTCTTCTCCAATCCCTCCAGCTCAGTGTCAATCTGATCTCCTGCACACCAATTTCACCATGAATTCTTCTCATCTTTAACCCTTTAGACCTGTGCTCTCATCCGTATGCTGGAGCAGTATGGAGGGATTGAAAGACGTGTTCTGGTACATCAGGAGGAAAAAACTGGGGGTGGGAAATGGGCTCATGGATTTTTATAAGCAACTACGGACACACTGGCAACTAATGTGTATGCAGGCATGTTATTCTTCGATGTTTGGCTTGACTAGTGTCATCATGTGACTGATGCTCTGGCTATTTCACTCCTGTTATATCTGGTGCAGGATGTTTGCAAGCTGACGGTGTCAGGCACTGAGACAAACAGGCAAGTAATTTCACAATTCCAGCCGACATTGTCCTGCCCGCGGTATTTTCGAAAGGCCTAATTAGGCATGGAACAGATACCTGCCCTCAAGGCACAAATTAAGTTAAATAGGAAATCAATGAAGACCAATGATCAGGGACCGAGTAGATGTGAACTGCCTACAGTTTTGAGAGCACGACAAGTGCCTGGAGCCTCATGGTTTGATGCTTCAGCCAGAGTACATCATCAACTTTGCTTGTGACTTGATCAATTTTGCTGCAAAACTAAACTTAACAGATCAAGGTGAATCTATGGTTGCTCACAAGATCACAGTCTTGGCTATGTCATGATGTGGAGATGCCGGCGTTGGACTGGGGTGAGCACAGTAAGAAGTCTTACAACACTAGGTTAAAGTCCAACGGGTTTGTTTCAAACACGAGCTTTTGGAGCGCAGCTCCTTCCTCAGGTGAATGGCGAGGTATGTTCCAGAAACATTTATATAGACAAAGTCAGAGATGCTGGACAATGCTTGGAATGCGAGCATTTGCAGGTAATCAAATCATTACAGATCCAGGGAGAGGGATAATCACAGGTTAAAGTTCCCTGGATCTGTAATGATTTGATTACCTGCAAATGCTCGCATTCCAAGCATTGCCCAGCATCTCTGACTTTGTCTATATAAATGTTTCTGGAACATACCTCGCCATTCACCTGAGGAAGGAGTTGCGCTCCGAAAGCTCGTGTTTGAAACAAACCTGTTGGACTGGTGTTGTAAGACTTCTTACTTGGCTATGTCAGATCAACTATCACAGCCTCAGGATATTGCTGTTAAAATTCCTCAGGACAGCATTCCCGTCCTAATCATCTTTAGGTGCTTCATCAATAACCTTCCTTTTGCCGTAAAGTCAGGAGTTGACCTGCACATTGATGATTCTACAGCCTTCAGCTCCATCCACCTAAATGAAGCATCAGCTTGCACAGGGCATTGGATGACATCAAGACTTAGGTTGAGAAGTAGGAGTTAATGTCTGCACCTCATTAAGTGGCTGGGCATGACAACCTTAAACAAAACAAAGCCCAAACACTTTTGGTTAAGCCTCACTGTTGGGTTTCCCCACCAGGGTCATCCTACAGGGAATTATCGATCAGGCATTTAACTGGTCCAACCATTGGAACACTGTGACTACAAAAAAAGTGCAGCAGCTGGGTGCTCTGCAATAAGTGGTTCACATTTCAATCCTTCAATCTCACTACCATCAGGAGCGCGAGGAAATGCTCACCAGTTGCCCGAATGGGTGCTGCTCCAATAGAAGTGGGGAAGCTCAACATCAAGTAATTATGTTTAATCCATCCTGGCAGTGAAATCAATAGCCACCTCCTTACGACCAGCACTCTGCAGTTGTCGAATGCACTATCCACAGAATGTTCCCCCGAACTAACGATGGTTACTTTGACAGCGACTTCCAATCCCACAACCGTCACTATCGAGGAAGACAAGTCTCACAACGCCAGGTGAAAGTGCAACATCACTTCACCTGATGAAGGAGCAGCATTCCGAAAGCTGGTGATTTCAAATGAACTGGTTGGGACTTTAACCTGGTGGTGTGTGTCTTCTTACTGTGCCCATAAATGTGCCACAAACACAACACTTTTACCACAAGCATTCCAGGACATTGATTTTTTCCTTTCCTCGCTACGATCGACCATTTCAATCCATGAAGAAAACTCTACTTAGCAGCCAGTTCCTATTCAGTGAGTCAGGCACAGTCATTTTGCAAGGAATAGGTTTTGATGCAAAAAGGAACTGTAGGACTGAAATGTTTTGCCAGCCACCTCCTGAAATCAATTCTGATGAGAATTGTGCGTAGTTATTTATTGTAGTCCATCTGCAGAAGATAGATGTGTGAGGTGTGCGAGGAGCCCAGCAAACCATGTCCACACGTTCTGGGCATGCCCGAAGCTTAGAGGGTTTTGGCAGGGGTTTGCAAAGGCAATGTCCACGGTGCTAGGAACCCGGGTGGTGCCGAGTCCAGAGATAGCGATCTTTGTAGTGTCAGAAGATCCGGGAGTTCAGGGAATGAAAGAGGCCGATGTCCCGGCCTTTGCCTCCCTAGTAGCCCGGAGATGGATCCTTTTAATGTGGAGGGACTCAAAACCCCCGAATGTCGAGACCTGGGTCAGTGACATGGCTGGGTTTCTCAGTCTTGAGAAGATGAAGTTTGCCTTAAGAGGGTCTATGATGGGGTTCTCCCGGAGGTGGCAGCCGTTCGTCGATTTTCTCGGGGAACATTAAAATGTCAGCAGAAGCAGTATTCCAAAAGAGGGGGTGGCGGGTGGATAGATGTTAGATGGTTATGGTGTGTGAAGATTGGGTCGGGTGGGCAAATGTTTATTTTACCATGTTTATGTTTTTGTTATTGTTATAAAAATTTGCTTCACAGGTGACTAACATTGAGAAGTTAAGTGCTGCAGAGAAATCAAAGACCAACAATGTTATGCAAGGAGAATTTTTTTTACCTAGCCCTTACAAACCACATGACAGGAAGGGAAGCTTCTCCTCATGCTCAGTTGGAACCTATTATATCTGCGGAGAATGATACACTGGGTGAATGGAGGTAGGCTGGTGTCCAGAAGGTTTGGTGCTGGAGCCATCTGACACTGGGCAACGACACCTCCATGGGAAACCACCAGAAATCCCAGCTGCCAGATATAAACAAGGTGCTGGAGGGGAGTGCCAAATAGTGCTGCACTTGTTTAATCTATAGTAATATGGAAGCCTCACATTGACACTGAAATATAGCAGGGCCACCAGACTAAATGGCTAGGTCCACAACCTACAAATCTTCAGCCTCGTACACATCAGAATTGGAGACCATTAGACATAGGAGCAGAATTAGGCCACTCGGCCCATCGAGCCTGCACCACCATTCAGTCATGGCTGATTTTTTTTCTCATCCCCGTTCTCCTGCCTTCTCCCCATAACCCCTGATCCCCTTATTAATTAAGAACCTATCTATCTGTCTTAAAGATACTCAGTGATTTGGCCTCCATAGCCTTCTGTGGTAAATAGTTCCACAGATTCACCACCCTCTTGACTGAAGAAATTCCTCCTTATCTCTGTTTTAAAGGATTGTCTCTTTCCTCTGAGATTGTGTCCTCTGCTTCTAGTTTTTCCTACAAATGGAAGCATCTTCTCCACGTCCACTCTATCCAGGCCTCGCAGCATCCTGTAAGTTTCAATAAGATCCCCCCTCATCCTTCGAAACTCCGATGAGTACAGACCCAGAGCCCTCGTCCGTTCCTCATATGACAAGCTCTTCATTCCAGGGATCATTCTTGTGAACCTCCTCTGGACCCTTTCCAAGGCCAGCACATCCTTCCTTAAATACAGGGCCCAAAACTGCTCCCAATACTCCAAATGGGGTCTGACCAGACAGAGCCTTACATAGCCTCAGAAGTACATCCCTGGTCTTGTATTCTAGCCCTCTCGACATGAATGCTAACATTGCATTTGCCTTCTTAACTGCTGACTGAATCTGCACGTTTACCTCAATATTACCTGTCCGTCTACAAATATTTGCATCATCTGCAAACTTAGCAACAGAGCCGTCAGTTCATTCTTCCAGATCATTAATGTATATTGTGGACTGTATATTGTGAAATATATATTGTGAAATATATTGTGGAATGTATATTGGGTGCCAAGTATTTTATAAATACAGAGCAACAAATTACTTTGACACATACAAGAACCAACTTCCTGATAAACAAGCCTCTCCACCTCTAATACGTCAACGTCTGTATAACTCAAAATGCATCTGTATTCCAATAACACATTAAAGGAGTTCTTGTAATAAGGGAGTTCAATATAGAGTTAGTTCCAAACAAATTCCTGTAAAATAAGGTTCAGAATTAATGAGAGCAAAATTAACGAGCAATAGTTTACATTCTGTGTTGTTGTTATTTTCAACAAATAACTCATTAAAAATGTCAGAGATGAAATACCCTACGTTATGAGTGTAGTTTGTTTGATCTTTATTAGTTTTAAAAACCTGCCAGTGGCTGATGAACAAGGAGGTAGAAATCTTGCTAAATAAAGCCCATCTAGCCTGGGGTTGCTGTCTCCTCAAGCACTAAGCCAGGTGCAGAATGCTGTAAACCTTTAATAAGCAAGTACTATTAAAATCCATTTTGTTTTATATAACCAGACATTAAATGCAATGGAAAGATGCCTCCCAGCAAGATTAGTCAAAGACAAAAGAAACACCCTGATTAATCCACTGTTTTATTTAAGAAAACACCAATATATTTTGGAGAATCGCTGCCTCCAACTTTTCTGTCTCATCATTGTAAGTCTCCCATTAGGTGGTAATTTAATCACTAGGATGCACCTCAAAGAGCTCTCATGGGTAATGGGCATTTCTGGGACTCCAGATGCATCTTAAGTGCCCATTTGCTTTATGCCCACAAGAGATCTGGCACCTAATTGTAAATGGGGGATGCTCCATAACACCATTTCAGTCTGATCAACTTTGGCCTCAGGTTAATAATGAGAGTGATCAAGAAATGTTAATATAGAAAGTGTTCTGTTCATCAAAGGACTAAGCCACCTTCCTGCTCTGAACTCCTAAAGTAGCCCAATCACTGCTATTTGAAGAACGGTACACACACTGGGTGCGCAGGATCCTAAAATAACAGGGACAGTGGGACGCCCGATGTAGGTAGTCTGAGCCCCAGCTTCAAATTTCCGTTTATTCCTTAATGACGCTGACCTTATAACGGGTAGACAGAGCCTGTGCCCATTATAACACAGGCTGAGAAGTCCTGGAAACACTGGATGAATTGGAGACGTGGATCAGTTGGGTTTGTTATGCATGCACGGTAGCACACTGGTTAGCACTGTTGCTTCGCAGCGCCAAAGGCCCAGGTTCAATTCTCGTCTTGGGTCACTGTCTGTGTGGAGTCTGTACGTTCTCCCCGTGTCTGGATGGGTTTCCTCTGGGTGCTCCGGTTTCCTCCCTCAAGTCGCAAAAGATGTGCTGTTTAGTGAATTGAACATTCTGAATTTTCCCTCTGTGCACCTGAACGACATGGGGATTCTCACAGTAACTTCATTGCAGTGTTAATGTAAGCCCACTTGTGACACTAATATAGATTATTAGCGTTATGTTAAAAGGTTTCTGCTAATATCACTGACGGTGACTTCTAGATTTCTTTTTTTATTCGTTCATTGGCCAGAACTTACTGCCCATCCCTGAGGGCATTTAAGAGTCAAGAGTCAACCACATGCTGTGGATCTGGAGTCACATGTCGGCCAGATTTCCTTCCCTAAAGGACATTAGTGAACCAGATGGGTTTTTACAACAATTGGCAATGGTTTCATTGTCACCTTTTAATTGCAGACTTTTACTGAATTCAAATTTCACCATCTAACTATGGCGGGTCTCGAACCCGGGTCCCCACAGCATGACTCTGGGTATCTGGATTGCTATTCCAGCGATAATACCACTATGCCACTGCCTCCCCTCTAACAAGAATTACTGAGAAATGATGATCACCCTGGAAAATTATTGTTTCAAGCTAACAACTCTTTCAAAGGACCATTTGTACTCACATTCATCCTGAGTTATTGCTACAGTGTTGCTATCCACTTTATTCAAATGATCAACAGGCTGTTACATTCCTCAGAAAATATAGCATACATTTTTTGCCCGGTTTCATTGTAAACAGTAAAGTATAACTGAACATCAGCTACAATACTCAGCTCAACAGTGGCATTAAAGGCTCACTAAAATGATCTAATAATACCCGTTTTATTTCAACTTGCAAATCACAATGATAGCTGTGTTTTCTAATTACTATTGATAGCTTTTTAAAAGATATATATATAATATATATACACACATGTATATATTATGCAGGACTTGACTTCAGGACTTATCCATCCAGAAAAGATGTCAACATTAAAGATTAAATTGGATAGATAGATAAAGGAAAGGGAACAGAGTGGGTAAATGTGACTATTTTCTCGTTAACCATCACCACAGGCTGGTTGGGCAAGTTGCAGTCTAACTTTTTGTACATTTTTCTAAATTCAAACCTTGAGTCCATAGACAATCCAGCATCAAATCAGTAAAGAGCAGTTGAAGTAACGTTGAGCAACTACTAATTTACTTTGGGCTGGAACAGAAATCAAATACCAAGTGTAAATATAATGGCACAATATGCTCTAGGAGGCAACAAACTGAGAATCAATCTAACAAAGGTCAACCAGTCAAGTGTCCCAAGATGTGGCAATTTATATCCGGTATGGAAGCAAAATTTGCTTGGCTAAGTTGCACGCTGGTGTCGTGACAAGACTGTTTTATTCACGCGCGATTCGCGACGTTTGAGATGTCTCGCAAGATTCAACCGAACCGTGCAAGACGATGCGATCTGGACCTCGCTCTCACTGGGCGAGATCCAGATAGGTATGGCTCATTTAAATCTGTCTGCGCCGGATTCTCCCGGTGGCCAGCAACTAAGGGCCTCCTCAGCGAGGTCTGGACTATTTAGTACTGGTCCACACAAATGTGGACCAGGCATAACAGCACCTGGGGGATTTCCCAGGCCCTTGGAACACCCTAGGTGGTCAGAGACAGGGCAGGAAGGCCCTTGCCTCTCCCTCTGTCACCCGAGCACCTTGGCACTACCAGTCTGACACTATGGTGGCAGTGTCAGGATGTCCAGGTGTCAGGGTGGCACTGCCAAGGGTCGGAGCCTGAGGCGGGCCATGCCGATGAAAGGAGGAGTGAGCGTGTTATGAAGGGTGGGCGGGGTGGGGGGAGAGATAGTGAAGGGTGGGTATGAAAGGGCCTCAAAAATGTTGGGGGGGGGGGTTAAGGGTGGTGTCCTGAAAGGGGGGGGGGGGGGCCCAAAAGGGGAGGTATGGATGCCTGAAAAGGGTGGCCCTCAGTGACCCCATAGCAGGGTGTCCTCACTTGGGGGAGGTGTGGGGGATGACAGGTGGAGGATCCTCAGCCTCAGTTAGAGATTGGCCACCCTTTCAAAATGGCGGTCCTTCTTGAACGTCTACAGTTCAAGAGTCGAAGTTAAATCCACGATGCTGTTAGGAAGGGAGTTCCAGGATTTTGACCCACTGTCAGTGAAGGAATGATGATGTATTTCCAAGTCAGAAAGGTGAGTGGCTTGATGGGGGTGCTGGCAACTGGTGGTGTCCCTATGCTCCTTCTGCCCTTGTCCTTGTAGGCAGGAGAGCTCACAGGTTTGAAAGGTGCTGTCGGAAGAGCTTTGCTGAGTTTCTGCAGTCCATCTTGTAAATGGTACACAATGATGCCACTTTGTGTTGGTGTTGGAGGGAGTGAAAGTTGAAGGTGGTGGATGAGGTGCCAATAAAACAGTCTGCTTTGTCCTGGATGGTGGCGAGCTTGTTGAATGTTATTGGAATTGCACTCATCCAGTTCAGTTTCAGGATGTTGATAGTGGAGGATTCAGTGACGGAGGTGTCATTAACTGACAAGTGGAGATCACTGGATTCTCTTGTTTCAGATTTTCATCGCCTGGCACTTATGTGGCGTGAATGTTACTTGTCAGTTATCAACCCAAACCTGAATGTTGTCCAGGTCTTGTTGCACATTGACACAGACTGCTTCAGTAACTGAAGAGCTGAACATTGTGCAGTCATCAGTAACTGAGGAGCTGAACATTGTGCAGTCATCAGTCAAATATCCACTTCTGACCTTATAATGGAGGGAAGGTAATTCATCAAGCACCTGAAGATGGTTGGGTCTAGGACACTGCTCCTGGAGTGTTAGCCTGGGATTGAGAAGATTGACCTCTAACAACCACAACTTTCGTCTTTTCTGCCAGGTATAACTCTAACCAGTGGAGAACTTTTCCCTGATTCCCATTGACTCCAGTTTTAATAGGGCTCCTTCATGTCATGCTTGGTTAAATGCTATCTTTGTGTCAAGGGCAGTCACTCTCACCTCACCTCTTGAGTTCAAGCTCTTCTGTCCATGTTTGGGCCAGAAGATGAGTGGTCCTAGCGGAACCCAGACTGAGCGTCAGTGAGCAGTGTTTTGCTGAGTAAGTGCTGTTTGATAGGACTGGTGATGACCCTTTCCATCGCTTTGCATTTTGTTGATATTGGTGAGAGGGCTGTGGGAGTGAGCGGGAAGGAGAGGGGCAGTTTGATGGGAGAAGAACTCCATTTTGAAGTTGGCTGTGGGGATGTGAGTGCCCGTTGAAAGCACAAATGTCAATTTACTTTTCTCTTTTTTTAAGCTGAGTTTATTGATCAATTATGAAGGGTAAAGGTGAATCAAATGAACCATAAAGCACCACTTTTAAAGTTTTATTTTTTTCTGTGGAATCATTGCACATTGACCTTCCCTGAAACTGCAGGACTGGAAGCGTGGGCATTACTCTTAATTTATTGCTGACAGCCTTAGCCATAATGATGCAATACCAAATAAAACCATTGCTGGCTATTGGATAATTTTCTTAAAGTTAAATTAATTTCTTTTTCTAATTAATATTACCTTCTGCACAAAAAGAAGAGTTTTAAATTACAAATAAAGTGATCTCAACGGTTATAGGCCAGTTTACAATAAAATTAAGCAAACAATTTTTTTAGTTTCAATAAAGTTCAACGGCCATGTTCATGCTGCATTCCAAAATATTGGGCAATAGGGGGAGCACGGTAGCACAGTGGTTATCACTATTGCTTCACAGCACCAGGGTCCCAGGTTCGATTCCTAGCTTGAGTCACTGTCTGTGCGGAGTCTGCACGTTCTCCCCGCGTCTATGTGGGTTTCCTCCGGGTGCTCCGGTTTCCTCCCACATGTCCTGAAAGACATGCTGGTAGGTAATTTGGCCATTCCGAATTCTCCCTCTGTGTACCTGAACAGGCGCCGGAATGTGGCGACTAGGGGATTTTCACAGTAACTTCATTGCAGTGTTAATGTAAGCCTACTTGTGACAATAAAGATTACTATGAATATTTAAAAAAATATATCAAATAGAGATCTAAATGTTCCTGATTCAGACCATGGTGGGTTGGAGGAGGATTCCTGCTTGTCACTGTGAGCCTGCCATTACCCACAACCAGTTCCTTTTTTGCGGCTTCAGCTACTTATGAAGGGCGGGGTCTCTGTTGCCAGTTGGTGCTCGCCATTGCCAGGTAGGCAGACACAAGTTGGAGCACTCAAAGAAGAAAGGGTCAAATTTTTAAAAGAGGCAGAAGAGTCCACGTGATAGGCCAGCAACTTTAATGTTCAACTTCTGACTGAGCAGTGACCTAACCAAAGGCATGTGTTGAGTCCAGTGGAGATGGGGTAATGCCCATTTCTAACCCGGTCCACCCCAAAAGGAGACATTAGGAGGCTTCTTGCTGGTGCATTCCTGTTCTGGAAATCCCTGAGGATGGTAATGGTGCAGTCAGTTCTTCTGAGCTTGGGGCAGGCAGAGAGAAGAGAAGTCAGCATGGGGAGAAGAAACTCCAAGCACTATACCAAAACTGTGCTGAAGGGTGGAATTCTCCCATTTGGGGACTAAGACGAAGGAACGTGAAGTGTTTTGCACTGCAGAGGTGAACGGGAATACAGGCCAAATCATCCATTTACAACTTCATTAAATATGCTACCTGATAGTGTTGGGTGCTGACCTTTAAGAAAGCAAGGAGGAAAAATTTAGCAAGCTCCATGGCTTGAAATTCGCATTTCCTGATGTTACTTTCATTCTGGCGTCAGCTGTCGGTGATCCCTAGTATCCAGCAACAGCGATGTCATCAACTGGGCTAATCAGCAAATCACGTTGAAGAAACCTCACAGTTGGCAAACCAGGAAGTAAAATGCACCGATTATCCTTCACATTTTAATCATTTTACAGAGTGTGAGATAAAGATTTAGGACACAAAGATAAAAGTAAATTGCTGAGGATGCCGGAATTTGAAACAAAAGCAGAAAATTCTGGACAATCTCAGCGGGTCTGAAAACATTTGGGGAGAGAGAAGGAACTAACATTCCGAGTTTGAATTACTCTTCGTCAAAACAGGGGTTTGAGGGGTTGCGGCATGGAGGGGTTCAGGTAGAAAAATGAAATATATTTTAAACATCTTAGGAATTTAAAACAAATCTTAATAGGCCAATGTATCCAAAAGCTTTATTTGTTGATGTTGGGGTTTGGGGGGGGTTGCAGAATGGAGGGACATCAAACAAAATAGAAACTGAATTTTGTGCCAGTATCTGTGTTGCTTTCAGGAGATTACATTTTCTTCCTCCAACACAAGAGAATGAATGTGGCGTATGCTTAGCTTTAAATCTTTTGACCCCCTCCAGATTCTGCTATTAGTAAAAGGGACAATTGAAGCTGCTGGATTACTGTAAAAACTCAACAGTTTGACTAATGTCCTTAGGGAAGGAAATTGGTTGTCCTCTCCAGGCTTGACCTTTCTGCGACTCGAGTCCTTTCTCAGTTTGGTTAACTGCCCTCTGAAGTGGCAAGCAGTCCAGTTTTATGTGAGAAAATTTGCAAAAACTGTGATGATTCAAGACGATAGCTATTACTAGGGCAGCTAAGGATAGTAAATTAATACAGAGCTTCCTGGTGACAAAACCCATCATCAGTCAGAATTTGAACAATGTGTAATTGGTGGTTTGTGCATCATACACTTAGTAAAGACCAGCATGAATCTGATTTGCATCCCGCTAATGGGATACAGATTAAGACCCGGTCATCCACGCCCGATTTCCTGCGACACCAGCAGGAAAACAAGTTTAGATCAATGTGGCACACAGATATCAAGGCTCACCGGAACAATGCCTAGGACTGGCTCTGAGTTCAGGATGGAGGCCGCCTGCAACCCTGGAGCCGAGAACACCACAGCAGTGGGTGGGGGGGAGGGGGGGGGGGGGGGGGGGGGGGGGGGGGGGGGGGGGAACATCTACACGTGGAGTTTTCAGATTTGGTGCCCTGGAGGAGGTCCACCTTCCAGCTTCAGAAAGTTCCTGGAGGCCAACGTCTTTCTCAGGAGGTCCATCTTCCGGTTTCAGAGTGCTCCCAGAGATCTATCTTAATTTTCAGGAGGTTCACATTCTTTCTCTCTTAGTGGGGTGTGAAGTTAGGCATCTTTTCAATCTGGGGCTGGATTCTCTGCTCCCCGACGCTAAAATCGCATTCTATGAAGGGGCGGAGAATCCATTTTGCCACCGAAATCGGGAGCGGCGCCGGTTTTTCAATTCTCAGCCTGCCCAAAAATACGCCGCGCCGAGTATCCACCGCCTCAGGTCATTCCTGAGGCCCGTCCCGTGATGCTTCATTGCCGACCGCCCGAATTTCCGACAGCTAGGGACTCGTGTGGTCTCACCGTCTGGGATCCTCGCATGCTGGCTGCGTACTCAGTCCTGGGCCGCCACAGTCGGGGGAGGGCCGAACGTAGGGCAGGGGGATCTTCATTCAGGGCTGGAGGCAATGTGGGCGGGCAGTCTAGGGGTGCGCGAGTGGCCGATGCAGAGCACTATTTTGCCGGTCCAGGTCCGCGGCTGGGTCCGCCATGGAGCACAGCGCAGTCTCTGCAGGCTACCGTCATGCGCATGCACGGCCTCTGACCCAGAAGTGCTGGGGGCAGTATCGGCAGCTAGAGCTACGAGCACTGCGACAGCTGCCTACTAGGCTCCAACAAAATGGTGAATCTGTGGCCTTTTGTCACAGTTTTCCTGGCATAAAAGACCACATTTTTCATAACGGCGGCCCAAAAACGTAGAATCCAGCCCCTGGTTCCTGGATAAAATGGCAGACTCTACACCATCAAGACCTGCCCCGCCACTTAATATGGCATGAAACACCTGAATGCATAATTAACAACTTCAGGGCCGGGCGGCGCAGTGGTTAGCATTGCTGACTCAGAACGCCAGGGGCCTAGGTTCGACTGCAGCCTTGTGGAATTTGCACATTCTCACATGTCTGCGTGGGTTTCCTCTGGGTGTTCCAGATTCCTCCCACAGTCCAAAAATGCAGTTTAGGTGGATTGACTGTGCTAAAATTGTTGATGTGTAGGTTGGGTGGGGCCTAGGTAGGGTGCTCTTTCAGAGGGTCGGTGCAGACTTGATGGGCCAAATCACCTCCTTCTGCACTATATGAAATGAAATGAAAATCGCTTATTGTCACAAGTAGGCTTCAAATGAAGTTACTGTGAAAAGCCCCTAGTCACCACATTCCGGCACCTGTTCGGGGAGGCTGGTACTGGAATTGAACTGTGCTGCTGGCCAGCCTTGGTTTGCTTTCAAAGCCAGTGATTTAGCCCTGTGCTAAACCAGCCCCTATAGGGATGCTATGGAAGATTTGATGCAATGTCCCACCAGCTACCACACCAGGAAACAATCCACATTCCCAGCCCCACCGGGACTTGGTCTCAAAATGGAAGAGTTCTGCACTGGGACATTTGCTGTTGTTAACACTTCTGTTTGTTAACTGAGTAAAATTATTATTGAGTGGAACCCTGCAATTATTGGCGGTGTTTAGGAGTGGGATTCCCCAATCCAGCGCTTAAGCAATAGACTTGGAATAACAAAGAGTGTCAATGTGGTTTCAACCAGTATCTGATTTGCTTAATGTTTAAATATGGGTTTAAGAACTAATTAATTAAAGGGTAGGTTGCAATTTCAGGTGATCCTTTCCTTGTTTGCAACAGGTGGTGATGTCCACTATCACCACCTTTAGGCAGACATGAATATCACACTGTGGAAGTTAGCCTTGTCCTCAGAAACAGTTACTAATAAAAATTGAATACATTCATCAAATTTCAATAATCCATGTGCCAAACAGCAATAACAGCCTATATAACGGAGCCCCAAACAACTAGAAAAGAGCTGAATCTAATTGGTAATTGTAAAACAAGGTGCACCTTCTGAAATGAAGAAATAAAGGCCACATGGCAGTCATTTAGAGAGTGTGCCGTAAAGCCACGTAACTAATTCCTACCTGGGACATTCAAAAACCAGCCTGGCCTTCCAAACAAATGCTCATGTCACAGAAGGTTGGAACGCCATTTCTGTTGAGCTTTGCACCAAACTAGTTTCAAAGAGAGAGGTGCAGTAACAGGTTTGATTGGCAACTCTTCCAGCCCAACACTTGGACAAGGGGATGGGGTACTATGAACGAACCACATCCTCAGGGTTTCAAATGGAGAACTTTGTACGCTTTAGTCAGGTTCAAGACAGTTTAAAATACAGGAGGAACAATGGAAAGACACCCTGATTAACCTGCTGACGTGTGGTAGCGTGGCATTTTAAAAAAAAGTTATTACACAAAGATACACTGCACCATTTAAAATGAAGGAATCCAATTGTAACGACTATTCCATATATTTACCTTGCAGTGAAATAAAGCAACTGATAGATTCATGTCACGTCTTATCACACCAACTGTTTGCATTTCAAAAGAATTGAAACATTTGTGCAAAAAAAACTTCACTGACCATTCCAAGATCACAAGGCGATGCTCATGTTACATCTCTGGGTTGTAATCTCAAGCAAGTCAATCTGAGGCTATGTGATTCAGCCACTCATAAAAATAAGATACATAGGTCAATCGCAGGAGCAACTGACACCACTGAACCCAAGAAGGCACCTACGGCAGATCCAAGCTTGGATCTGATTCTTTTTACAAGAAAGCAAGACTGACAAACAGATAAAATTCAGCGATTTTTATAGATAGATAAAACATTCCAGGTTTTGCCAACATAACATTAGAAATTAAATGATTTGACATGATTTTTAATTTTAAGGAGTAACTTTTCGGATCTTACCAGCATGGCTTCAGAGCTTTTGTCCACCATGGTCTGAATGAATTGTTTCAGAGCTTTCACAGCACACGCTTCATGAACTTCTGTCCTGTTCAGTTCTGTCCAGACACTGCTGCCCTCTGGCTCTCCCTCGTTGTGGTTGTCTTCACTGGTGAATCCAGAAACTTTGATCACTCTGAAATAACATGTGACACAGTGGGTTTTATTTAGTTCGGTTCTCTGCAGTCAGATCCAGACCAAGAGTGATTGTATTCCAATTTTTTCCTTCAATCTGCATTATCTGTGCAGCTAATCCCCAGTAAAATCCAGGTGCACTTTAATTTACACATACATTAACTTGAAGTCCTTTGTCTCTCACTGCAATGCACCGTCTCCTACTCTACTCTTCTCTCCCTCCCCTTTCAATGATTATCATCAAAAAGCTGAAGTACATTTTGCAACTCATTTGAATTCTTTCTACTAAGGTACAATGCACAATCAACTCCCACAATAATACCCTTCTTCCACTCTGCCTCCTTAATGACGCATGTACGACTCAACATCGAGTGATATGAATGTTTATGATAAACCTGGTGAGTTGCAAGCCCATTGCAGTACAGAGGAAGATACCTAATGGTGAGATGTCATGTTTACAATCAAAGACTTAGTAGGAATGACAATTTAGGTTTGTTTTCACTTTAAGGATTTTGAAGTCCAAATTGTGCATTTGTAAATTTGCGCAATAAGTGAGTCTCAGTCTCGCTTGCTCAATGCTTCATGCATGATAAATCAGAACATCTCTTTGCACATTTCTCCATGTGCACTAAATTTCCCTTCAGTGTATTATTTATGAGCATGCCCCATGGTGTTTATATTGAAAAATCCCATTTGATTCCAGAAGGTCCTTAATGATTTGGCATTTTTACAAAATATTTCTCCAATTCAGAGGTGGATTGCTGTCAACAGAATTTGAGTGTGAGGAGGTGGTCTTTGCTTTCCCTCCTCACGTTGTAACTTTTAAATCTTCAGAGAAGGCTCTTGCCCTGCTGCAACTGAGGCTACAGGCAGAGAGCTGATTGGTAAGTAATGGGCAAGGTCGGTAAGTCATTACAATTTATAGTTTGAAAACACATTTTGTGGTTTATAATCTGTAAGGGCTATAATTGGTAGTAACGAGGGAGTGGAACTGAGCAGAGCAGGAGAAATTCGAACAGCAGCCTGGGTAGGTAACATTACAGGAAGGCCATGATTTGATTGGCTAATAGGGAAGCTGTACTGTTTGAAAAACTACTTTAAATTACTGGTTATAAATTGCTTTCAGACTGTGGTATAAGGAGAGATGTAAAAAAAACACATTTTTTTAAATTAAACTTAAAAACCAAATTAAAAACTAATTAAATAAAATAGAGGTGGAGGCTCAAGTAATGTGTGGTTCCTGCATGATTAAATGAAAATGAAAATCGCTTATTGTCACGAGTAGGCTTCAATGAAGTTACTGTGAAAAGCCCCTAGTCGCTACATTCCGGCGCCTGTTCGGGGAGGCTGGTACGGGATGTGGGAGTTGGTGGACCTCATTGTGGTTACTTGTGACCACATCTGTAGAAAGTGTTGGTTACTTGAGGAACTCTGAGAGCTCAGAGTTGATTCTGAGCTTCGGACTCTGTGACACATGGGGGGGGGGGGGGGGGGGGGGGGGTGGTTTGTACATGTCCACTGGTTCCAGGAGGCAGTCACACCCCTGAGACTAACTAACTTAAATTCGGCCAGTGGTCAGCAGGGACAGGAGGGTGTGGTTGCGAGTGAGGCAGGTGGAGAGATCCAAGAGGTAGGGTTGCAGGAGCCTCAGCCTTTATCCCTGTCCAACGGTTTTGAGATTCTTGCTCCCTGTGTGGACGGAAACTAGGACTGCAGTGAGGATGCGCAAACTGACCACAACACCATGGATGGTACCGGGGTGGGGGGGGGGGGGGGGGGGGGGGGAGAAAAGCAATGTAGTCGTATAGTTAGGGGATAGTATAGTTAGGTGACTCAACACTGTCTCTGAGACCAGGATTGAGAATCCCGAAGGTTATGCTGCCTACCTGGTGCGCGGGTTCTGGATATCTCATCTGGCCTACAGAGAAACTTGGAGTGGAAGGGTAACAATCTAGTTGTCATGGTCAACATAGGTACCAACGACATAGGAAGAACCAGGACAGAGGTTCTGCTAAGGGAGTATGAACAGCTAGGACCTTAAATTAAAACGCAGAACCAAAAAGGCAATAATCCCTGTATTACTACCTGAGCCACGAGCTGATCAGCATACGGTCACTACGATTAGGAGATAAATGCGTGGCTCAAAGATTGGTGTAGGAGAAATGGGTTTGAATTCATGGGACATTGGCACTAATACTGGAGAAGGAGAGGGCTGTTCCGATGGGACAGACTTCATCTGAATCATGCTTGGACTAGAGTTCTCACGAATTGCATGACTAGGCTGTAGATTGGGCTTTAAACTGAATGGTGGGGGCGGAGGGGGTGTGTGTCAGTTGTAGGGGAAATCAGAAATCATAAATTAAAGGAGAAGGTGTAAGAGGACAAGATGGCGGTGTGGCAGATGGTTACCAGAAAATAAAGGTGAGGGACAGAACGGGTGAATCTCTTTACGCACCAAGGAATTATAGAAGAGTAGGGAAATTTAACATGAAAACAAATTTTAAAGCTTTGCATCTAAATGTACAAAGCATTCGGAACAAGCTTCATAAGTTAACGGTGCAAATAGAAACAAAAGGATATGATTTGGTGGCGATTCCTGAAACATGGTTACAGGGAGACTCGATCTGGGAGTTGAATATCCAAGGATACGCAGTGTCATAATATACACACAAGTATATGATGGTGCACAGACAGGCATTGATTGACACACAGGATGACCAATGAACACACAGAACACAGCAGCCAATCACCAGACAGGACACGGCCACTATAAAGCCAGAGGGCACAAGTTTTCCCGCTCTATCGGGATCCAGCCTCTCAGAGAGTCAGAGCCCGTGAGCAACAACTAGAACATTCACCATGTGGTAGTAAGATAGTCTGGTCAGGTTAGCCTCCGGTCTCCAGTCAACTCAGCATAGTGTCAATCCAGTTAAAGTATGTATGATAGTTAAGAGTTCAATAAAATAGAGTTGCATTTCTTCAAGTGTTGGAAGCCTGTCTCGCTCACTGCTAGAGTAAATGCAGTCCTCGCAGACCCAGCTTACCCAACACATCACGCAGTATTTCGGAAAGACAAACTGAAAGGAAAAGGAGGTGACGTAGCCCTGCTGGTGAGGAAAGGGGTCAGTGCTGTAATGAAAAATTACATAAGCACTGGAGATCAAGATGTGGAATCAGTCTGGGTAGAAATAAGAAATAGCAACGGGAATAGATTGGTTGGAGCAATCTATTGTTCCCCAAACAGTAGTTCTACAGTGGGGCACAGTATAAACCAGGAAATACTGGAGCTTTTAAGAAAGGTACAGCAATAATCATGGGTGATTTTAATATGCACATAGACTGAAAGAATCAAATTGACAAGAGTAGCTGGAGGCACAGTTCATTGAATGCATTGGAGATTGTTTTCTGGAACAGTGTGTTGGGGAACAAACCATGGAGCAGGCTACCCTGGATTTGGTATTGTGTAATGAGGAGGGATTAATTAATGACCTCATAGTTCTGGATCCTCTAGGGAATAGTGACTATAGTATGGTAGAATTCAAAGTTCAGTTTGGGGGCGAGGAAGTGGAGTTTCACACTAGTGTTCTGGAATTAAACAAAGGAAGTTGCATAGGCATGAGGCCCAAGTAGACTGGGCAGGAAGGCTAAAAGATAGAACAGCTGATGAGTAGTGGCAGTTATTTAAGGAGATACTCAATTCCTCACAACTAAAATATATTCCAATGAGGAAGGAAGATGGTAATAGGGGTAAAAAAACATCCATGGCTAAACAAGGTCAAGGATAAAATAACAAAGGTATATTATATTGCAAAGACCAGTGGCAGGCTGGGAGATTGGAAAACTTTCAAACATAAATAAAGATTTACTTAAAAAAGTAATAAAAAGAGCTAAGATAAAATTACAAAAGAAAACCAGCACAAAATATCAAAAAAGATAGCAAAACTTCTATAAGTACATAAAAGGGAAGAGAGTCGCTAAATATTGGTCCCTTGGAAGATGAAACGAGAGAGTTAATAATGGCGAACACAGAAATGGCAAAGATGCTAAATCAATACTTTGCCTCAGTTTTCATGGTGGAGGACATGAGTACCGTTCCTATAGGAATGGGCAATTCAGAGGTAATAGAAAGGGAGAAACTTAGAACAATCAACATCGATAGGGAAACAGTACTCAACAAATGGTTGAGATTGATGGCAGACAAACCCCTGGGCCTGATGGCCTACATCCTCGGCTGTTAAAGGAGGTGGCAGCGGAGATAGTGGATCCATTGGTTATAATATTCCAATATTCCCTGGACATTGAACGGTTCTAGTGGATTGGAAAATTGCTAATGTAACGCCCTTATTCAAAAAGGAAGGGAGACAGAATGTGGGAAACTATAGACCAGTTAGTTTAACATCTGTTGTTGGGAAATTGCTCAAATCAATTATCAAGGAAGTAATATCAGGACATTTGGAAAGTTAAAACACCAGGCATCAGAGTCAACATGGTTTTATGAAGGGCAAATCATGTTTGACTAATTTGTTCTTCAAAGATGTAATAAGCTAAGCTGATAATGAGGATCCTGTAGATGTAATATATCTGGACTTCTGGAGGGCATTTGCTCAGGTGCCGCACAGAAGGATATTTACAAGATTAGATCACATGGGATTACGGGTAATTTATTACCTTGGATGGAAGACTGGTGATGGACAGAAGACCGTCGGGATAAATGGGTCATTTTCTGGATGACAAGATGTAGCTATTGGGTGCCACATGGTTCGGTCCTTGGGCCCCAGCTATTTTTAATCTGTATAAATGACTTGGATACAGGGATAGAAGGTTCTATAGCCAGATTTGCAGATGACACAAAAATAGGTGAGAGGAGAGGGCAGCACGGTGGCACAGTGGTTAGCATTGCTGCCTCAAGGCACCACGGTCCCAGGTTCGATCCCGGCTCTGGGTCACTGTCCGTGTGGAGTTTGCACATTCTCCCCATGTTTGTGTGGGTTTCGCCCCAACAACCCAAAAGATGTGCAGGGTAGGTGGATTGGCCATGCTAAATTGCCCCTTAATTGGAAAAAATGAATTGGGTACTCTAAATTTTTTTTTAAAGTAAGTTGCAAGGAGGCAATAAGAACCTTACAAGTGGATATAGATAGCATGGATAGTGGGCAAAAATGTGGCAGAAGGAGTTTAATGTGGATAAGTGTGGGGTCATGCATTTTGGTCGGACAAATGGAAAGGCAACTTATTATCTAAATGGTCAAAGACTTTGGGTGCTCCATTGCAGAGGGATTTGGGGGTACTCGTTCTTGAGTCACTAAAAACTAGCAAGCAGGTACAGCAGATAATATAGAAAGCGAATGGAATGTCAGCATTTAGAGCTATGGGAATTGAGTACAAAGGTAAAGAAGTGTGATTGCAACTGTACAAAGTATTGGTGAGACTACACCTGGAGTACTGTGCGCAGTTTTGCTCCCGTCATTTGAGGAAAGATTTGGAGGCAATTCTAAGGAAGTTCACTGGGTTGATTCTAGAAATATGGGGGATGCTGAATGAAGAGAGATTGACCAGTTTAGGTCTACACTCGAGATTTTAGAAGAATGGAGGGGGAGGGAGATCAAACTGAGGTATACAAGATGATAAAAGTCATGGATAAAGCAGATGTTGTGCGGGTGCTTCCTTTTGTGGGACAATGTAGAACAAGAGGTCATAGTCTTAGAATAAGAGGTAGCAAATTTAAAACGGAGTCGAGGAGAAACTACTTCTCCCAAAGGGTTGTGAATTTGTGTAACTGGCTAACCCAGAGTGTGTGGATGCTGGCACGGTGAGTAAATTTAAGGAGGAGGAGTTTTTTTTTTTTTTTTTTTTTTTTTTTTTTTTTTTTTTTTTTTAAACATTTTTTTTTTAGTAAATTTAGAGTGCCCAATTATTTTTTCCAATTAAGGGGCAATTTAGTGTGGCCAATCCACCTACTCTGCACATTTTTGGGTTGTGGGGGCGAAACCCACGCAGACACGGGGAGAATGTGCAAACTCCACACAGACAGTGACCCAGAGCCGGGATCGAACCTGGGACCTCAGCGCCGTGAGGCGGTTGTGCTAACCACTAGGCCACCGTGCTGCCCTAAGGAGGAGGAGTTAAGACAGATTTGTTTCATTGGCAATGGATTAAAGGGTTATGGAGAACAGGCAGATCGGTGGGTTAAGGCCAGAATGCCTCAGTCATGATCAAATGGCAGAGCAGACTCACTGGGCCAAAGTCCTAATTCTGTTCCTATATCTTAAAATGTATAATCCTTCACGTACGGTCAAAATAGCTTGGGTATTATTTTGATATGGGGCCCACCTAGAATGGAGTGCACATCCAGAATTCAGGGGCAGAGTTGAGCCAGGCTTATTCACTCCCATCCATTAATGAGGGAAACTTTGTAAAATCTACCCCCCTCTTAAAAGTGATAAAAATGTTCATATAAAAATAACTAAAATAGTTTCAGTAGATTTTATCATTTCTGTCCTACGCTGAGAAAATCTTTTCATGATGAATCCCCATGAATTTCTGGTTCAATGAGCAAATACATAGATAGATAGAATTTACAGTGCAGAAGGAGGCCATTCGGCCCATCGAGTCTGCACCAGCTCGTGGAAAGAGCACCCATCCCAACCGCACACCTCCACCCTATCCCCATAACCCAGTAACCCCATCCAACACTAAGGGCAATTTTGGACACTAAGGGCAATTTAGTGTGGCCAATCCACCTAACCTGCACATCTTTGGACTGTGGGAGGAAACCGGAGCACCCGGAGGAAACCCACGCACACACGGGAAGATCATGCAGACTCCACACAGACAATGACCCAAGCCGGGAATCGAACCTGGAGCTGTGAAGCAATTGTGCTAATCAATATGCTACCATGCTGTCCTAATACATCTCTTGATATTGAACCACATACCCAGATTCAGCTAATGCTCAAGTGTTCGGGGGGTCTTCATATTCAGGCTATTGCTCCAACATGAATCATACTTTATAAGTACCTCTTCGGGCAGCACAGTGGTTAGCATTACTGCCAACGGCGCTGAGGACCCGGGATCGAATCCCGGCCCTGGTTCACTGTCTGTGTGGAGTTTGCACATTCTCCCCGTGTTTGCGTGGGTTTCACCCCCACAACCCAAAAGATATGCAGGATAGGTGGATTGGCCATGCTAAATTGCCCCTTAATTGGAGAAAATAATTGGGTACTCTAAATTTATAAAAAAGGAAAAAAAAAATAAGTGCCTCTTCAGTTATTTATTTTTAATCTAATCCCATGACACAAAGAAATGTATTTAAAAAGGACAGCAGGCCTGAGTAATTCTATCTTGTAATTTAAACTAAAGTGCTGTAAAATACATGACTGAACATCAGTAATTAATTGGGACTTTCTTTTTCATTGAAAGTTCAAGTTGCAGAGAAGTAGCATATCCTGTAAATATTATTTCAAACAGTCTTTAATGATACTTTTGAGCTGCAAAGCTCTTTTCTAACAGACATAGAACACCATTGAATATTGGCCTGGATTCCGATCCCAGTGCACTCCGCTCTGAGGCAATGAAAGTGCAGTGAAATCATACACTTGAGTGATTGGAATGCACTTAGTGCACTTTCATCTCTTTGATGTGGTCAATGTTTACAAATATTGGGGTTTCACCACTCAGGTCACTGAAGTGTGAAGAGATACGAATGGATCAGAAGCTGCACGTTTTTTATGGGCTGCTGAGCACAAACCACTACTGGAAAGCCATGAATGGATTGCAGGTAGTGGATCTGTGGGAACCAGACACAGGCACAGCTGCTCTCCTTCCAGGAATAGATAGGTGGAGCTGCAAGGTAAGTATCACAGGTATAATGCTTCCCACAGGCTCTGTCTGTACTGCTCTCTAGCTTCCAGACGGGGGGCCCTTTTCTGGGGGGGGGGGGGGTTCCATGTGTGGGAGGGGTCTGTGGATGGGTTCCTTTAGGCATAGAGTCAATGTGGGGCATCACCCTACTACAGGGGTCCCTGTGGGGTGTCTCCCTATTACAGGGGTCCAGGAGGACGGGTCAGTTCACCCCCGTACTTGGGAGTGGAGACGGTCACCAATGCAATCCAGGGTTTGGGGGTTGCTGTGCAAGGGGCAGGCTGATTTGCTGTGTGGGGGAGGCAGTGGGGGGGGGGGGGGGAGGGTTGTCCTAGGGTGGTCTCTTCCGTCGTGGCCCTGGCGTGTTGGAACCCATGACATTAGGTTCACGTCTGCTGAGACCACAAGGGAACCTAGCCCATGTGATTCCCAGCCACGGGGACTGAGAATCACGGGAGGGCAGAGCATAGGGTGCTGGGCTTGCCAAATAGATGCAAATGAGCGACTCAATTGCATTTATTTCCACCCCCACCCCCGCTGGTGGCATGGAACCCGTTTACACAACAAGCAGGGGGTTGGAGCATGACGTCCGGGTCGGGACCTGGTGCCGATCCCGATTTTGCCCCGACGCTCGATTCTCCGCCGCATCGGGGAATGCATTCTGGGCATCCCAGGGAAGGAGAGTCCTGCCTAACACATTTGACCAGGACTCTAATTGAAATGTAAGGGTACAATCCTGAACCACTGCAACAACATATGTTCAACAGTGTTAAGTAAGATAGAAGAAAGATAAGAATTATAGTGTATTGTGAGATTTTCAAAGAATGCTGCAAACAACTCAACAATTCCTTATTTAACAGAAGATTTATTTCTTCATTTGCAAAAGCAATGAACCAATAAATGTCCTTCAGACTTTGCCTGGTCCAGTTATGGTGTTTACCCTTCTCCTCTTTCTTGAATGATTCTTATCCTTTGTTAGATGCGCTTTATTCAACAATTCCTTTATGCTAGACAGCCACTGAACTCTCATTAAATTGGCCGTTACCTCGCTGTTTCCTTTTGATTATTCTTCCTCAGATTCACCCTAATTGTCTGCTGAAAAGCTAGCTCCTTTTCTAGTTTCTTTTATCAGAGCCCTTCATCTATTTAGTGTCCTAACTTCTTTTTGTTTCTGTCATCTTCTTTCCTTATCTTCAGGCTATACATGTTTGACATTCACTTCTTCCTTTCGCTGTCTTTTGCTTACTATGTCCTGCTTTTAGTTTTCACTTCATCCAACCTCATTTCTGGTCACTGTCTTTTTTTATTAGCACTTGCTGATTCTGCAAGCTTAAAATACAACTTCATTTTTGCACACCAGTCTTTCACACTTTCCCCACTTCCAGACAATCACCTAGAAATAACTGCCAGCGATATTAATAGGTGAATGTTGAACATGTTCTCATAACAATTCTATTATTTTAGCGACTGCATAACCGACTTGAACAAAATGTTTGCATTAAAATAGAAGATAAATGAATGTCCAAAGAACGCGTTGAGCATTTGCATGGTAATCTTTAGTAAGGGCAACGAAGGGTACACACCGATTTGGTTAAAAGAAAAATTACGATTATATGCTGCTCCATTAGTTCCCTACTGCGTCTTCTCTAGTCTATTTATACACTGGCTGACTCTATTTATACAAAGCCAAGTATTGTTACGGCTCCCCCACCCCCTTATCGGGTGAGCTCATATACTGCAAGATCCACAGGGTAGTTAAGACCTGAATGGGTTATAACATCATCCTGTCAATAATCATTTTTAGACTAATTCTTGTGTTTTCATCTCAAGCCTGCCCTCTCTGTTTCCATGACTTAGATTTCTGGTGATTTTCTTCACCTTTGTTCTGAGTTGGGCGTATCCAGCACCTCTCTGATTATTTCCCCTCTGGTGACCCCACTGATTCCTTATAGCTTTTTCTAAAAAAAATTATGTTTCTTTTTTGATCACTGACTGTCCTGATGTGTCCCTTCCTTAAATTTCTGGTTCTTCAGCTCTGTACACTAATTAGCATTGCACCAAAATGGCAAGTTTTCTTTTCATTACTGAGGTCCACACCTGCAGCTTGTCTTCTTTCTATTGTGCTACGACATTAAGTATTATTTAATGATGAAGAACAATGAATGGGTGTATACACTTAATGGAATAATGCTTGGAATCTTACAAACAAAGAGACTTAGGGACTCAAATATTTCATTCCTGACAATGTGAGTAGAGATGGATAAGCCTCGAAAACACCACTAGCCTTTTGGTTTTTATAAATAGAGGCACAGAGTACAAGGGGAAATGAGGTTGTACACGGTGATTTTTAGGCTGCTGTCTATCTCTGGGTGCCCCACGATAAGAATGACATCAAAGCCATCATGCAAGTGTAGTAGCTTGTGAAGGATGATGCCAGGAAAGGGAAACTATAGTGTGAGGAGAGACTTGAGTTAATGAGACTATTTCTATTAGAACGTAAACAGCTGAGAGATTTGATAATGCTGCTTAAAATTGTGTGAAGTTTTCATAGGATGGAAAAAAGGCTTCAGTCGATCGCAACAGATATGTCGGCTTTGCGACAGCCACATTTTGAGGATTTATGATCGTGCAACCATCTCCATGGAGCAGAGAAAGCTGAGAGGTGATTTTACAGAACTTGTTTGGAATGATGATTGGTTTAGTTAAGGGTGGATAGTGGGGGCGGGGAGTTATTTCCTCTGATTGATGATAAAGGGATTTTGATTTAAAATTGTCACTTAGAGCGTGAGGAAAGCTGTTGGAAGCAAATTCTTTCAAATTGTAGGAGTATTGATGTTTTGCCACAGAGGTTCATTGAGGCAAAGACCGCAGCATCGTTTATGTGCCAACTGGATAAGCTCTGAGGTTGAAGAAGATACCATGCTTTCAGAACACAACAGTGAAACAGAATCAGTTTCTGACTGTTCTGTCAAGGAGCCAGCAAATACAATGTACTAAATGGATTTTAACATGTTCAAAATTCTGTTGTTCTAAGATTCTTGAAACTGCACTCATTCCCTTGCTATGGGAGTTCCAGCTATATCTAATGCTTTATATGGAACTCTTTGCTCCACTTCTTCATCTTTCCCTCTATTATATTGTTGCCTGCTGCAGCTGCTGCTTCTTTTCCTTATTCTAGTTCGGAGGATACTTTCAATTTCTCACCATCGCAGTATGGTCCTTGTGTGCTCCATTTCTGATTTCACATTTGCCTCTTGAACATCTCTCATGTCAGCACTGGCGATGGGCCAGCATTTTATTTCAAACCTACTCGGATACACAACTAACTGCGGTAAACTGTTTCCCACCTCACATCTTGTAAGTATTCCTGGGTTATGACTGATCTCTGCCAGCAATGCAACGTTAATTCTTCGTAAAGTGCCAGCCCGTTTTGTATCACGTGGCAGCCATTTTCTTTTTCATTGATGCTACAGCCTCAAACATTGGATCAGAAATTCTTCAAGTAGAGGAGTAGAGAACACTTGGTCGGGGAGGGAAAGAATCTAGATCCATGTTGCATCTGCCCTGATTGGTCTCCGATAGCTTTTTTTCCCCCTTATTTGTTCTTGGGATGTGGGCATTGCTGGCTGGGCTAGCATTTGTTACCCATCCCTAATTGCCCTTGAGCTGAATGGCTTGCTGGGCCATTTCAGAAGGGGTGCAATTAAAAGTCAACCACATCGCTGTGTGGGTGTGGAGTTACATGTGGGCCAGCCAGGACGGCAGATTTCCTTCCCTGAAGGGCAGTTGTGAACCAGTTGGGTTTTTACAACAATGGCATCATTCGACTTTTAATTCCAGATTTTTATTTAAGTCACATTTCACCATGGAGGGACGTGAACCCAGGCTACAGAGCATTACCCTGGGTCTCTAGACTACTAGTCTAATGATAATACCATTATGACACCTGAGGATTAGCTATCCAGTATGCTTAAATATGGAGGGATGACATCAGTGAGCTCTCTGAAATCTCCGACCTGACTAAGTGTGGGTCCCTATTACCACTGCTTCTCCTTGAAGGAGACATTAACCACATTGAGCCTCATGCTCGTGGCACTAATTGGCCCTCAGGAGTTAACCCTTAGCAACATTAGCTCTCCAGTCTCATGGAGCAAGTAACACATTGATGGGACAGATTATTTCTACAACATGGACATGGTAATATTCTTCCGTTTCTGTTGAGGAACCTGCAAGGGGTGATACTGTGTGTTTTGTTTTATTTGTCAAAGTGAGCTGATATCGCTTTATATTGATACCAATATGGAACAGTGATGTTTCCTTGTTGTTTAATGGTTAGTGTGATATGTGGAATCTTATGTGGTTGATTTTCAAATCTTTGTTACTTGATTGTTTAATAAACAAAATATTCCCATGGACAAGGCTGGCATTCAGCTTCTGGTGTCAGAGCTGCCCACTTGGTGGCATGGGAACAAGTGGCAAGGGGGCCGCTTCTCTCCCGGGTGCCCAACGCCTGCAAGTCAGGCTCCCTCTAGCCCTACCCCCACTGAAAGGCAGACCTGATCATCCAGTTGTCCACAGCCAGTCATGATGACGGAACACATCTCCCTCTTGAAAGAACTCCCAGTGGCCACAGGTTTGAGGGAGGGCATACCCAGGATAATGGGCAGATGCGAGTTTGAATGAGCGAGGGCATATGCAAGGGCAGTTCTGTTTTGGAGGCGAGTGGGCACCCAAGCTGCGAGTGCGCAACCGCTGCCAGCAATGCTCTTGATCTGGCTACTCCCAGGTCAGGGTGGCCGATAGGTCAGGGGACCTTAATGATCTGTGGCTGCAACAACAACCTGTCTTTCTCTCCCTCATCCCTCATGGAGACCGGTCAGATTGGGCATGGGGCCAGTGAAGCTGGCAATCTTATTGATTGCAGCATTGGAGGAGGACAGACTCTAGCAGCAATGTGTGGCGGCAATCAGAGACGCAGCGGAGACCATATATAATGAGACGCACAATGCGTATTGCTCAGTCATGAAGCAGTGCATCAGACTGGTAAAGGTGCATTTCCACTGACTTGACTGGTCCGGCCGAGTCCTTCAGTGAAGTCCGTAAAGGGACCCCCAGAACCTGGCTCTGCAGTGGGGTGAAGAGCTTCCAGATGCTGATCTGGAGGAGCGGCACATGTCCTCGACTGAGAAGGATGTGCAAGAGAGTGCCGAGGAAGAGCCTGCTGAGGAGGCTGAGGATGGAGGCCAGGCAGGGTGAGTGTACGCATGGGCAGGAGGACTAGTGGAGGCCAACAGGGTGTCCCCCCAGGACGTCACCACCTCTATGTGACCATGAGATGAAGGTGGCCAAACATTCACTAATCATGCAGCTGGGGAAGGGGAGTCCTAGAGTGCCTGCTACCCAGACAATGCAGGAGGGTGATGACGACTTGCAGTGAGGAATGATATGTGATGTTCCTCGGCTACTGCTTATGTCTAATTCCTGTCTGTCTGATGCCAGCCCGCTTACTCCTCTGCTCATGTCTGAGCGAGGTTGTACACTACATTGCTCTGTCCTTATGCTCAAGAGAGAGAGAGGGATTAGAGGCAAGGGTTTAGGGTTCCCTGCATCATGCTTGAGTCATCTCAGTGCAAATTAAGCAGTCATACTGAGGGAACTTAACTGCTTGGAGAACATAGAGGTTAATGTCAACAAATGTGCCCCGCTGGTGAGATGAGGCATGGATTCTGAGGCATTAAAGTAGTGAGGAACAAGGGCAGCATGGTGGTGCAGTGGTTAGCACTGCTGCATCATAGCACTGAGGACCTGGGTTTGACCCTGGCTCCAGGTCACTGTCCGTGTGGAGTTTGCACATTCGCCCCATGCCTGCGTGGGCCTCAACTCCACAACCCAAAAAATGTAGGTGGATTGACCACGCTGAATTTCCTCTTAATTTAAAAAAAATAAGAGGGTACTCTAATTTTTTTTTAAAGTGTTAATGTTTAATTCAGTGACAGACCAAAATTGCACAAGTGACAGTGTGCCCTAGCCACTAGTGCCTAACTTCATCCACGTCCATGCTAAGCACCTGCAATTCCGTAAACTTTTGTACCATCCCTCTATGCCGAGGCATAGCTGAAGTAGAGGGAGCCTGCTGTCTTCCACGCCCTGATGCCCGAGATACACTTGGTGTGCGCTCTCTAGAGGACCGGGTATACATTCGGGTGGCAGTGGTGTTATTGTGCAACCTCATTCTGTCTGTTGTGACTGAGGTGCACTCGTGCCCCGAAGGAGGGGAGGGGGGGTTGGGGGGTGTAAGATTGGCTGGGCATTCCCAGGGTCTCCTGGGTGGAAGGCCCCAGGCTGTTCACCAGCGGACCCTCCTCCATCCTCCAGGTGCTCTTGGACCAAAACATGTGTGAGTGGTTCACCGGTCCCCTTGAACAACACCTCCAAAAGGAACCCATTCACGTGTGTTATCTTCATCTGCGCTCTGCTCACCACTTTAAACTGTATTAGGCTGAGGTTTACACACAAGGGTGTAGAGTTTACCCAACATAGGACCTCACTCCACACCCCCCTAAATGTACACCCCAACTGTTCCTCCCATTTTAGAACCATAGAATCATTACAGTGCAGAAGGAGGCCATTTGGCCCATCGCGTCTGCACCGCTGCTCTGAAAGAGCCCCTACCTAATGGGTGGCTCAGTGGTTGGCACTGTTGCTTCACAGCTCCAGAGTCCAGGGTTCGATTTCCAGCTTGGCTCACTATCTGCACAGAGTCTGCGAGTTCTCCCTGTGTCTGCATGGGTTTCCTCCGGGCACTCCGGTTTCCTCCCACAAGTCCCAAAGGACGTGCTGTTGGGTGAATTGGACATTCTGAATTCTCCCTGCGTACCCAAACAGGCGCCAGAGTGTGACGACTAGGGGCTTTTCACAGTAACTTCTTTGCAGTGTTAATGTAAGCCTACTTGTGCAAATAATGATGATTATTATTATTTTCTTTTTATCTCCTCCAGCAAAGCCCTCGCCCTCACCATAGAACATAGAACATAGAACAGTACAGCACAGAACAGGCCCTTCGGCCCTCGATGTTGTGCCGAGCCATGATCACCCTACTTAAACCCACATACCCGTAACCCAACAATCCCCCCATTAACCTTACACTACGGGCAATTTAGCATGGCCAATCCACCTAACCTGCACATCTTTGGACTGTGGGAGGAAACCGGAGCACCCGGAGGAAACCCACGCACACACGGGGAGGACGTGCAGACTCCACACAGACAGTGACCCAGCCGGGAATCGAACCTGGGACCCTGGAGCTGTGAAGCATTGATGCTAACCACCATGCTACCGTGAGGCCCCATCAACTGCCTATAAATATCAGAGGTCTTTCCTTCCCCATATCTCATTCAAAGACAGTACCTTACCGATCAGAGAGGGGGCAGCAACCGAAGACACCTAGCTAGCTCCTTCTGAACAAGGTTTCTCACCTGTAAATACCCAAACATATCCCTCACCCCCACCCTGGGAAGCTGAAACTTTTGCATACCTACCTTCCACAAATACATTCCTACACCTTTTGACCTCTTCCCATTCCCAGACCTTGTACGACGAGTCCATTCCAGCCAAGATAAATCTACGGTTTCCACACATCAATGTTAGCAGTGCTTCCCCCAGCGCCAGGGACCCGGGTTGCATTCCAGGCTTGAGTGACTGTTTGTGTGGAGTTTGCATTATCTCCCCGTGCCTCCGTGGATTTCCTCCGGGTGGTCCCATTTCCTCCCACAAATATCTAAAAATATGCAGGTTAGGTAGATTGGCCATGCTAAAATGCCCCTTAGTGTCCAAAAGGTGAGGTGGGGTAGGATACGGATGGGGCCTAGGTAGGGCCCTCTTTCAGAGGGCCAGTGCAAACCCAATAGGCCGCATGGCCTCCTTCTGCACCAGAGAAATTCTAACACAGACTCCAGCTTAAAATGTTGCCTAAACTGATGCCACACTCTGAAGGAAGCTACTACCATAGAGCACGAGAGCAGAAGGGCAGCCGGCACCAATGTCCTCAAAGGCATTCCTGTCCAGCAAGCCTCCTTGGTCCGCTCCCAAACAAACCCTTCCTCCACGACTCTTTTCCGAACCTTCTCAATACTCGTCGCCCAGTAGCAGTTCATCAAATTTGGCAATGCCAACCGCCCTGACTGTCTATCTCTCTGCAAAAAGGAGCTCCGAACCCGGGTTGGCTTGCCTGCCAGACAACGGTCGAATCCAGCTGATTAATATTCACAAAAGAATATTTAGATAAAAGAGGATGGGGGACTGGAATATCTTTAAGAATTTTGGAAGGACCATCATTTTCACCGTTTGAACCCACCCTGCCAATGATAACGAAAGAGCATCCCACCTTTTCAAATCCCCCTTCATCCCTTCTACCCCTTTGCCGGGCCAAATTCTGCTTGTGCAGCAATACCCAGTCGCGGATCACCTCTATTCCCAAATATCTGAAACCCAACCTGGGGGGGGTGTGTAAGATTGGCTGGGCATTCTCAGGGTCTCCTGGGTGGAAGGCCCCAGGCTGTGCACCAGCGGGTCCTCCTCCATCCTCCAGGTGCTCTTGGGCCCCTGGGATATTCCATGGGATATAGGGGTAGCTGGAGTGGGATTCCGAAGCCCCGGTGTCCCCTTGCGCTGCCATGCAGGTGAAGCCCTCAGCCATGGTGCTCAGGGACTGAGCCATGGATGCGACTTCAACCCCAGGCTTTCCACTGTGGCCAACACCTGGGTGCCTCCCATCGCTGCCACAATCTCCTGTGAGACAGGCTTTGGGACTCCAAAGGCGCCTGCTGTCTCAACTGGTAAGTCAACCTACTGGCCTTCTCCCCATGCTCATAGAACAGCCTTGCACATGACGCAGCTGGCCAACCGCCTTCCCCGTCGATACCAATTCAAACTTCATCTGGAGCTCCTTCTGTTCCGTCATCAACTCCTCCTTCGAGGTAGCCAAATATTGCTGGTCCACCACCAGAATAGCCTCTATGAACCTTTGTCTCTCCTTCCTTCCTGCCTTCTCTTTGTGTGCCTCAATCAAGATCAACTCTCCCTTAATCACCACCTTTAACACTTCCCAGAACATGGAAGGTGAGATCTCCTCGCTCTTATGTTCCTGTAGTGACGGTTTTCCTCTCCATCCTCCCTTATTCGCCAACAATGCCACATCCAACTTCTACAGGGGTTGTTGGGGCAACCGCTCTTCAAACACAAAACCACATAGTGCGGAGCGGGATATGGCAAGTGCCTAGTATTCCGACCTTACCACCCAAAGGGAGCAATGCCTTATCCACCATGAAAAATGGGAGTAAACCCGGTGTACACGTGCGAAAAAGGAGAACTTCTTTTCCCTTCACATATCAGCAACCCCCCCACCTGCTCCATGAACCCAAGCAACTCCTTCGCCACCCCCAGTGTCTGAACGGGTTTGGGCCACAACCTGGGCCCCCACCCCGCCCCCAGAATCCAGGCCCACCCATGATGGCCGCTGCCACCTCCCTCCACCCCATAGCTCCACAAAGAGACATTCACTACTAATAGCCCACTCCTTGCCCCCACTAATCCCCAGCCACATCTCTCCCCCCCCCCCCCCCCCCCCACTTCACTTCTGTTAACTAGCATCTCTGCTAGCAGACTGACCTCCACCTGAGGAGAAACACAAATTATATTTTCAAAAATTCCACACGCAGGCCCCCCTACTCAAACCTGATTTTAATCTTGTACACCAAACCAATCCTTCCCCATACCCCCACATTCTCAACCATTCCAAACACTTGCGTAAAAACATCAAAAACCAATACCCCAAATGCAGGGTTACAGATATTACGGAACTATATACAATATAACAGGAAAATCCAAGGAAAACAATACATAACACTCATCCATAAATTTACCATGCAGTTGAAACCATCCCAAACTTTCAAATGTCCCTCAGCCCGTGTTCCTTAATAAAGTTGTTCGCTTCCTCCGGCGTGTCAAAATAATGGTCTCTGCCCTCATCCGTGACCCACATGCGGGCTGGGTACACCATTCCAAACTTCACCTTGCTCCTAAAAAGAGCCTACTTGGCCTTATTAAATCCCACCCTCATTTTTGTCAGTTCTGCTCTCAAGTCCTGGTAAATTCTAACAGTGTAGCCTACCCAGCTGCACTCTCGTGTATCCTTCGCCCACCTCAGAATCTTTTTGTTGTCTAAGCACCTGTGAAGTCGGATTATGATCGCCCATGGTAGCTCCCCGGCTCTAGGCTTCTTCCTCAATGACCAATATGCCTGGTCCACTTCAGGAGGGTGTGCAATGACCCCCTCCCCCACCAGCTGCCCACCATCTTTGCCACATACTCTGTGACCTTCGCTCCTTCTGTATCCTCGGACAGCCCAACAATCCTCAGATTTTGCCATCTGAAACAATTCTCCAAGTCGTCAATCTTTGCCTTCACCATTTTTTGCCCCTCGCCACCATCATCACCTCTGCCTCCAAGGATCCAGTCCTCATGATCTGTGACCGTCTCTGCCACATTCTGGATTTATGAATTCTGCGCCACCAAATGCTATTCCACCCTTTCCAGAGCTGTCCGAATTGGCTCAGTCACCTTTGCTAGATCGTCTGAGACCACCTGCCCCTGCTTTTTAAACTACCCTATCAGAAACTCCACCAATTTCTCAGTCGTCCACTGAGCGGGCAATGACGGCACAGGTCCCCCCCCGCATTGTTTTCCCCTCCTGCACCACCCGGGTCCGAAGAGAGCCCTTTATTCTACATACTCCTCATTTGGTAACCAATCGACTTCCCACACCAGAAGAGGAATTCTACCTATTCCACTATCTCACTTTTTCACCTGCACAGCTCCTGTTACGCAGGCAAAACGGGCCAGAAATCAAGTCCTCAGTTGTCATATACGCAATCTCGTATTTCATGGTCGCCCCCTGAAGTCCGACCAGAGGTCGGGTGTGGATATTTTATCAGCTCACAATGCTGTCTCACTGTGCCGAGGTACCAGGTTCGATCCTGGCTCTGGGTCACTGTCCATGTGGAGTTTGCACAATATACCCATGTTTGCGTGGGTTTCGCCCCCACAACAGAAAGATGTGTAGGGTAGGTGAATTCGCCACACTAAATTGTCCCGTAAAAAGCACACATTGCAGTTAACCTGATTCCTTTCCATTCCGAGGATCAGCACACTCACCAGGAATAAAAATCCTCCTCAACCCTATTCCACCAATGGGAATGAAAGGGTGCTGGCTGTAGTGACCTCTATTTGACAACGAGCCACAGTATTCAGAGACAGAGCCTGGTCACATAAGGTGATGCTGTTCTGTGGACACCCATTGCCACACAGCATATCTAGGGCCTTTCAACAGAGGTAATGAAAACTGGCTAATGTTTCAACACATGCCAACAGCTGGACCCCTTTTCACATAAAAGTTAAGCTCAAACAGCCCACCTAATGAGGGGGGCTAATATTACTGATAGAGCTGAAATCTGATTGAAGGGTCAGGCTTCAACTGAGTTTCCAAGCGTGCCTGGTTTAGCACAGGGCTAAATCGCTGGCTTTGAAAGCAGACCCAGGCAGGCCAGCAGCACGGTTCACTTCCCGTACCAGGCGCCGGAATGTGGCGACTAGGGGCTTTTCACAGTAACTTCATTCGTGACAATAAGTCATTTCATTTCATTTCCTAATCTTCCTGCCAAAGTGGAAAAGATCACATTTTCTCACATTAATTTTTGGCCACTCACTTAACCTATCCATGTCTCTTTGGAGGCTTCTTGTGGCCCCTACATAACGGGCGAGATTCTCTGAAATTGAGGCCAAGTGTTCGCACCATCGTGAACGCCGTCGCGTTTCACGACGGTGTGAACAGGTCCCGGGCACGACCTATTCAGGGGGCCAGCACAGCGATGGAGCGGTTAATGCCAACCAGCGCATGCGTAATTGGGGCAGCTCATTCCTGCGCATGCGCGGGGAACTTCTTCCGCGCGCTGGCTCCTCACCAACATGGCGCCGGGGTTCTGGGGCCGGCCGCGAGGGGTAGAGGCTGGCCCATCGATCGGTGGTCCCCAATCACAGGCCAGACCCCATCGGATGCCCCCCCTCCGGTGAAGGAGCCCCCCTGCCCCAGCCACCCCCCCCCCCCCCCCCCCCCCCCCCCCGCGTTCCCGCACAGTTCCCGCCTGCAGCGACCAGGGGTGAACGGGGCCGACAGGACTGTCATTTTTGCTCACCGTTTGCGACGATTCTCTGAGTGGCCCGGCGCGATTCTTGCGGCGCTGGTTTCATGGGGGTGGGAGAATCGTGTGTGGGTGTCGGGGCAGTGTGGCACGACTCGCGAGGCTCCCCGGCGATTCACCCACCCGGCGTGGGGGTGGCGGGGGGAGAATACCGCCCAACTTACTTTCCCACCTATCTTTGTGTCATCAGCAAATTCAGTGAAGGGGGAACATTTAACAGTGAAATCCTATAGTGAGATTTAAATTTATTGTAAAGAGGACCCTGTTATTACGTCACGGCATGGGGTGTGGAAAATCGGGAAATGAGATCCTGCCGGTGAGAATCTCGTTTCCTGCCTCTTGCGGGATTTTGGGGCCCAAGTAGCCGTTTAGGCTGACGGCTAGCGTGGGCTCAAAATTGCCCCCACTATCTGTTCAATTAATCCACCATATCTTTATTTCCCATTATTAATTCCCCATTCTCACTCTCATGAGGACCAAGATTCACTTTCATTACTCTTTTCCTTCTAAAATATCTGTAGAAACCCTTACTTTCGCTTTTGAATTTCTAGCTAGCTTTCACTTGTACTCAAAGTTTTACATCCTTATTAATTTTTTAGTCATTCTTGGCTGTTCTTTGCATTTTACCCAACCTTCTGACTTGTCACTCATCATCTTTACGGAATGATATGAGTTTCCTTTCAATTTGACACCGCTTCCTTAGTTTTTTTTAAACACTTTTCCAATTAAGGGGCAAAATTAGTGTGGCCAATCCACCTACCCTGCACATCTTTGGGGTGTGGGGCAGAGACTCAAGCAGACACGGGGAGAATGTGAACATTCCACGTGGACAGTGACCCAGGGCCGGGTTTGAGCCTGGGTCGTCGGCGCCGTGAGGCCGCAGTGCTAACACTGCGCTATCGTGCCGCCCACTGCTTCCTTAGTTAGAGTCATAGAGTCAAAGATGTTTACAGCATGTTTACATCCTGACCAAAGAGGGGGCCCCATACTGAAAGGTGGCTATTGGAGCACCAATAAGAGCCAGGTAGCTCTGAATTTTTAACAGGCTAACGAAATTGAAATGAGCCTATCAGCAGGCTATACAGAACAGTATTGGACTTTGATCGGCGGAGTCCACTTAGAACGGGAAAGCACTGTCCTAGATGTTGTGCAGTGGTGGAGGCTAGAGAGAAGTTCGGATGGATCTCCTGCTTGTCTGACGTGAGGTTTCTGAACTTTCCTTTTGTGAAGCAGCAGCTGGATTTCTGACATTCTGTCTGGCAGCCTGAGGTAAAAGTAACATCGCCGAATTTACCTTGGGGTGTGAGCCTTCTAGGCCTTCAGCAAGGACTGAGAAAGAGGCACTGGCCAATGGCCTTCGAGGAGAGCAGAGGGATGAGTCTCGACCTCCAGGCCAGGGCTGAAGAGGGTGGGCAGGCAACCGAGCAGCCAAAGAAAGAATAGAGGCTGGGCCAGGGCAGGCCAGATAAAGCCAGCATCTAGCAGCAGCCAGGCAGGAGAACATGCAGTCATCAAGGTTCAAGACCCAGCCACCCGAGCGAGAGTTGTGAGCAGTCAGAAGGTGTGGGGGCCAGGCTGGCACCAAGGTAGTTTTCAGGGACCAGCGGGGAGATTCAACCAGATGCCCGGGCTGGTAGTGAGAGGGCTAGGTGGCAACTTGGTGAAAAACTTGAACAAGAACAAGTGGACTCTGAAATGAGAATGGGACTACAAGATACTGCTCAAGCTCATTGTTCTAAAGTGAGGGAAGAAACCTACCCTGAAGACATTGCCAAATGGCCAAAATCCAGTCCACTGGGTATGATTGAATATTTCATAATAAAGAGACCAGAGAACATAATATGGAAAATTTGAGAAAAGAGTATGAGATTCAAGGCCAAAAACAGTTTAGAAGTCGTCATGAGTCCCATTTTCTGAGCATGAAGAGAAATGGTTGAGGGAAAGGAGAAATTGGTTGATTTTGTTTGGAAAACGCTAAAGCAGTCTACTGTTATGTTTGCAAATTATTCCCTGACCCCAGTCACAGGAAGCTATCATTTGTCGATGGGTGGTCTAACTGGAGAAATGTTGGAAGAGATATTGCTGATCATGAAACATCCAAAAGTCATACTAAGGATATGTTTGCATTCATTCAAAGATATAAATTATCTGGAAGAATTGATTCTGTCGGCTCAGTTTGAAAAGGATTGTTCTTAAAGGAGGAAAGTGCTGGGACATGTTGTTGCCAAAGTCAAACTGCTGTCATCCTTGGGACTTTCTTTTAGAGGACATGATGAGTCATCAGTGTCAAGTGAAGGAGGTATTTTTTAGCCTTGAATATATCTCACTGAATTTGACAAAGAGCATTTAAAAAGTGATCGATATTGTGGTTTAGGGAAGACCAACTTTTTAATGCACAGAACCTTTGATTTTTTTAAATATAAATTTAGAGTACCCAATTATTTTTTCCAATTAAGGGGCAATTTAGAGTGGCCAATCTACCTATCCTGCACATCTTTGGGTTGTGGGGGTGAAACCCACGCAGACACGGGGAGAATGTGCAAACTCCACACGGACAGTGACCCAGGGCCGGGATTCGAACCCGGGTCCTCAGCGCCGTAGGCAGCAATGCTAACCACTGTGCCACCGTGCTGCCCCGACAGAACCTTTGATGACTTCATCGCCATAATGGCA
This sequence comes from Scyliorhinus canicula, assembly GCF_902713615.1. Classification (NCBI taxonomy): domain Eukaryota; kingdom Metazoa; phylum Chordata; class Chondrichthyes; order Carcharhiniformes; family Scyliorhinidae; genus Scyliorhinus; species Scyliorhinus canicula. The sequence goes on from NC_052149.1 coordinate 42,128,000, forward strand.
GAGCGGCTTAGAAACCAATTCACTGATGAAGTAGAAGATTCCAAATACTATTCCACAATAGTTGATTCAACACCAACTGTGAGTCATGTGGACCAATGAACATTAATTTTAAGATATGTGACCAGCGATGGTGAAGTTGTAGAGCGATTTCTCTGTTTTGTCCAGCTATAGTCCCACACTTTGTTATTCATGACACAATAATGGTGCAATTGCAGAGTATAAGTGAATATCTGAAGAAACCGGTTGAACTATTTTGCATGCTTTTCAACAAAAGTTTGGATGAGAATGCTAAGAGCCGCTGCAGTAAATGATCAATTGAATTCTACCAGAAGATCAGACACACAAATCTTTTTGACGATGAAGTGAAACAATTCATTAATTTCATCAATAATGATGAACTCTGTGCTTCGAGATCACCAACTTATTTGCATATACAGATGGTTTGCAGGCAACCTTCCCAAATGCGGAAACCATACAGAAAATATTTTTTTAACAGTACCTCTCATAAATGCTTTCGGTGAACATTCTTTCTCTGTATTGAAAATATCTACGAATTAGATCATAGATCATAGAATTTACAGTGCAGAAGGAGGCCATTCGGCCCATCGAGTCTGCACCGGCCCTTGGAAAGAGCACCCGACTCAAGCCTCCACCCTCCACACCTCCACCCTATCCCCATAACCCAGTAACCCCACCCAACACTAAGAGCAATTTTGGACACTAAGGGCAATTTATCATGGCCAATCCACCTAACCTGCACATCTTTGGACTGTGGGAGGAAACCGGAGCACCCGGAGGAAACCCACGCACACACGGGGAGAACGTACAGACTCCACACAGATAGTGACCCAAGCCGGAAATCGAACTTGGGACCCTGGAGCTGTGAAGCAATTGTGCTAACCCACTGCGCCACCGTGCTGCCCAATTATTTTATATTACTCGCTAGCTTGCCCTCATATTTCATCTTTTTCCCCCCTTATTGCTTTTTCTGGTCGTCCTCTGCTCGCTTTTGAAGGTTTCCCAATCCTCTGACTTCCCACTAATTCTCACCACTTTGTATTCTTTTTTTTTTGCTTTTTTGCTGTCCTTGACTTCACTTGTCAGCCATGGATGCCTTGTTCTCCCCTTAGCAATGTTTCCTCCTCCTTGGGATGAATTTCTGCCGTGCCTCCTAAATAACCCCCCAAAACTCCTGCCATTGCTGTTCCACTGTCTTCCCTGCTAGTCTCCTTTTCCAACCAACTGTGGCCAGGACCTCTCTCATTTCTTTGTAGTTACAGATATTTAATTGTAATACTGTTACATCTGATTCCAGCGTCTTCCTCTCAAACTCCAGGGTAAATTACATAGAACAGTACAGCACAGAACAGGCCCTTCGGCCCTCGATGTTGTGCCGAGCATTGTCCGAAAACAAGATCAAGCTATCCCACTCCCTGTCATTCTGGTGTGCTCCATGTGCCTATCCAATAACCGCTTGAAAGTTCCTAAAGTGTCCGACTCCACTATCACAGCAGCCAGTCCATTCCACACTCTAACCACTCTCTGAGTAAAGAACCTACCTCGGATACCCCTCCTATGTCTCCCACCCTGAACCTTATAGTTATGCCCCCTTGTAACAGCTAAATCCACCCGAGGAAATAGTCTCTGAACGTCCACTCTATCCCCCTCATCATCTCATAAACCTCTATTAAGTCACCTCTGATCCTCCTCCGCTCCAAAGAGAAAAGCCCTAGCTCCCTCAACCTTTCCTCATAAGACCTATCCTGCAAACCAAGCAGCGTCCTGGTAAATCTCCTTTGCACCCTTTCCAATGCTTCCACATCCTTCCTATAGTGAGGTGACCAAAACTGCACACAATATTCCAAATGTGGTCTCACCAGGGTCATGCACAGTTGCAGCATAACCCCGCAGCTCTTAAACTCAAGCCTCTATCATATTGTGGTCACTGTTCCCGAAAGCTTCCTTCATCTTAAATTCCCTAAGCAAGTCTGCCTCATTACACATCACCAAATCTAGAATTGCCTATTCCCTAGTAGGCTCTGTCACAAGCTGCTCCAAAAAACCATCTCTTAGACATTCCATGAATTTATTTTCTTGGGATCCATTAGCAACCTGATTTTCCCAGTCCACCTGCATATTGAAGTCCACCATGAATATTGGGATATTGCCTTTATTACATATCTTTTCTATCTCCTGATTTACTTTCTGCCCCACATCCTGACTACTGCTGGGGGGCCTGAACATAGCACCCATCAGGGTCTTTTTACCTTTATGATTCCTCAACTCTACCCACAGAGATTCTATGCCTTCTGATCCTTGCTATCGATTTAACTTCATTCCTTACTAACAATGCAACCCTGCCCCTTTGCCAATTTGCCTGTCTTTTCGATGGGGCACATATCCTTGGATATTCAGATCCCAGCCCTGATCCCCTTCCAGCCATGTCTCTGTGATGCCCACAACAATCAACAATTTGGTTCAGCGGCATGTAATTTAGGAACCAGCTCAGCCACCAGTCTTCCAGAAATTGAATGAAACGATATCAGCATAAATATAAGCTTTATAGATCCTTGATACCGCAAGTGACCTCCTCAGGTAATAAGTAACCAGGCAAATTTCACATAGTTATACCAGGAAATACAGGTGTTAATGCTCACACAGTGGCGGACTAAACTTTTGCTATTCAGTTACCACATTTTGCATGGTAAATCAGGAGTCATAGAGTCATAGAGGTTTACAGCGTGGAAACAGGCCCTTCGGCCCAGTCTGGCCATGCCGCTCAGTTTCTATCACTAAGCTAGTTCCACTTGCCCGCATTTGGCCCATATCCTTCTATACCCACCCTCATGTAACTGTCTGACTGTTTCTTAAAGGAAAACATTTTACCTGCCTCGACCTTTGGCAGCTTGTTCCAGATGCTCACCCCTCTGGGTGAAGAAATTTCCCCTATGGTCCCTTTTGTATCTCTCCCCTCTTACCTTAAACCTATGCCTTCTACTTCTAGACTCCTCTACCTTTGGGAAAAGATGTTGACTATCTACCTTATTTATGCTGCTCATTATTTTATAGACCTCTATATGATCACCTCTAATCCTCTACACTCCAGGGAAAAAAGTCCCAGCCTATCCAGCCTCTCCTTATAACTCAGACCATTAAGTCCTGCTAGCATCCTCGTAAATCTCTTCTGCACTCTTTCTAGTTTAACAATATCCTTCCAGTAATAGGGTGACCAGAACTGAACACAGTATTCCATGTGTGGTCTTACCAATGTCTTGTACAACTTCAACAAGACGTCCCAAATCCTGTATTCAATATTCTGACCAATAAAACCTAGCATGATGAATGCCTTCTTCAGCACTCTGTCTACCTGCGACCACCTTCAAGGAGCTATGAACCTGTGCCCCGAGATATCTTTGTTCTGTAACTCTCCCCAACTCCAGACCAGTAGATCCTGCCCTGATGTGAACTACCAAAATGCACCAACTCACATTTATCCAAATTAAACTTCATCTACCATCTGCAGGAGAGTGCTTAAATCTAAACATTCTTGCAAGGTGGTGGGTGGAGTGCCTTACCTCGGTATCCTTTCTCAATGCCTTGCTTGCGACGATAGATCTCGACAGTTAATGCCTGGCAAACAGAAAACATAGTAAGGGGTCACGATTAAAGTGTGAGTTAGAACTTCATATGACACTTTTTTGCAAATAATACATGATTTGGGATATTCAAGGAAATCAATCTTTATGCTGAAAGCTTTGGCGTCAGAGGGTACATTTTTCACCTGTGTGCTCCCACTGTGGAGTCATACCTATTGGAAACACATATCAAGAAATTGTGCAGCCAGGATTTGCTGTCCATTAAACTTACCTATTGGAAAAGCAGGGCCTGAGTATGTGATCTGATTTCTGCTCCTGGTACATGAGCCTCTATGCAGGAGCACACAAGCAGAAAACATACTCTTTACTGGCAATGCCCACTAGGTGAGGACTCGCAGAGGTTGGGAAAAGAGCAAATCTCCCTTCTTTTAGTCCCTAAAACTGCAGCTTAATCCTGCTTTCTCAACGGGTATCTCGCTTGGGCATCAGTATTACAATCGTCCAAAAATGTAATTCAATGGTCACATTGAGGAAAAGATAGCAGACAACCGTGTAGAATTTCTGACTTTGTGAGACACCCTGGAATGTTATTTCTATGTTGCAAATTGTAAATGTGTCGGGTTCCCTAAACACTGACAACAAGGAATTGTAATAAACAGTGTTTTATTAATGAACTAAGCAGCTACTTCATGCTTGTACTCTGTCGGGCTCCCGGGAAGAGCTCCCGCGCTCCTAGCAGGTGACCCTTTTAGTGGTTGCGCCATCACGTGACCACAAAAATGTTATATAAATGTAAGTGGTTGTTGCTATTCATGATTGTAGCTTGTGAAAAGCAGCACATTCTGGCGAAACCTAACTGAGGAAAGTCATTGAGCTGGATTTTCAAAGTGAGGTTGAGATCCCGACACCCAGACAATTTCTGGATCTTAACCCCGTGCCCCTGTGCCACAAGATCCTCATTCATGGGGCAATATTTTTCAATATATTGTGTCACCATTTTTTGTATTAAAATTCATTTCATGCACCCTCCCTGTGCCTCCCCACTCTCATTTCATTGCAGCACCCTTAACCCTGGAGGAGGCAATGCCACTCAGGGACCCTGGGAGTGCCACCCTGGTACTGCCAGGCTGGCAGGGGCACTGCCAGGGTTTGGGCCCAAGAGGCCTTACCAGGTGAAGGGGTGTTCCTGGGGGCCTCCCCAAAGTTGGGGAGGGGCATATGGGGGTATCTAAAATGGGAGAGGGATCAAGGGGGGGGGGGGGGGGAGAGAGTTTGGGGACAGCCACACAAAATGCCACCCAAATCTGCAAAATACCTTTCCTGCTGGGCTCGCCAGCAGGAAATTACTCTAAGTGCTGCCTGGGCAGCGAGACACTCCCCAAGGCCAAAAAATCAGCAAAGTGCCATTAAATAGCTGGGTGTTTCTCAGCTCTGCAACCACAGGGAAACATACCACTAAATATGCCCAAAACCAGACATAATTATTTCTGGTTAAATCGCGCCCATAATCTCTCAATGCATTTCTCCCACTACCAATGTTACTCTGGCGACACGATGTCAATAAGACCATAAGATATCGGAGCAGAATTAGGCCCCTTGGCCCATCGTGCCTGCTCCACCATTCAATCATGGCTGATAGGTGGGCATACTTATAGCTGCATTTAAAATGTACATGTTCTGTGTTTGTGTAGGCACACAAATGACTAAGTGCATCAGACTACATAGGTGAGTGAAGAAGTGAGAACAGTCCGTAAAGAAACAAACTATACAACGACACTGAAAAAGGATCGCACAAGCCAATACCTTGAAACACAGAGATACACAGAAATATATAGATATGCAAACAGAGGATTAAGATAACTGTTAAATCGGGTCAAAAGAAGTGTCATGCAGTGAGAACTCTGAAATGAAAATGAAAAACGTTCCCATTAATTTTGTATCTAAAAGCCACAGTGCTTTGTATTTATTGAAACTCTTCCTTGCAACATTGTTGCAGAAGTTAAAGATATCAACTTGTTGCAAAAATTCTTTCTGACATTCATATTTCAAGCTTTCTCATAGGAGATCAGTTTCAGCAACACATCAATCTTCAGCCCTAGTGATGCTGGCCAACTAAATATAAAAAGTGTACTCCTGAAACCAACTTTTCGTGAAAATGTTAATGCATCAGAATGGCCACTGACACTTGGAAACTTAACAAGACGGGTCCACTGACTATAGATGAATAAATGTACTGGGGAGTCAATGACATCACTGATCATCATTTATAAATTGGCCATAAATGTCAAATGCAACATCATCAATGCAACAAAGCACATACATCATCATTAGCTGGAAAATAATGGTGCAATAATCTAACAGCTATGGTACTGTATTACAGAATCCCAACAGAGCAGAAGGAGGCCATCCGTCCATTGAGTCTGCACTGACCCTCCGAAAGAGCATCCTCTACCTTGGTCCACTCTCCTAGCCAACACCCTATTCCCCTAACCTAACATGCTCATACCTGGACATTAAGGGGCAATTTAGCATGGCCAATCCACCGAGCCTGCACATCTTTGGGATGTGGGAAGAAACTGGAGCACCGGGAGGAAACCCACACAGACACAATGAGAATGTGCAAATTCCACACAAAGCCGGAATTGAACCCAGGTCCCTGGCAATGTAATTCAGCAATGCTAACCACTGTGCCACAATGCTGCCCATGATTCGAAACAAGGGTTTCAAAATTCACAATCCCACAATGGGAAATTGCAAAGCGGAATTCAACAAATCACTACAGTGCAGAAGAAGGTTATTCAGTCCATCGATTCTGCCCCAACCCTCCAAAAGAGCACCCTACCCAGGCCCATGCTTCCACCCTATCACCATAAGGCAGTAACCCCACCTAACCATTCGGAGACTAAGGGGTAATTTAGCATGTCCAATCAACCTAACCCACATCTTGTGGATTGTGGGAGGAAACTGGAGCATCCGGAGGAAACACACGCAGACACGGGGAAAATGTGCAAACTCCACAGTCACCCAAGACTGGAATTGAACCTGGGTCTCTGGTTCTGTGAAGCAGCAGTGCTAACCACTGTCATGTACAAACTTTGTTTGCATGCAAACTACCATGAAATGGCCAAGAGCGCTGCTGACTCATCAATGTCCTTCATGGAGAACAACTTCACACCTAGTCTAGTTTGGCTTACAGGTTTCTTCAGTTCCACCCTTTTATGAATTTCAGGGCCTTTCTTGCAATGGGTCTTAGGCATTGCTCTATCACAGTTATCTACCACCCAGAACATATATTTTTAAAAATGAATATTGCAACCCAAACTTCCCAGAGCAACAAATATTTGCATATCATTCGACGTCTGGAGTCTAACCTGGACATGGAGAACATGCAGAGCATGTTTGCTGGTGTCTTCAAAGAGAGAGAAAAAAAACAAGGCTAATTGGATGCAAGCCCCTTTTGAAGTCTCTTACATCCAAAATGTCACCTTGCCCTTTCACTGAAAGGATGCTGAAATGCTTGCTGTCTTTTTCCGTTAACGGATGCCCCCCCCCCCCCCCTCCCAAACCACCACCACAGGCTATGTATTTGTACCGTTATCTACTTTCAATTCCGAGTGCAGGGATGTTTTTCTTAACCCTTATCGAACACTCAGGGGAAATCAATTTTTATAAATCCGCTCCGTCGCCTCAAATGAATGGTGGGGGTGTAATTAATAATTCCACCATAATAAAAAAAAGCAAGAGACTGAAGCATCACTGATCAAGCAAGATTACCCAACGTGTAAATGCGGCAATTATTTCAACATGATCGCCTGGGAACTGGAAGTGGCGCACATTTTGCGATGCAACGCATGTACAAATTGAAAAAGGTTACATTATGTATTGGCAGCACGGTGCCTCCAACAGTGGCGGCGGGACGTTCATGTTGCACGGAGCTCCGGAGGTCCACTTGTCATAATTTTGCCCTTGCCCGGACTGCTGTGACCATTACAGATGAGACGACCCCGCCGCTTTTTATCTTTGCTCCGTGCAGTTGGCTACAAGAATATCTGTTTCCGTTTCTTGGCAGCAGCATCTGCCACGTGTTCGCGTCAATATCACTTTGCAATGAAAGGAGCCCCTTCTCTGGGGGTTAAGTTTCATTGCAGTCAACATATAATACACACCACACACACATATATACTCCAGCCGTCTGCAACACCCACTCTCACACTGACCGCGTCCACAAGTCCGCCCCAAAGTCAAACCTCGCCAGATCTTAACGAACACGTCGCTCGCTGCAGTAAAAGCACAAAGAAAGAGAGAGAGCCCCTCCAGTATAGTAAAACATGCCAAGCCACCATCAATGAGACAGAAGATGCAACAGTAAAACGATGGGCATGGACCTTACCTCTCTGTACGTTGGCAGGTCTGACCATCAGTCAGGATTGTTACAAAGAGAACACATACACACACAATTCTTTGCTTTGTCTTATGGTGGAGATCTCCCAAACAGATTTGGTCCCCGTGAGTTGCGTCAGCCTTTCTTGTACTGAATGACCCACTCCACTCGCGGACTCAGACTCCTCCCCTCGAGCTGAAGCCTCACATTTCATTTGTGCTGGGGCTGCACCCTCCAGTTCCCGCCCCACTCGAGCGAGCATCAGACCCTCTCGCATTTACCTGATAGGCGAAGCGTCAGTGGCTGGGGAAGGAAGGGGACAGCATTGATATGTGTTGGGTGATGAAACGCAACGGCAGTTGAAATTGTGTTTTTTTTTCTCTCTCATTCTGCTGCCACTGCAGTGCGTTCAAAATAAACGGCAATTAATCTATTATGAAGAAATTGCAAGCTGATAGTGCAGGAGGAGAGTTGGTGGTGCATTATTTTGTAATTCGTCATCCAACGGACACATTATACTCTGAGCACTGATATTTCGTGAGGTCTTGTATAATGTCACACCGCAAGCCTAAATATTCTGGAAGTGTGGCATCACTTGGTAGGGCATGCATGCTCTTCACCTACCTGGTTTGCAGACACAAGCCCGATCACATTGATAAAGACGGGCAGCCTGCCAACGGGATGAGCCAGTGCCAGAGCTAAACGCGCCCTAATTCATTTGGATCTCATCTTTAAATCACACTCAAAAGACGGCAGTTTAATCAGGATTGCAAAAATTAAAAATACCAGCCACGACGTTGGTCATTCATCTCCAGCCACCTCGGGATGCCACTCGGAAACGTCAGACAATTTCCCATCAAGAATGGACTTCCTGGGAAATGAAATCAAGAAGAGGAACACACTTCAACCGCAGGGTCCTGAGGGGGCACTTGGAAACACGAGTGGTCAAGGCTCTGCATTTATAGACATCTACATTTTATTTGCCTCCAGTCTTCCTGCAAACTTCATAATCTTTAATATTGTCACAAGTAGGCTTACATTAACACTGCAATGCAGTTACTGGGAAAATCCCCTCGTCGCCACATTCCGGCGCCTCTTCGAGAGAATTCAAAATGGCCAACTCACCTCACAAGCACTTCTTTTGGGAATTGTGGGAGGAAACCGGAACACCCGGAGGAAACCCACGCAGACATGGGGAGAACGTGCAGACTCCGCACAGACAGTGGCCCAAGATGGGAATCGAACCTGGGACCCTGGCGCTGTGAAGCAACAGTGCTAACCACTGCATTACCGTGCCGCCCATGGATGAAATCAAACAAGTCGGGGAAAAGCAAGTCGCTTGCTTTAATAATAAAGATATGGAAGATGCCGGCGTTGGACTGGGGTGGGCACAGTAAGAAGTCTTACAGCACCAGGTCAAAGTCCAACAGGTTTGCTTCGAATCACTAGCTTTCGGAGCGCAGCTCACCTGATGAAGGAGCCGCCTCCGAAAGCTAGTGATTCAAAACAAACCTGTTGGACTTTGACCTGGTGTAAGATTTCTTACTTAATAGTAAAAACAGGAAAATGCTGGAAAGACTCAGCAGATCTGACAGCACCTGAGGAGAGAGGAACAGTATTCCTAGCATTTTCTATTTTAATTTATGTTTCCAGTGACTGCATCAAGTTTCGTTAATATAGCAATGTAGCAATGCTGCAACTGATATTGTAGGACCTGCTAGACTCCAAAATCATGTCCATTTTCTTACATGTTTTCTTCGCAAGTCAGACATAATTTCTATTTGTTCATGGGATGTGAGCACTGCTGGCTAGGCCAGCATTCATTGCCCATCCCTAATTGCCCTTGAGGAGGTGGTGATGAGCTGCCTTCTTGAGTCACTTCAGTCCATGTGGTGTGGGTACATCCACAGTTAAGCAGAGAGTTCTAAGGTTTCGAATCTGCAATAGTGAAGGAACAGCAATGTAGTTGCAAGTTAGGACGCTGTGTGGATTGAAGGGGAACTTGCAGGATGTGGTATTCCCATGCATCTGCTACCTTTGTCCTTCAAGATGATAGAGGTCATGGATTTGGAAGGTGCTGTCAAAGGAGAGCTGATGAGTTGCTGCAGTGCATTTTGTAGATGGTACACTATCATGTGTCTGTAAGGAGGGGGTGAATGTTTAAGGTGGTGGATGGGGTGCAAATCAAGGGGGTTGCTCTGTCCTGTATGGACAATTGACCCCATATTTTGTAACTTGTGTGGTCTGCCCAGTGCTTTCTGTACTCAATCTTTACCAGGTGGCATGGAGGTGACAAGGACAAAGGAATGTGAGAATGTAGGTTAGGCCAAGAGCATTGGAGCCAGAAACAAAAAATGGTGCATGGTAATGTGCGCTGGTGTTTTCAGCACCAAATATGGCTGGTTTCCCCTTCTCCACCCATTCTCCAGTTTAGACCTGAAAAGGGGAAAAAAGAAGTAAAAATCAATGAAGCTCAAGAGAACATGGACATGAGAAAAGATTAAGAGAAGGTAGAAAGAAGCAGGGCAGAACTGGGAGAATAGTTTAGGGTGGAGATGCCATTCTTTAGGGCAGCACGGTGGCCTAGTGGTTAGCACAACCGCCTCACGGCGCTGAGGTCCCAGGTTCAATCCCGGCTCTGGGTCACTGTCCGTGTGGAGTTTGCACATTCTCCCCGTGTCTGCGTGGGTTTCGCCCCCACAACCCAAAAATGTGCAGAGAAGGTGGATTGGCCACGCTAAATTGCCCCTTAATTGGAAAAAATAATTGGCTAATCTAAATTTATAAAAAAAAAAAAAAGAGATGCCATTCTTTGCCTTATAATGTTCCTACAAGAGTGACACGGTGGTACAGTGGTTAGCGTTGCTGCCTCACAGCGCCAGGGACCTGGGTTCGATCCCAGCCCCAGGTCACTGTCCATGTGGAGCTTGCGCATTCTCCCGAGTCTGCGTGGGTCTCACCCCTACAACGCAACGATGTGCAGGGTAGGTGGATTGACCTTGCTAAATTGCCCCTTATTTGACAAAATAATAATTGGGTACTTTAAATTTATAAAAAATATATAATGTTCTACAAAGTGGCTCGAGGTATTTCATTACATTAAAAATACTACATAAATATTTGATTGATTTATTGTCACCTGTACAGAAGTACAGTGAAAAGCATTTTTTTACAGCCAAGGAAATGTACACAGTAGACAAAAAGAATGGCAGATAGTTATAGTGAATGCGAAAAAGTACGCAGTACATCAACAAATAAGTAATTCGTTACAGTACGGAACAAGGGCCAAACAAAAAATATACATTGTTGTTGTAAATATTTAAATTAGTCTTCACCTGCAGTCCACATGTGCAGCCTGTTTTACACCACATCTGGAAGGGTGATTTTCTGCTGCCCTTTTTGGAACCAGGATCAGTGGCAGGCGAGTAAAATCCTCTAATGCGATTTATGCCAGTGAGATTTCCCATGACAATTGTCCCTGCCTTTCAACATGACAGGAATCCTGACTTTCAATGTCAGGATCCCTGTCAGGATACATTTACATCTGATTATTAGACCTCTACGCCCGATATTCTAACCTCACCCCCACTCCCTCCCCAACCTACCCCTATTAATCATCCATTCCTGACAGGCCCCCACTGTGAGCACCTGGCAAGCAGAACCCACCAGAGGAGTTTAGGTAAGTGCAGCACTCAGGGTGGAGAGGGTCATGCCTGGACTCTGCCCCTTGACACTGGGGGGGGGTTCTTTGGGAGGATGATCTGTTGGGGGGGGTGTTGGTGGGGGGGGAAACCAGGTTCTATTTTAAATTATTTGTGTCAGAGCGCAATTTAAAAATGACACTATGATCATCAAAAGATTAGGCTACTGGCGGGGCAGGCCTGCCCACCATTGTTGCATCACAGGACCCGCCAGTTCAATTTCTTTCAGCTATGAGCCAAACGACATGCCCCTCTGCCAAAATATAGGAAATCTCCGCCCCTGGTTTTCTTTTTCATTAGTTTCACAGAATCACCATTGTTTTTTAAAAAAATATTTTTATTAGGGTATTTGTAGTTTTATTAATAATAATAATAACAATAATAGCATCTTAACTGCGGTACAATAAACATTTCCATCCCCATCACAATTTTCACACCCCCACCAATAAAGCAATAGTCTAGCCCTCCCTACCTCCCCACCTCCTCCTTTGGATTTCTGCTTAGAATCACCATTGTTACAGTGCAGAAGGAGGCCATTCAGCCCATCATGTCACCACCAAGTCACCAAATGAGCAATTCACCTCACCCCCATCTTCCCCCTGCACATTGTTCTTTTCCACATAATAGGCCTTTTGGATGCCTCAATTAAACCTTCCTCCACCACACTGTCAGTCAATGCATTCCCGACCCTAACCATGCACTGTGTGAAAAAGCCTTTTCTCATGTTGCACTTGCTTCTTTTGCCAATTACTTTAAATGTGTGCCCTCTCATTCTTGATCCATCCACAGATGGGAACATATTCTCTCAATCTGCTCTGTCTGGACACCTGTTGATTTAGATACCTCTTTTCTCCAAGGAAAAACAGCCCCAACTCTCCAATCTATCCGGATAACTGAAGCTCCTAATTGCAGGAACCAGATACAAGAATGCTTAGTCTGAACAGTTTATGATGTGGAGATGCCGGCGTTAGACTGGGGTGAGAACCAGAGGAATTCACCTGAGGAAGGAGCTGCACTCCGAAAGCTTGTGTTTGAAACAAACCTGTTGGACTTTAACCTGGAACAGTTTATAAGAGAGGTCTGAAATTGCAAATCAAAGTGGTAGCTCTATGGGTTGGTGGTGAAAGCTATTCATGCTTAGTATTCTAGTGGCCTTTCTGAATGTCTCTTGAGGAGACAGCTTGACTGCCTGCAACTCAGAAGAGTGTTTGAAATAAAGGTATAAACCAGAGGTGGGGTGGAGGGTGGGGGCTTGGGGCGGGGGAGGGGTTGAAATTATTCATGTAAATTCCCCAGATCAAAGAAAGTTTTGAAGATACTTGGTAAACAAAGGAAGGTTTGAAAGTATCCATATGATTTTCAGATCAAAGATAAGGTTTAAAGTTAAAGATACCTAATTTGCATTCGATCTGCATATAGGCCCTGTGTGCAGGTCACACTGCAATGGGATGGGATAACATACGTACAAGTCAGGAGCAGCAGTAGGTATTTGGCCTCTTTAATCTGCTCCACTATTCAATAGGATGGTGGCTGATCTGATTGTGTTCTCAACACCACATTCTGCCCACTCCGGTAACTTTTGACTCCCTTGTTAGTCAAGACTCGCTCTACCAGGGGCGGCACGTGGCGTAGTGGTTAGCATTGGGACTGAGGATCCAGGTTCGAATCCCGGCATTGGGTCACTGTCTGTGTGGAGTTTGCACATTATCCCCGTGTCTGTGTGGGTTTCACCCCCACAACCCAAATATGTGCAGGTTGGGTGGATTGGCCTTGCTAAATTGCCCCATTAATTGGAAAAACATAATTGGGTACTCTAAATTTATAAAAAAAGAGACTCGCTCTACCTCTGGGGAAGAAAGTTCCAAAGACTCACGACTCTTTGAAAGAGGCCAGCGTTGTAGCTGTACTGGAACACCTTGGCTTGAGGCGCGGAGCGTTCTGGAGCACAAGTTTTGAGTGCTATTGCCAGAATATTGTCAGGGTCCATAGCCTTTGCAGTGTCCAGCTGCTTCTTGATATCACATGGGGTGAATTGACTTGGCTGAAGACATGTATCTGTGATGCTGGGGAACACGGGAGAAGACTGAAATTGATTATCTACTCGGCAATTCTGGCTGAAGAGTAATGTGAAAGTAATTTATTTTGCACTGATGTGCTGGGCTCCTGCATCATTGCCACTACAATACCACTACGCCGCCACCTCTCTAGTAAATCAGTCAAACCTATTTCCCTTTCACAAAACCATGCAACCCTGATTGCATTGACCTTTAACAAGGTCTTGATCAAGAAGGCAAGTGCCCATGGGATTCAGGGAAATTTGGCAAATTTGATCCAAAAATCGGCTGACTGGCAGGAGGCAAGAGAGTGATGGTCAAAGGCTGTTCTTTTGACTGGAAGCCTGTTTCAGTGGAGTACTGCAGGAATCAGTGCTGGTTCCTTTGCTGTTTGTAGTGTATATTAATGATCCAGACGTGAATGTGGAAGGTATGATCACTAATTTTGGAGATGATACAAAAATTGGTCGTGCGGTAAATAGCGACGAGTAAAGTCTTAGATTAGTGGACGATATAGATGGGCTGGCCAGTGGCAAATGGAACTTGACCCTGAATAGTGTGAGATGATGCATTTTGTGAGGACTAAGCAGGCAAGGGAATACACAATGAACGGTAGGATGCTAGGCAGTACAGAGGACCTGAGGGACTTGTGGTGCATGTCCATAGATCCATGAAGGCAGCAGCACTGGTGATTAAGAAGGCATATGGGATATTTGCCTATATTAGCCTAGGCATAGAATACAGGTACAAGGAATTTATGGTGGTGCTGTATAAAGTGCTTGTTCAGCCACAGCAGAGTACTGTGTGCTGTTCTTGTAACCACACTGTGGGAAAGATGTGATGGCACGAGAGAGAGTGTAGAGGAGATTCACCAGGATGTTGCTTGGGATGAAGAATTTCAGCTATGAAGAGAGGCTGGCAAGGCTGTGTTTGTATTCCTTAGAGCAGAAATTATGAAGGACATAGATAAGGTATATAGGAAGGAACATTTCCCTTTCGTAGAGGGGCAAATAACCGGGGGCTGGGGGGAGGGGGGGGGGCATAGATTTAAGGCAAGGAGCAGGAGATTTAGAGGGGATTTAAGGAAAAACACTTTCACCCAGAGAATGGTGGGAATCTGGAACTCACTGCCTGAAAGGATGATAGAGGCAGGAACCCTCACAATATTTAAGAAGTATTTGGATAAGCACTTGAAACCGCAGCCTGCAAAGCTACAGGCCAAGTGCTGGAAAATGAGCTGAGAATAGATCGGTGCTTGCTGACCGGTGCAGATACGATGGGCCAAAGGGCCTCTTTTCGTGCTGTTAAGCTCTATGATGCTATGAGATGTTCTAAGTGCCCCGCTAAAAGTTCCTTCAAAATAGGTCCCAAGAATTTCCCTGCAACAGATGTTCAGCTAACTGGCTTATAGTTTCCTGCTTTCTGCCTCTCTCCTTTCTCGAATAAAGGAGTCACACTCACTATTTTCCTATCTGCTAGGGTGTTCCCAAAATCAAGGGAATTTTAGAAAATTAAAACCAATGCACCGACTACCTCAGCAGCTATTTCTTTTAAAACTATATGATGAACTCCATCAGGACAGAGCCTTGTAACTTGTCAACATTTAGTTCCCGTAATTTTCTCAGTAACCTTTTCTTGATAATTGTAATTGCTCCTCCCTCCCTTTCACCTCCTGATTGACAACTATTTCTGGGATTTTACTTGTGACCACTACAGGCACGGGGTTTCTGTTCAATGAATTTTCCATTCTCATGCTCGAGAGGACCAATGCTCACTTTACTCACACTTTTCCTGTGAAAATATCTGTAGAAAGTCACTCTCTGTTTTTATATTTCTAGCTAGCTTTCTCTCGTTTTCTAATTTCCTCCACCTTAATAGACCTTTAGTTATCTTTTGCTCCTCACAAAACATGCACTTTTCTGTTTTCCTGTGAAGTCGCATTTTCATTTCTGCCACAGCACATTTGCTCTCAATTGAATTCAAACAAATGGCCTGGTTAACTATTCTAGGTAAAAGAAAATTACTGCGGATGCTGGAATCTGAAACGAAAGAGAAAATGCTGGAAAATCTCAACAAGCCTGGCAGCATCTGCAGGGAGAGAAAAGAGCTAACGTTTCGAGTTTGATGCCTCTTTGTCTCTTCTAGGTGTTGTTACTGACTCTGGGTCCTCTTTGCATCCATTCTGCTTGGTGGTGGTTACTGTGTCTGGGTCCTCTTTCCACCCACTCTTCTAGGTGTTGGTTACTGACTCCGGGTCCTCTCTTCTCGGTGTTGTTACCGTGTCTGAGTCCCCTTTGCACTCACGCTTCTAGGTGTTGGTTACTGACTCCAGCTCCGCTTTGCACCCACTCCTCTAGATGGTGGTTACTTATTCCGGGTCATTATTTCACCCACTCGAGGACTTCCGGTGGTGGTGATGTGCTGAGCGGATGCACATCAGGTGGCTCTCCTCCCAACTGGAACCAAAAGAGTGATTGTTCAGAGATAGTTTGGCTCAGAAAGCCACTCAAAACTATCGGAAACCTAGACGAGATGAAGAACAACAGTGGGGAAGAGAATGCCGGCAAACGACAGCTCGAAGAGTCAACGAGAAGGCAGGAGTGGCGGAAAGGGACACAAGCAACGGGTGGACGGACCAGCAGACCCACAAAGCTAGGTCGATGCTCCGACTAATCAAGGCGGGGAAATACCGGAGACCCGAGCGGCGGAACCAGCGTGAGCGTCGGCCTCTCCCTCCGCACCTGGGGACGGATGGATGAGTTTTTAAAAAAGGAACATGAGGGAGGTGATGAAAATAGAATTCCAGGTGGTGATGAAGGAGGTGCTGACGGAGGCGATGGCCTCTCTCCATCGCACAATAGACGACCTGGGGAAGAAGGTGGAGGCACAGGAAAGAACGACCCTGGACCTGGAAAAGGCATCTTCAGATCAGAGCGACAGGATTATGGCTCAGGTGGCAGAGACGAAGAGGTTGGTGGCAGCCCTGGGGAACTTGAAGGGGAAGGTTGAGGACCAGGAGAACAGGTCCCAATGACAAAATGTCCGGATTCTGGGTTTGCTGGAGGGTATCGTGGGCAGGGACCCAATGGATTACATCGCCCAAATGCTGGGGAACCTAGTTGGGATGGATAGCATCCCTAGCCCCCCAGAACTAGACAGGGCACACAGGTGGCTCTGGCCGAACCCCATTGCAGGGGAGCAGCCAAGAATGATCCTCGCTAAGTTGCACCGGTACCAGGACCAGGAAAAGATCCTGAGGTGGGCCCGGCAGACAAATTCATGCTCATGGGAAGGACTCAGGATCAGGGTCTACCAAGGCATTGGGGCAGGCATTGCAAAAAAAGTATGCCGAGTTTAATCGAGCAAAATTGGCACTCTATAAAAATTGGGTGAGGTTCGGCATACTGTTCCCGGCCATGTTCTGGGTCACGTACCAGGGGAAGAAACATTACTTTGGCACGCAGGCAGAGGCCGACGAGTTTGTAAGAGTGAACAACCTGGAAAGGGACCAAGCTCGGCAGCAGTGAGGACGTGCCGAAAAAGGACCACAGTGGGAAAGAAGAACGCAGACCAGCGTGTTTGTGTTTGCTTTGTGTTTGTCTTGGTGTTTGCGCTGGACTGTACTGCTTCGTTTCCAGTTTAAAGTTGGAAGACAGAGAGAAGGGAGCGGTGACAAGGAAAGCAGGTGAGGGGGCAATGAGGGTAACGGAGGCAGGCAGAAAAGACGGATTCAGAGCTGAACCAGCCCGGTGGCTTGGCAGCAAGATAGGCACAGGCTTCAACAGGCATGGGGCAGGCCGAGAAATCAAGATGGAACCGCAAGCAGCCACTTTGGAGGGAAACCCCAGAGTGCAGGAGCGCACCCATGTGACGTACACACAGTTGACAGCCATGTTGGGTGCCTCCTGGACAAAGGGTAACTCCGGAGCGCAGGGGCCTGACCTCAAGGTGAGAACGGCTACCGTGGCCATTTTGGACGGTCCCCTAAAAAGGGGAAACCCCAGAGTGCAGGGGCGTGTCCAACAAGTAAGTATGGTTGATCCCGCAGGAACGGGGGACAAAACCCCACATCTGGATGGTCACCTGGAATGTAAGGGGACTTAATGGTCCAGTGAAAAGATCCAGAGCCTTCGCCCACTTAAGAAGCCTGAAGGCTGGCATAATCTATCTGCAGGAGACACAACTGAGGGAAAAGGACAGACTACTGTTAAGAAAGGGCTGGGTGGGACAGACGTACCATGCATGCTACAGGACGAGGTGTTGCCATACTGATCAGAAAGAGGATGAGACTTACTGAGACCAGGACAGTTACGGACCCTGGGGGATGGTACATCATGGTTAGCGATGTCCTGGATAGGGGACCGGTAGTGCTGGTGAATGTGTATGCTCCCAACTGAGATGACACAGAATTTATTAAAAAGCCCATGGCAGAAATCCCCAACATTGGCACACACCGACTGATAATGGGGGGGTGACTTTAATTGCGTACAGTGCACACTGACCCGCCGATCGAACTCCCGAACGGGGAAAAAAATCAGGCATGGCTAAGGAACTGGGAACATTTATGGAACAGATGGGGCCGGTGGACCCATGAAGGTTCCTACACCCGGGAGGAAAGGAATTCTCGTTCTTTTCACCAGTACACAATGGGCGGGATTCTCCAATCCTGGGGCTAAGTGTTGATGCCGTCGTAAACACGGAGCGTTTTACGACAGCGTCGCCTGGCCCCAAGGATCAGCGATTCTGCACCGCACAGGGAGCCAGCACGGCACTGGAGAGCCTCACGCTGCTCCAGCTGCCGATACGGGCGTCAGCATGGCCGGTGCGAGTTCGCGCATGCATGCCACGGCCGGCACAAGTTCGCGCATGCACGCAACAGCCGGCGCGAGTTTGCACATACGCGTTGGTTGCCTTCTTCACGCCACCCCGACGCAACATGACAGAGACCTACAAAAACATAGGCCCCCACCGGGATAAGCCTGCCCGCCGATTGTTCGGTCCCGATCTCGGGCCAGGCCACCATAGAGGCCCCACCCCCCCGGAGTCGGTTCCCCCCTCCCCCCCCCTCCCCCCCCCCCACCAGGCCGCCCCCCGCAGCCAGAATGCTGAGGTCCCTCCGGGTAGGATCACACGAGAACAACACCGGCGGGACTCGGCCGAACCCGGCGGGCATTCGGCCCATTGCGTGGGGAGAATTGCCGGGGGGGGTGGCGTTGAGTGGTCCCTGACAAGCGCAGCGCCGACCTCGCCGGCGCCATTGGCACCGATTCTCTGGTCGCTGGAGAATTGGCAGACCGGTGGTGGTGCTGTGTCCCGTGATTCGAGACCCACCAGCGATTCACCAACCCGCCGCGGGGTCGGAGAATCCCGCCCAATGTATATACCTGTATCGACTTCTTTGCAGTGGGGAAATCGGTGCTTCCAGAAATAGTAAGAGTGGAATATTCCACGATCGTCATCTCCGACCACGCGCCACATTACGTGGATGTGAGGTTGGAGAAGGGCTGTGCCCACCGCCCCACATGGAGGTTGGACACGGACCTCCTGGCCAATAAGGCCATCTGCCAGAAAACATCACAGACCATAGGCGACTACGTGAGTAACAACCGGAATGGGGAAGTCTCATCTTCCACATTCTGGGGGGGACACTAAAGGCTGTGATCCGAGGGGTAATTATAGCCTATAGGCACGTAGAGACAGGGAAGAGAGGGCGGCCAGGCAACAGCCGATCGACTTCATCTTGGAGGTCGACGGAAAGTACTCCGAGGTCACGACCGTAGAGTTGCTGGCGGAGAGGAAAAAGCTACAAATAGACTTTAACCTGCTATCCACCAGGAAAGCAGTGTACCAACTTCACCAGACACAGGGACCGCCTACGAACACGGGGAAAAGGTTGGCCACCTACTGGCTCACCAGCTGAGAAAGCAGGCAGCCACGAGGTAGAGAGTGCAGGTAAAGAATGGCAGAGGCTAACCGGTAGCGGAACAGAACAAGGTCAATTGAGCATTCGAGGCCTTCTACCGAGGACTCTACACCTCCGATACCCCAATGGGGACACAAGGATGAAACGGTTCTTCAACGGACTAGAAATGCCAGTTGTGGAGGTGGACAGACGGCGGGAGCTGGAAGCACCAACAGACCTGGGAGAAATCATGGTGAGCATCAGCTCCATGCAGGCGGGAAGGTAAAGGGACCCAACAGGTTCCCGGCGGACTTCTATAAAACGTTCGCATCAGCCCTGGCCCCACATCTAAGGGACATGTTCGTGGACTCACTGGCAAGGGGCACCTTGCCCCCTGCACTCGTGCAGGCCACGATCTCATTGATACCCGTACAAATGGCGTTGGCCACGTGTGGACCCGGCCTACCAAAACTGCCCCCCGTAACCCTCTCGCCGCCCCCGGGACATCCCCCACCAGTCCCCCCAGCTCGCGCCAAAGCCCCCCTGCCAGCGGAACGGCTCCCTGCCTCGACTGTGGCAGCGCTGAACACAGTCCACAGCCGCCACGGCAGGTTTGTGAAAAGTGAGAGGACACGCGACTGACGCTGTCAGGTACTCGACCCGTCAGAGATGGAGCATCGGGGGAGGGCACCAGGTGACGTCCTGAGGCCGTCCCAACGGCATGCAACATACTCCTCGAGTACACTGTTTTTTAATATAAATTTAGAGTACCCAATTAATTTTTTCCAATTAAGGGGCAATTTAGCATGGCCAATCCACCTATCTGCACATCTTTGGGTTGTGGGGGCGAAACTCACACAAACACTGGGAGAATGTGCAAACTCCACATGGACAGTGACCCAGAGCCGGGATCGAACCTGGGACCTCGGCGCCGTGAGACTGCAGTGCTACCAATGCACCACCGTGCTGCCCCGAGTACGCTGAGTTTGAGGGGGCGCCGGCCCCGATTTTGGCATAAAAATGAATTCTCTGGCTGATCGGCGAACGTGATTTCAGCGTCGGCAATCGGAGAATCCCGCCCTAAGTGTTGATGGCAGCGAAGCTTTTGTGGACTTGTACGAGAGACAAATTGGCGCCACAGCTGCACCAATTCTGATACCACAAATTGGCCAGCACCATCGTCAGGTGGAACATAATCTATTCCACTAAAACGATACTGGATTCATTGGGTCCGTGATTGGCATTCATTTAAAAAAATTTTTTAAAACATAAATGTAGATTATGTGATTGGCATTCATGAAGCTCACACGCCGCAGCCACACATAGCGATCCCCCCCCCCCCCCCCCCCCCCCCCCCCCCCCCCCGCCCCCCACACACACACACACACACACACACCGTCCCAGCCAAAACGACAAAAGCTCCTCAGGGCAGCCAGGGTGAGTTGGCTGCTCTGTGCCCCTGGCACTTACATCGCCCCCCCCTCCCCACCCCCACACACCTGTAACCCCAGGGGACAGCCGAATCCCCACCCTGCCAGCACCCATGCCAGCCGTCACTGAGGCCACCAACTACCTCCCCCGTCGGCTGATTGCGTTGGACCATCTAAAAGTTTTGTGGTATGTGTTTCCCCCCCCCCCCCCCCCCCCCCCCCAAGGAGAAGGCCGCGCACAACGACCGGGAGTGGGAGAAGACCGGAGGGGGCCCAGTGGTCTTGCAACACCAGGTTAAAGTGCAACAGGTTTATTTGGAATCACGAGCTTTTGGAGAGTAGCTCCTTCATCAGGTGAGTGAAAAGGTAGGTTACACAAGCACAGCATATATAGACAAAGCCAATGATAGAATCTACGGCATGGAGACAGGCCTTTCGGCTCAAACTGGTCCATGCCAACCAAAAAGCCCATCTAAGCTAACCCCATTTGCCTACACTTAGCCCATATCCTTGTAAACCTTTCCTACCCATGAGTCTATCCAAATGCCTTTTAAATGTTGTCAATGTCCCTGCCTCAGCCACTTCCTCCGGCAGCTCAATCCACATACATACCACCCTCTGTGTGCAAAACGTTGCTCCTCAGGTTCCCATTAATTATTTCCCCTCTTAACTTAAACCTATGCCCTCTAGTTCTTGATTCCCCAACCTTGGGAAAAGACTGAGTGCATTCATCCTATCCATGCCTCTCAGTATCTCATACACCTCTATAAGAACACCCCTCAGTCTCAACGCTCCAAAGAAGAAAGTCCTAGCCTGTCCAATCTCTCTCTGTAACTCAGAGTCCTGGCAACATTCTTGTAAATCTCTTCTGCACTCTCCCCAGTTTAATAACATCTTTCCAATAGCAAGGTGACCAAAACTGAACATAATACTCCAGGTGTTGTCTCACCAATGTCCTGTACAACTGCAACATAACTTCCCAACTTCTATACTCAATGCCCTGTCTGATGAAGACCAGCATGCCAAAAGCCTACTTCACTGCCCTATCTCCCTGTGACTCCTCCTTTAGAGAACCGTACACCTGAACTCCAAGGTCCCTTTGTTCCACAATACTCCCTTCACCGTGAAAGTTCTACCTTGATTTGACTTTCCAAAATGCAACACCTCACACTTATATGCATTGAACTCCATTTGCCATTTCTCGGCCTACTCCCCCAGCTGATCAAGATCCTGCTGCAATTTCTGATAACTTTCCTCACTGTCTACAATACCACCTATTTTAGTGTCATCTGCAAACTTACTGACCGTGCCTTGTACATTCTCATCCAAATCGTTAATATAGATAACAAACAGCAATGGACCCAGCACTGACCCCTGAAGCACACCACTAGTCACAGGCCTGCAGTCCAACAAACATCCTTCCACAATTACCTTCTGCTTCTGACCATCAAGCCAATTGTGCATCCAATTTGCCAGCTCTCCCTGGATTCCATGTGATCTAACCTTCCAAGGCAGCCTACCATGTGGAACTTTATCAAAGGCCTTACTGAAGTCCATATAGACTACGTCTACCACCCTGCCCTCATCAACCTCGCTGGTCACTTCATCAAAGAACTCTAACAAATTTGTAAGGCATGATCTCCCATGCACAAAGCCATGCGGATTGCTCCTAATCAAATCCCGTCTTTCCAAATGCCTGTATATCTTACCCCTCAGAATCATCTCTAGTAACTTACCCACCACAGATTTTAGGCTTACTGATCTATAATTCCCAGGTTTTTCTTTGCAGCTCTTCTTAAATAAGGGCACAACATTTGCTACCCTCCAGTCTTCTGGTACCTCACCTTTGGCTAACGATGATGCAAATACCTCATTCAGGGCTCTTGTAATTTCTTCTTCCAGCCTCACGCAGTGTTCTTGGATATACCTGGTCAGATTTATCCACCTTCATCCATTTTAATACATCCATCACCTCCTCTACTGTAATATGAACTGTCCCCAATATATCGCCATTAACCTTCCCAGGTTCCCAAGTCTTCATATCTTTCTCCATGGTAAACACAGAGGAGAAATATTCATTGAGAACCTCGCCTATCTCCTGCTTTTTCATTTTGGCTCTTAGTGGGGTCCTATTCTCTCTCGAGTTATTCTTTTCCCTTTAATATACTTAAAGAATCATAGAATTTACAGTGCAGAAGGAGGCTATTCAGCCCATCGAGTCTACACCGGCCCTTGGAAAGAGCACTCTACCTAAGCCCATACCTCCACCATATCCCCACACCTCCACCCTACCCCTGTAACCCCACCTAACCCTTTTTGGACACTAAGGGCAATTTAGCATAGCCAATCCACTAATCTGCACATCTTTAGACTGTGGGAGGAAACCGGAGCACCCGGAGGAAACCCACGCGAACACAGGGAGAATGTGCAGACTCCGCATTGACAATGAATTGAAGCTGGGAATCGAACCTGGGACCCTGGAACTGTGAAGCAACTGTGCTAACCACTGTGCTACCATGCTGTTCACATTAAGGTGAATCCCTTTGGAGTCACCTTAATCCTGTCAGCCAAAGAGAACTCATGCCCCCTTTTGTTTTCTAATTTCCTTCATTAGCATACTCCTGTATCCCCTGTACACTTCCAGGGAATGCCTTGATTCCAGCTGCTTGTACCTGAGCCATGCCTCCTTCTTCCTGGCCAAGATCTCAATATGGTTGGTTTTCCAGGGTTCCCTACGCCTGCCAGCCTTACCCTTCACCCTAACAGGAACATATAGACCCTGAACTCTCGCTATTTCACTTTTAATGGCCTCCCACTTGACGGAGGGTCCTTTGCCCTCAAACAAGCTACTCCAATCAACCCTTGCAAATTCCTGTTTAATTCCATCAAATTTTGCCTTGCCCCAATTTAGAACTTGCACCTTGTCCCTTTGCATAACTACTTTGAAATTAATAGAACTGAGGTCACTGGTCCCAATGTGGTCCCCCACCGTCACCTGTCACTTGCCCTGCTCCATTTCCCAAGAGTAAGTCAAGTTTTGCCCTTTCCCGAGTAGGACCCTCCACATACTGCCTGAGGAAACTTTCCTGAACACACTTAACAAATTCCACTCGATCTAAGCCCTTAACACTATGGCAGCTCCAGTCTATGTTAGGAAAATAAAAATCCCCTATTATGGCAACCCTTTTTCTCCTACAAGTCTCCCCAATCTCCCTGCGTATTTGTTCTTCTAATTCCCTTTGACTCTTGGGAAGCCTATATTGAAATCCCAATAAGGTCACCTTTCCATTCTTATTTCTTAGTTCCACCCACAAAGCCTTGCTGGATATACCCTTGGTTATTTCATCTCTGACTACTGCCATGATGCTCCCATTAATCAAAAATTAGATTGGATTGGATTTTGTTTATGTCACGTGTACCAAGGTACAGTGAAAAGTATTTTTCTGCGAGCCGCTCAGCAGATCATTAAGTACATGAAAAGAAAAGAAAATACATAACAGGGCAACACAAGGCGCACACAATGTAACTACATGTCCTGCCTAAAGCACCTGTACCCTGGAACGTTAAGCTGCCAGTTCTGTCCCTCCCTTAGCCATGTTTCAGTTATCCTAGTTCCACATACCTATCCATGCCCTGGGTTTATCAGCCTTACCTGAAATGAAAATGAAAATCGCTTATTGTCACGAGTAGGCTTCAATGAAGTTACTGTGAAAAGCCCCTAGTCGCCACATTCCGGTGCCTGTCCGGGGAGGCCGGTACGGGAATCGAACCGTGCTGCTGGCCTGCTTGGTCTGCTGTAAAAGCCAGTGATTTAGCCTGGTGAGCTAAACCAGCCCCTTACCTGTCAACCCTTTTGCATTGAAATAGATGTAATTTAATCCAACAGGTTTTCCCTGCTCCGTGCCGTGCTCCTGCCTATCATGTCTATTCAGCTTGCCGGTGCTGAGTACTGCATCTCTTATCAGCCCCTCATTTGCTTCCCTGCTGCTGAGGATCCCACCGCACTGCCAATCTAGTTTAAACCCTCCCTTGTGACACTCGCAAATCTGCCCCCCAGGATATTGTTCCTCTTAAACAGGTTACCTCTGCCCCAGAAAAGATCCCAATGATCTAAGAATCGAAGTCACAGCCCCCTGCACCAATTCTTCAGCCATGCGTTCATCTGCCATATTCCTCTGTTCTTCCCCTCAGTAGCACATAACTGGAAGTAATCCAGAGATGACCACCCTCAAGGTCCTGCTTCTTAACCTTTTTTCCTAGCTCTATTTAATCACTCCTCAGGACCTAATTCCTATTTCTATTTACATTATTTGTGCCAACATGCACAATTAATTCTGGCTTCTTCCCCTCCCCCTTGAGAATGTTCTGCAGCCGCCCAGTGATATCCTTGACCCTGGCACCCGGGAGGCAACACAACATCCTGGACTCCCGTTTGGGGCCACAGAATCTCCTGTCTGTCCCCCTGATGCACAATCAATGGACACGAAACGTAGATGAAGTCTAAGTGTTAAGTGTGTTTAAAAGTTGCTGATGCATTTGTAGCATGAAGGGAACCCTTAAAAAGTGGTAGAGTCGCCCATCCGCGCGAGTGACCGAAAGTACACTGCGTTCGAAGCGGATGGGCGACTCTACCACTTTTTAAGAGTTCCCTTTGGTGTCACAAACGGGGTCTCGGTCTTCCAACGAGAGATGGACCGAATGGTCGACCAATATAATTTACAGGCGCTGATGGTAGGCGGACCTGAGGTCCACCGTGGAGAAGACCTTGTACTGCCCGATCCTGTTGACCAGGTCGGAGATATGTGGGAGAGGGTACGCGTCCAGCTGCGTAAACCTGTTGATGGTCTGACTGTAGTCTATGACCATCCTATTTTTCTCCCCGGTCTTTATCACCAGCACTTGTGCTCGCCAGGGGCTATTTCTAGCCTCGATGACCCCTTCCTTCCGAAGCCGTTGGACTTCGGACCTGATGAAGGTCCGGTTCTGGGCACTGTACCGTCTGCTCCTGGTGGCGACGGGTTTGCAATCCGGGGTGAGGTTTGCAAACAAGGACGGGGGATCGACCTTGAGGGACGCGAGGCTGCAGACAGTAAGGGGGGGGGGGGGGGGGGTATAGGGCCGCCGAATTTGAAAGTTAAGCTCTGGAGGTTGCACTGGAAGTCTAACCCCAGGAGTGCTGCCGTGCTGAGGTGAGGAAGGACGAGTAGCTTGTAGTTTTTAAACTCCCGCCCCTAGACCGTGAGGTCTGCTATGCAGCACCCCGTGATCTGTACCAAGTGCGAACTGGAGGCCAGAGCGATTTTTTGTTTGGCCGGATAAACAGGAAGAGCGCAGCGTCTTACCGTGGCGGGGTGGACGAAACTCTCTGTGCTCCCGGAGTCCAGCAGGCAGCTTGTCTCGTAGCCGTTGAGGAGGATCTTCGTGGTCGCTATGGATAGGGTGCGAGGCCGCGACTGGTCCAATGTGACTGAGGCGAGTCGTGGCAGAAACTCCGAGTCGTCATCAGGCAGAGAGTAGTCACCTGCGGGGTCCTCGGTGCCGATCCAAGATGGCGGCGCCCGGCGGCCGCACATGGTGGGGGTTGGGAAAATGGCGGCGCCCGTTCCCCGCACATGGAGTCGGGGGTCCAAAATGGCGGCGCCCGGGGATCGCACATGGCGTTGGGGGCCCAAATTGGCAGCGCCCGGGGATCGCACGTGGCAGTGGGGGGGGGGGCAGTGAGGTCCGCAAGCCGCACGGGGCCCCTGGGGAGAGCGGGGAGGAGGACCCGCGGTCGCTGCTCGGGACCGCAGCGACCACTTTAGATTGGCAGACGGCCACAAAGTGGCCCTTCTTGCCGCAGCCCTTGCAGGTTGCGGAGCGGGCCGGGCAGCGCTGACGGGGGTGCTTTGCCTGGCCGCAGAAATAGCAGCGGGGCCCCGTGGGTTTTTCAGGGCGCCCTGCGGTGCAGGCCTGGGGGGGTCTGAGTCCATGGGGGTGAGGGAGGTCGCATTCCACGCTGCCCAGGGGGCCGCCGCGCGGTTGGGGGCATACGTGCGACGTTCCGATTTGCAACGTCTAGGGAGGAGGTGAGGGCCCGTGCCTCCGTGAGGCTTAAAGTCCCTCTCTCTAACAGTCTTTGGTGGATCTGCGAGGACTGCATACCTGCAACGAAGGCGTCTTGGATCAGAAGTTTGGTATGCTCAGCAGCAGACACCTGTGGGCAGCCGCAGTTCCTCCCCAGCACGAGGAGCGCACTGTAAAATTCGTCCAGAGACTCACCAGGTATCTGCTGCCTCGTGGCCAGTAAGTGCCGAGCGTAGACTTGGTTCACCGGCCGTATGAAATGTCCTTTAAGTAAGTCCATAGCCGCGTCGTAGTCTGTTGTGTCCTCTATGAGCGTGTACATGGCGGTGCCGACGCACGAGTGGAGGATGTGCAATTTCTGTTCCCTCGTCAGGACGTTTTTGGCTGTGCTCAGGTAGCTATTGAAGCAAGCCAGCCAGTGCTTAAATGCTGCTGATGCATTTGCTGCGTGAGGGCTGAGTTGAAGACACTCCGGCTTGATGCGGAACTCCATCCTTTAAAATCTTGTGTATTAAATTGATGCACAATCAATGGACACGAAACGTAGATGAAGTCCGAACGATAGGCTTTAATACGCAAGAAGTGGACCCGGCAGCAGACGTACAGAAGAATGGCTGGCTGCCAGGGAACACGGGTTCTTATACCCCGCCTCATAGGCGGGGCTACCTTCCTCTCAGCCAATCGGCTGAGAGGCACATGATATACCTGGGCCAATGAGCAGCGAGTCCTCTGCACCAATGGCAGCTCACACTCCCAGGTACCGTGATACCCTTAGTCATACCACCACACCCCCTAACTATAGAGTCTGCTATCATTGCGGTCCTGTTTACCTTTCTGCTTTCCCGCTGTGCCCCAGAGCCAGTCACAGCACCACAGATCTGGCTACTGCTGCTTTCACCTGAACAATCATTCCCCCCCAAACAGTATCCAAAAAGGTATATTGCTTATGAGTGGAATGGCTACAGGGGACTCCTGCACTCTCTACCTGCTCCCTTTATCTTTTTTGGTGGTCACCCAACTACTCTCTTGTGTAAGACAGGGTTTTCAAAGGGCCGGTCTCGACCCGTGGCGGGTGTCAGAAGGGTTGTTCAGCGATCAGTTGCAATTCCGAAAGAGGGGTGCAATGGCGGCTATCAGCATTTAAAATGGGAACGGCATGCAGTCTTGCACCTATCCGAGGCAACAGTGAACAGGCCACATGTCCTGCACTCACACTTGACACCAAGTCCACTGTACGTACGTGCTTTTGGCGCCAAATTACAGAGGCGAGCTTCTTTCATTTTCCAGCTGCTGATGGATCATTTTGTTACAAGCAGAGATGGCCAGGGACACGGCAGGGCATGCTGGCCAGGATCTCACATTACAACCTGCTGGAGAGAGCTGCGCAGGAGTCCACAACCGGTCAGAGCAGTGCTGCTGCTGGCTCTATGCGAGTTCCAGGGCCTCTGGTGAACAGCCAACAAGGAGGATACGAATGCAAAACCAAAACTACTACAGGTTAGTCTCACTGTTACGGCACATCAAAGAAAACAGTATTGGTGAGGGAACTGCCAATAGATTGACAAGCCTTTTTCAGTCATATCTGGCTGCATGATCAACAGTGTTTGATGCTACTTTCCAGAGGACAGGTTTCAGACTTTGAAAGAGGAGAGGTGGGTGAAAAATCCCTTTAAGTTTGAGACACCAGAGCAGTTATTAACCTACAGCTGACTCCAAATGAGGAGATTGAGCTGCTGATCTGTGTAAAGACCCCCTGGGCTAATGCGCAGTCAATTCCAGCCACACTCATCCCAGAGTCGCAACACAATTGAAATTAACAAATAATTCTTAGAAAAACACCCCAAAACCTTTGACCCTTGGCTGCCCAATCACTACAGTCACCAGGCTTGTAAATGTAAACATAATTAATATGCAGCAATTGCACCTGGTTAACTATGATCTATTTCCTAACCCCCCCCCCCCCTTTAAATTGCCCCTTCCCACCCGCTGCACACAAACACAAGGCAGACAAAGAAACACAGAGGTAAAAAGGGGGGTACAAAATAATGATGATTGGTTGTCTTCTTGCACACCTTCCTTCAGTCTGGGATTTCCGTTCGACTTTTCAATCTGTGATGGTATGCACTGTAGATTCATCCATGTTCTCCATAGCTTCAGAAATACAGCAGCTACGCAGCTTTTCTGGGGAAAGAGAGAGAGAAAGAGCGAGAGAGAGACAGGCACTCACAGCTGCTTCTCTAACTGTCCAGGACCCAACTGCTCTTTCCTTGGTCTCAGAAAACCACCCCACTCGGGTGGGACCCAATCACCAGCTGTCGCCGGGCAGAATATGGCGCTTTGGCCAAATCATTGACCACTATCCAACCAATTGAAATGAGTCCCCCCGATCTTTCGGGTGTCAAAAATCTGAGTTCTGATGTTCGAAAGTGGTTCATAACTTTTGAATTCTCACTTCCTCTGCTCGACTTAAAGGCATATGTCCATTAAACATCCATGGAGGTTCCTGTCCAAGTCACTCAACACCATGACTTGGAAATATATCGCCACCTCTTCACTGTCGCTGGGGCAACATCCTGGAACTCCCCCCCTATAGCACAGTGGGTATACCTACACCTCAAGGACTGCAGTGGTTTAAGAAGGCAACTCACCACCACCTTCTGAAGGGCAACTAGAGATGGGCAATAAATGCTGACATAACCAGCGACACCACATCCTTTAAACAAATTTTTTTTTAAATCACAAATGATAATGACAAAATAAATGAAATGGGAAATATGGCAATCAACAGGAAGGACCTGTAAACCTGTGACAGCGCATTAAAAATACACCACAAGTCCATGATGTTGACAGCATTTCCAAGGGGTATCAAATACTGAGTAAAACAAGTATTTTGTTGCTATTGCCCTTCACAACGACCTACATGTGCAAGGTTAGCGATTCCGTTCTCACAAAGATGAAGATGGCAGAAAGGAACTGTCTGAACTCTGCACCTGATATGTGCACAGCCCTCTCCTCCTGTGAACGTCATTGGGTGAGATTGTGAAGACCAAGCTGGCTCACCTGCCGCATTAAAAATAATCAAACATGGCGTGTGTCGCAAAGGTCAGCCAACATGGGTTGCAAAATTGGAAAATTGGGTCCCAGGAAAACAACGTTTGAAAAACACAGGTGTAAGATATTTGTGCAAGTAGACTTGGTAAGTTTGCTGCATTATCTAGTTCCCCAACGTGGTGAACATAGAATATGGCTGGGATTCTCCGACATCGCAGCCAAGTGTTGATGCTGCCATCAAAACCAGTGTGAGCGACGCCGGCGTCAATGTTCCTCCAGGCCCAGTAATTCTCCTGTTCTTCGGTGGATAGAACGGTGCCGGAGTGCTGTGCGCTGCTCCGGTGCCGAAAGCCGGCCCTGCATGGCCGGCGCGGGACAGCGCATGTGCGCTAAGGCCGTCTCTGTGCCGGCGCATGTGCGTGGTTGCTGTCACCGCGCCGGCGGGGAGCAACATGTCGGTGACCGAACAGCGGGCCCGCGCGGAAGGGGGTAGCCCCCTCCAGATGGCGGCCGCCCGCCGATCGGAAGCCCCCGATCGTGGACCTGGATCTCGTGGAGGCCCCTCCTGGAGTCAGATCCCCCCGCCGACCGTCCACATCGACCTCGGGTCCAGGAACCTGCCGGGTGGTACCAGGTTTGAACCACGCTGGCAGGACTCGGCGGAACTCAGCAGGGGTTCGGCCCATCACCCACGGAGAATTGCCAAGGGGGCCTATTTCAGCGCCCCCCCGACCGACGCCACAGCGACCGAGCGGGCGTGATTGGCGCTGATCTCCAGTTGCCGGAGAACCGCAGCCCGGCGTCGGAGCGGCGTGGCAGAATTCACGCACCCCCCCACCGATTCTCCGACAGGCGCGGGCTCAGAAAATCCGGCCTATATGTTCCCAAAAGTCTATAATGCTCAAGAAACGGCATTTGAAAAGAAAATGATCTTTGATTTTAGAAGTTCATTCTATTGGAAAGGATTATGATGTAACTACTCTATTGTAATAATAATAATAATAATCTATTGTCACAAATAGGCTTACATTAACACAGCAATGAAGTTACTGTGAAAAGCCCATTGTTGCCACATTCCGGCGCCTGTTCGGGTACACAGAGGGAGAATTCAAAATGTCCAAATTACCTAACAGCACGACTTTCAGGATGTCTAGGCTTACTGTCTGTGTGGAGTCTGCCCGTTCTCCCTGTGTCTGCATGGGTTTCCTCCCATAAAATCCCAAAAGATGTGCTGTTAGGTAATTTGGGCATTGTGAATTCTCCCTCTGTGTACCCAAACTGGCGCCGGAGTGTGGCGACTGGGGGATTTTCACAGTAACTTCATTGCAGTGTTAACGTAAGCCTACTTGTGACAATAATCATGATTAAGGTGTCGATTATGGTGTCAAAACTTGTAACACTGTTTTTAAATATATTCAACATGGATATGGGAACTGTAGTTTCTTTTTATATAATACTGTGCTGTGATCAGATTAAATAAATTAAATTTAGACCAAAGAGGTTCTGTTTGATGGATTGAGAATGTAGAGTATTCTGTCAGCCGCTTATTACATGCCTGATGTACAAAGAACCTCATGCCTCTCTCATGAGTGGACGTACATACACAACTTGCTTTACCCATGTTCGATACAGGGTCAAACAACATTTATGCTTCTACCTTGTAACTTTGGGGCTCGACTAATAACGCAAATTCTGTCTTGAGAAATAACAACTAGCAAAGCAAAATACAAATAATTTTGTGAGTTCGCTGTTAGTGGGTGGCTTAGTGGGAGGAGCCTAAGCGATCTCAAACTTCGGAGACTATCTGGAACACTGAACATTGAGAAGAAATCAATGTGAATTCTGGAAAACCGTGACAGACCTTGCCTTAGTTCCTGGAGAAGTGATTGAACTTCCAAGATTCTATAACCCCTGGGTGGAAGTAAAAGAAGAAAGGGGTTAAAATAGCAGTCATTACTGTAATGGGCAGGGGAGGAAAGATAAACCGAAACCCCCCATTGCCGTCTATTCTGTCTTTGGATAGCTCCTTCAGATGGGACACGTGACGTCCTCTTATGCTCTAGTACTTTATGGCAACTGTTGGGAAGAATAAAGACATCCTTCAAGGTAAATGAAAATCTTTCCCTTGTGGAACCAGGATTGCACCTCTGCATCCCATCGGGAAATTCATGCTCTCCCACCCTAGAATCCCCTTTCTTCTTGCCAAGCTTCCCAAAAGCCCTTCTCTAGCATATACCTGTTTTGAGCTTTCCTGAAGCTCCTAATAGCTCCAAGGCAGCAGGTTTAGAGGCAGTAGCTGAGAGTAAGTTTGGAAAAGTGTGCATCGGGTCAACACCCCAGCACGTTTGCACCTCCATATACTTCATACCTCCATACACCCAGATACACAGATAGCTCTTCCTCTTCCTGACAGTGGGCATAAAACAATAACAACAGGCTGCAGCTGGATTTGAACATTTTGTTTCACTTATTTCTCTTCATTTTTTCTTAAAATGGCGCCGGAGGGTGGCGACTCTCTGCGAGCTCTCCCCCACAGATCCTCTTGCGACATCTTTTATATCTGTTATTATAGCGTGTTCTATGTTCCATGTTTTCATGTGTGGAGCGATCTGCCTGGACTGTAAGCAGAACAATATTTTTCACTAACTCAAATCAAAAATATAATATAGTTTAGTTTTGACAATGTATCTGTCTGTACCTATAAACCTCTATGAGCGTGTGGCCAATTTAAAACTATCAGCAGCAGACTTTCATGGGCTGAACATAATTGAACATAGAGATAATTGTTTATTCACACACTCATCCTGAAAGATCTAATGCTATGTCAGCCCCACACCAAATCCTTCAGAAAGATACAATTAAAGGGGATAGTGCACTTCCACAAGTATTAAATAAAAATAATAGTCAACAGTTCACTTGTCTTTGTGAGTCCAATAAAGAAGGAAATATTTTCCCACTCTTAAATTGTAGTTCTGATAAGTTCAGGGAGCTGGGTTTGGATATTAGGGGTGGGATTCTCCGACCCCCCCCCCGGCCGTGTCGGAGAATCGCTGGAGGCCGGCGTCAATCCCGCCCCCGCCGTGTCCCGAAGTCTCTGGCATCAGAGATTCGGCGGGGGCGGGAATCACACCACGCCTGTTGGCGCCCCCCCACCCCCCCCCCCCCCCCCCCCCCCCGGTGATTCTCCAGCCCGCGATGGGCCGGAGTCCCGCCGCTGTCATGCCGGTCCCGCCGGTGGGGATCAAACCACCTAACTTACTGGCGGGACCAGGCAGTGCGGGCGGGTTCCTGGGTCCTGGGGGGGGGCGCGGGGCGAACTGGCCCGGGGGGGGGGGGGGGGGGGGGGTGCTCCCACGGTGGCCTGGACCGCGACCGGGGCCCACCGATCGGTGGGTGGGCCTGTGCCGTGGGTGCACTCTTTTCCTTCCACCATCGCCATAGTCTTCACGATGGCGGAGGCGGAAGTTACCCCCTCCCCTGCACATGTGCGGGGATGATGTCAGCAGCTGCTGACGCTCCGGCGCATGCGCGGACTTCCGCCGGCTGGCGAAGTCCCTTCGGCCCCAACTGGCGTGGCGTCAAAGGTTGTTCCTGCCAGCCAGCGGGGCGCCAACCACTCCGGTGCGGGCCTAGCCTCTCAATGTTGGGGCTTGGCCCCTAAAGGTGGGGAGACTTCCGCACCTTTGGGGCGGCCCAACGCCAGAGTGGTTCACGCCACTCCATCACGCCGGGACCCCCCGCCCCGCCGGGTAGGGGAGAATCCGGCCCTAGGATTACTGCAGGACTCTTTTGATGAAAAGAATTTTCAGCTGATTGTGATGTCAGGCACTCGTGTCCGTGGTAGGGGGAGGTCCAATTTCTTTACAGGTGAACTCAGGACTGCTGCCTCATGGCGCTGAGGTCCCAGGTTCGATCCCGGCTCTGGGTCACTGTCCATGTGGAGTTTGCACATTCTCCCCGTGTTTGCGTGGGTTTCACCCCCACAACTCAAAGATGTGCAGGGTAGGTGGATTGGCCAAACTAAATTGGCCCCTAATTGGAAAAAATGAATTGGGTACTCTAAATTTTAAAAAGACGTTTGGTTTAAACCCCCCCCATAACTTTGATCTGCAAAGCTTACATTCACATCAAAGTGAAATTGATTTTACTCAACTGTGAATGACAGCTTGCAGACAACCAGCTGTCTGGATTGTTTAATCTAATTTCCCTTCATAACTGAGTGGATCTCAAGTAGCCTACTGTGAAACTAGCCGCAATGTTTAAAGACATCTAGCTATGATTGACAGCTCTTGGACCATATCAAAGGCAGCTGTGGTCCAAGAGCTGTCTCCAGTGGGAGGTCTCTGTAATGGGGGTCTGTGGTGGGGAGGGGTTCGGTCACCCTCATACAGTGGGAGGGGTGGGGCAGATGATTTGGGAAATCCCACGATGGGGGGGCATAATCGTTTTGTGGGTGGGAGGGGCCCGGTGGGAGGGGCCCAGCCATCGAACCTTGTTATCTGGTCGCTCACTCAAGATGGTAGGCCCGATAATGAGATTCGCGAGGAAATCCCTCGCAATTCCCGCCATGCATAAATTTACATGGCAAGGGATAGTGAATCGCCTCTGAATTCTCGTTCCCAACATGAACGCAAATCAGAGGTGATTCATCTCCAGCGGGAGAACATCGGGTGGGATTCTCCGACTGCCGACGCCGAAATCGAATTCGGCGATTGGTCCGAGAATCCATTTTGCCGGCGAAATCAGGGGGGCGGCGCCTGTCTTCTGATGCTCCGCCTCCTCCGAAACGACATCATCGATGAGAACGCCGCATGCCATTGGGATGGCCTCAGGATGTCACCTGAAGGCCCTCCCCAGATGCTCCGTCCTCGATGGGCTGACTTCCCGACAGCATGGATCACTTGTGGTGTGAGGTTTCGTCAACCTCGTGTGGTGGCTGCGGACTGTGTCCAGTGCTGCCAGAGTCGGGGGCGAGCCACTCCGCTGGCCAGGGGGGGATTTGGCGGGGGCTGGAGTGGCTGGTGGGGGGTGGTCCGGGGTGGCGAGGGGGGGGGGGGTTTCACAGGGTGGCACTATTTTGTAGTCCGGGTTTGCGAGAGGCCGGCGCCATGTTGTACGGTGCGACTGCTGCAGGTCACCGCCATGCGCATATGCGACCCATGGACCCGGCAATTCTCCATCCGTATCTGCAGGGAAAGCCGGGGGGAGGGGGAGGGGGGGGTAGGGTTACGTAGCATGGCTGCTAGCATCGGTGCGGAGCATCGGTGCGGGGGCGCCACCGACCTTTTGGTCATGATACCAGACACATGCTCCGGACATAGCTTCAAAATCGGAGAATCCAACCCACAGTCTCCCAAATGGAAAATTCTGACCAAGGTGTTGGGGGCAAGTCTTTTTCCCACTGAGGATGGCATTCCAAAACAGAGAGCCTTTATGCTCCATTCTGTCAGAGAGGCTGAGAGATTTCAGGCTGATGTATGAAGACACACACAGCCTGTGAAGAGAAGGCGAGTGTCAGTTTCCGTTGTGCTTTTCTCTAAGAGAGACAGAATTGTGTGTACATTTCTTTATTGTTTCAAGAGAAATAGGAAATAGATGTAGCTCTGTGGCAAACTATGAGTTGTACATTCATGTATTCTGTGTAAAATAAACCAGTTGGTTGATTTTTAATTGATCTTGTCTCTCTGGAGTGTTTTTCAATCTGGCTTCAAATGAAACAGAACATTGCAATACATGAGAGATCGCAGTATCCAGAAGAAGCATGGGGGAAGTATTGTAACAAAGTCTGGGTGATGCTATAATTTAACTAGCTACTGGGTAACAAAGGTACACTAGATCATGGGGAAACATGTAGCCTGCTTATCATGGGAGTGGCTGATGTTGCTGAAGCTGGAAGAATACCTCTTGCGGACTTGTGGAATTTAGAATAGCTTTCTCTGCAGGCAATCTCTGCACACATTTTGACGCATCTAGTGTGATCTGTCAGTATGTTATGTAGTGTACACAGGGGACAGGAAACCTGTGTGAAGCAGACGCTTGCCTATCAGCCTCAAAAGCAAATCCTGCAGTTTTTGAAAAAGGCGCACCAGCTTTCCCCCCGCACATGAGAATTCACAAAAATGTGCACATCAACATGAATAATGCAGTAAAATGCAAAATTCTCAGGAGAACAGGCACGGACTCAAACCGTGGCAGCCACTAAATGCAGGGAACACCAACTGCAGGCAGACACACAGTGGCATAATGATCTCTATTCACAGAATGTTCTCCATGCTTCTGCAGCTGTCTAATGCTGCTCATAGCAGCCAAGGAATTCCAAGCAGGGGCACACATTATGGTTTAAGGCATCTATAATTCGAAGTCTTGCTTCATTAATTCTCTATCACAAGAAAATCAATTAGGAGGAAAATCTGAGTGGCAGAAAATTCTCTATTGGTAAATGATATTAAATTTAAGAATGTATTTTGCCACTCAGAATTCCCTCCTAATTAATTTTCTTTTAAGCATCGTTACCCGAGGATGGTATTTTTCAATAAAAGACACAAAATAATCCTTCTGGTGTCAAAGCGATGAATCTTTGAAAGCACGAGTCCAATCTCATGTCTAAATGATAGGCACCACATGAGCTTTCCCTTGCGGTTTACACCTCCTTCCTTGTATTGCCATCTTGGGAGCTACTCACACTCAATCAACCTATTGTAGTAACCTAGCAAGGCCTAGTTCTAGGCCAGATTAAAATTGGCCATTTTAAATTAAAGAATTCGGCATTTTAAAACCATACTGCAGTCAAACTTCTGGCAGGCTGTTAGAATTCAGACTTTAAAAAAATAAATTTAGAGTACCCAATTCATTTTTTCCAATTAAGGGGCAATTCAGCGTGGCCAATGCACCTAGCCTGCACATCTTTTGGGTTGTGGGGGCGAAACCCATGCAAACACGGGGAGAATGTGCAAACTCCACACGGACAGTGACCCAGAGCCAGGATCAAACCTGGGACCTCGGCACTGTGAGGCAGCAATGCTAACCATTGAGCCACCGTGCTGCCCTTGGAATTCAGACTTGACCAAAGTCAAATACACAACCAACAGACAAGGTGCAGGAAATGTCTGGACCTGACCCGTTAATCACCCATCAGGAGATCACTGTGCCCTATTGATATGCACGGGTCTATTGTCAGCAGCCCAGTTTGAGCCAGACTTTCTGTCACCTCGAGCTTCTGCTGGTACCTTATACAGGAACAGGCTATGTAAGCCCACACCACCAGAGATGGGGCACATGGGGAGAGCTCAGGTGTCCTGTCAAACGCTCATCAACCGGATCATTGGGTGCTGAGACCCAACTCCTGATGCATTATTGACAGAAAGTCATGGGTGCAAACCATTATTGACAGAAAGTCAGAGGAAATGGCAAAAAGGCATGAAGGAAGGGGAATAAAAACAGCACCCAAGGCACATCAGGAGCGCAAATTCGACAGGAGAGATGACTTTGACCAGACCAGACCACAGAAGGAAGAGGTTGTCAGCGAGGCCCACCTTTGTGAAGACGACCAGAGGAACGCAGTGATCGAGCCCTACCAAGCCATGCTTGCGTGCAGTATGAACTGATTTTGGGTACATCTGGAATATATTTTGTGGGTTAATTGTGTTAAATAAATATTGTTGAACTTGTGCTTGTGATTTGTTCTCTTCATTATTAAAGACACCTCGGTAAAACCTTTGAGTAAGTGAACTGGTCAAACGTATCAGAGATCTTACAGATACAACACTACTGTAAATGCATAACCACTATCTATATTTCCCTGTATTCCACCATCAGAAAAATCTGGTATTTCAAGTGCATATCAGTAACCTACTTTGTAATCATTGTCAGATCACCATCATCATTATATCTTTATGTGTATGAATTACCTGAATTCTTCAATTAGATTGTAGATATCTGGATATTCATTACTACCTGTAGTTCTCAATCCCCACTCAGGGCAAAAAGTAGCCCTTTACTCTCAGTGTTCTGATGTACACACATGCAGATTGTATGGAATGTCAATCGTGTCTTGATTTCATGGAGTTAGGCTGCAGTGTCTGTGAAGGTTTCTCAAATGCAGGGAGCTTTCGTCAACCTGGAGGCAAAAAATCTGAAGGGCAGCAGGTCTTAAAGAAATGCCCGATTTATATGGTGCACATCCTTCCTTTTGTTTGGTGACTGCCGGCAGGGAAAATGAAGAAGCAGCAAGTACAGCCTTCCTCAATGAACAAACTTGAGGCCTGATGGAGGAGGGAATATTGATCAAATCAGTCAAGGTTCAGGCTCAGGGAAACGGCTGTGTCAGAACCACTATGAGCTGATATGGGTTGGATCAGGTTGGCTTATAACCGCAGTGCTTTAGTGAGGAGAAGCAGGCGGCAAAAGCCTGATGAGTGATGAGTAGCAAGAAAAGGGAGGAAAGATTAGGAGAAGAGAGCCAGTTACTATAATATCCATATATTGCCAAGACACGGTATATTCATCAACAGAGGCTCTCCTGTAATTTTGAGAATTTTCACAGTTCTTTCTATGAAGTGACAGGGAGTATATTGCAGCACAGCACTGATGTCCGTGCAGACATATGGGAGGGCAAAGCCGCATTGATCAATTGCCAATTCTAGCATGCCCACTGTAGGAGCTTTGGAGGACATAAATGCAAGCACTAACTGGTCTTTTTCCCCCAAATCTTCTCAGTTACAGATGAGGCCTTCTGCTTCGATTTACTACACTTCTGGCCTGATCGATGGAAACCAGGCAACCAGCCAGCAAAGACATTGATGGGAGGTTTCTTCAGTGTAATTGGTTAATTCTACCTGCTTAATATGCTAATCAGATACTGTGCACATCAGCACAGGAAGTGAAGCAATATCACATGATTTTCTCTCTTGTGCGGCCTTGTGGAAGATGTAGCCTGAGCAGTAAGGTGTGTTCCAATAAAACTATTTTATAAACCTCTGTAGCCAAATTATATGTTCTGTATCAGGCAAACAAAATCAAGAATACTATACAGGAGCAGTGAGTGCAAGAATACTAATGGATTCGTCTCCGGCATTATTGGAAATCTTTGAGGAAGTCACACATGCCAACCAAGCAAAAAGCATGGCTGAATTGGAATCAGAGATGATCTCCTCATCAGGAAAAAGCCATGTACTATGAAGTAATCAAAGAACCTGGCACATACTTAAAGCTGACAAAGAATACTGTTGTTGAGTGGGCTAAATTTAACAAACAAACCCAACAATGATGCATTTATAAAGCACATGTGTAGACTTGCAGAGAACTGTGAGTATGGCACCTGAAAGGATGAGCTGCTCAGGACAGAATTGTTGTGCGAGTGTTGGATGTTGCCTTTTCTGACCACTTGCAGTCAAGAGATAATCTAACTTTAGCAAAGACAATCCAACTGAGTAGACAAACCGTGGTCAAGAAGAAGAATCTATCTGTGATTCGAGGTGACAGGGATAATGTTATCCCAAAAATAGCTGACTCAACAGACTATGTCAAACATAAAAAAAGAAAGCTGCTGTTAAAAGCTGGGGAGATGGGCGGTGTGTCCATCCACAGCTCAAGCTCACTGTAGTTAGTATGGCAAGGAAAAACATAGATCTGAAAATGCCCTGCCAAAGAGGTTGAATGCTATTAGTGCAGAAAGATGGGCCACTTCCAGACTTTGGGCTGTGGCAAGTACCTTGCACAGAAGACTTCGAAAGGCTGCAAGATCCATGAAGTACATGATATTCATGATATTAAGATGCTTTTTCTTGGAGAGATCCGGGAAACAAGTGGAAGGTACTGGAGTGCTGATATCCTAGAACAGGGAAACATTGAATTGATTTGTTTATTGTCACGTGTACCGAGGTACAGTGAAAAGTATTTTTCTGCGAGCAGCTCAACAGATCATTAAGTACATGAAAAGAAAAGGAAATAAAAGAAAATACATAATAGGGCTACACAAGGTTCACAATGTAACAACATAACACCGGCATCGGGTGAAGCATACAGGGGTGTAGTGTTAATGAGGTCAGTCCATAAGAGGGTCATTTAGGAGTCTGGTAACTGCGGGGAAGAAGCTGTTTTTGAGTCTGGTCGTGTGTGTTCTCAGACTTCTGTATCTCCTGCCCGATTGAATAAGCCGGGAGAGAGGGGTCTTTGATTATGCTGCCTGCTTTCCCCAGGCAGCGGGAGGTATAGATGGAGTCAATGGATGGGAGGCAGGTTCGTGTGATGGACTGGGCGGTATTCATGACTCTCTGAAGTTTCTTGCGGTCCTGGGCTGAGCAGTTGCCATATCAGGCTGTGATGCAGCCAAATAGGATACTTCCTATGAAACAAGACGCACTTTATGTTGGACACAGGCGCAGCATTTCCGGTTCTTTCTGATGCTGAACCATGGTTGTAAAAAAGCTCTCTTCAGCCATCATGCAAACATTATACAGGCCAGAGAGATAAAACTCTTGGTCATAGAGAATTTAATGCAACACTCCAACATCGAGAGGGAAGAAATGACGGAAATGTTGAATCTGATTCCGAATGAGAATTGTTCATCTTGAGCAACAAAGCTCGTAGTGACTTGCAGCTAATATGTAAAGAGGAACTGAAAAACTGAGACTCAAACACTTCAGAGCTCGATCTGTGGGCAAGTTCATAGGACCAGGAAAGCTGAAGACAGTATACCACATAATGCTATAACCTAAAAGGGAACCAGGTTAGCTCAGTTGGCTGGACAGCTGGTTGGGATGCAGAGCTAAGGCCAACAGTACAGGTTCAAACCCTGTACCAGCTGAGGTCATAGTCATGAAGGCCCCACCTTCTTTTTTTAAAAAATAATTTTTATTCAAGTTTTTTAATAACAATAACAATAACAAATTTTCTCCCCGCAATTTAAAACAAACAAGGCGTGTTTCCACGCCAAAACAAAACAAGAAAAGAACTCTCCCCCCAAAAATAAATAATAACAAATAGCAATACAAGAAAGAAGAAAATAACATA
Organism: Scyliorhinus canicula; assembly: GCF_902713615.1. NCBI lineage: Eukaryota > Metazoa > Chordata > Chondrichthyes > Carcharhiniformes > Scyliorhinidae > Scyliorhinus > Scyliorhinus canicula. The sequence goes on from NC_052149.1 coordinate 42,169,191, forward strand.
ACAAACCCACCGCCACAAAACCCCCCCCCCCCCAACCATCACCAAACCCAACCCCCCTGCCCCCCCCCACCCCCCACCCCCCCGGGTTGCTGCCGAGACCGACCACTCTCTACCCCTTCGCCAGGAAATCGAGAAAGGGCTGCCACCGCCGAAAGAACCCCTGTACCGACTCCCTCAGGGCAAATTTCATCCTCTCCAACTTGATGAACCCAGCCATGTCATTGACCCAGGTCTCCGAACTCGGGGGGGGCTGTGTATCCCTCCACTGTAACAGAATCCTGCGCCGGGCTACTAGAGACGCAAAGGCCAGAATGCCGGCCTATCTCGCCTCCTGCACTCCCGGCTCCGAAGCTACCCCAAAGATCGCGAGCCCCCAGCCCGGCTTGATCCTAGACCCAACCACTTCCGACAAAATCCCCGCCGCCCCCCTTCCAAAACCCCTCCAGAACCGGACATGCCCAAAACATAGGGGTGTGGTTTGCCGGGCCACCCGAACACCTCCCACACCTGTCTTCCCCTCCGAAAAACCGGCTCATCCTTGCTCCCGTCATGTGAGCCCTGTGCCACACCTTCAGCTGAATTAGGCTGAGCCGTGCGCAAGAGGAGGAAGAATTCCGACCACGTCCCATCCTCAATCTCTTCCCCTAGCTCTTCCTCCCATTTCGCTTTGAGCTCATCTACTGAGGCCTCCTCCTCCTCCTGCATCAGTTGGTAAATAGCCGAGATCTTTCCTTCACCGACCCACGTCCCCGAAAGCACCCTGTCCTGCACCCCCCTTGGCGGCAGCCGCGGAAACTCCTCCACCTGCCTCTTAACAAAGTCCCTGACCTGCATGTACCTAAAAGCGTTCCCGGGGGGAGGTTCCATTTCCCCACCAGCTCCTCCAGAGTCACGAACTTCCCATCCAAGAAGAGGTCCCCAAACTGTCTGATGCCTGCCCTGTGCCAGCTCCCAAATCCCCCGCCCGTTCTCCCTGGCGCAAAACGGTGATTGCCCCGTATCAGGGTCCAAACTGAGGCCTTCACTTCCCCCCTATGCCGCCTCCACTGTCCCCAGAGTTTGAGGGACGCAACCACCACCGGACTCGTGGAGTACTTTGCCGGGGGGAGTGGAAGTGGGGCCATCACCAAGGCCTCCAGACTCGTACCCGCACAGGATGCCACCTCCAGTCTCTTCCATGCGTCACCCTCCCCTTCTGTCACCCACCTGCAAATCATCGCCACGTTCGCTGCCCAATAATATCCACACAGGTTGGGCAGCACCAGGCCCCCTACCTCCCTTCTTCACTCCAAAAATACCCTCCTTACTCTCGGGGCCTTCCGCGCCCACACAAACCCCAGAATCGACTTATTCACCCTTCTAAAAAAAGCCTTCGGGATCAACATGGGGAGGCACTGGAAAAGAAACAAAATCCTCGGGAGCACCGTCATTTTAACCGACTGGACCCTGCCCACCAACGAGAGCGGAAGCGCATCCCACCTCCTGAACTCCTCCTCCATCTGCCCCACCAGCCTCGAAAAGTTAAGCCTATGCATAGCCCCCCAGGTCCTAGCCATGTGGACCCCAAGATACTTAAAGCTCCCTTCAGCCCTCCTCAACGGGAGTTCCCCTATCTCCCTCTCCTGACCCCCCGGGTGCAGGACAAACAGCTCGCTTTTCCCCACATTTGGCTTATATCCCGAAAAGTCCCCAAACTCCTCAAGTATCCTCAGCAGCTCTGGCATCCCCTCAGCCGGGTCCATGACATACAGTGCCCCCCCCCCCCCCCTCCCCCGCACAATCGCCCTCCAACCTTTCGAGTCCTTCAGCGCCATGGCCAGGGGCTCAATTGCTAATGCGAAGAGCAGGGGAGACAAGGGGCACCCCTGCCTCGTCCCTCTGGAAAGCCGAAAGTCCTCTGACCTCCTCCCATTCGTCACCACACTCGCCACCGGGGAGCTGCACAGCAACCTCACCCAGCTAATGAACCTCTCACCAAACCCAAACCTCCGCAACACATCCCACAGGTAACTCCACTCCACCCTATCAAAAGCTTTCTCCGCATCCATGGACGCCACTATTTCTGACTCCCCAACCACCGGCGCCATCATCATAACATTCAGGAGCCTCCGCACGTTGGCATTCAATTGTCTCCCCTTTACAAACCCCGTTTGGTCCTCATGAATCACCGTCGGGACCACATCCTCCAGCCTCCTGGACAGCACCTTTGCCAACAACTTGACATCTACGTTAATGAGCGAGATCGGCCTATAAGACCCACACTGAAGGGGGTCCTTGTCCCGCTTCAGGAGCAAAGAGATAATTGCCCTGGACATCGTCGGGGGCAAAGCCCCCCCCTCCCTGGCCTCAGTCAGGGTCCTCACCAGCAGCGGGCCCAGCAAATCTGAAAATTTCTTATAAAATTCCACCGGGAACCCGTCAGGCCCCGGCGCTTTCCCTGTCTGCATGCTTCCCAGCGCCTCCACCAACTCCTCCAGCTTAATTGGGGCCCCCAGACCCTCCACCCGCTCGTCCCCTACTCTTCGGAACTCCAGCTTATCCAAAAAGCGGTCCATCCCGCCTGCTTCCCCGGGGAGTACCGCCCGATATAGCCCCTCATAAAAGGATCTGAACACCCCATTGATGTCCTTTCCACCCCGCACTAAGTTCCCACCCGCATCCGTGGCTCCCCCAATTTCTCTAGCTGCCTCGCGCTTCCGGAGCTGGTGAGCCAACATCCGGCTTGCCTTCTCCCCGTACTCGTACACCGCCCCCTGTGCCCTCCTCCACTGCACCTCCGCCTTACGGGTGGTTAAAATGTCAAAATCCGCTTGGAGACGGCGCCGCTCCCTCAGAACCCCCTGAGTGTCTGCATATCTCCTATCCACCCTGACCATCTCCTCCACCAGTCTCTCCCTCTCGACCCTCGTCCCCCTCTCCCTGTGCGCCCGAATAGATATCAGCTCCCCTCTAACTACTGCCTTTAGCGCTTCCCAAACCATCCCAACCTGCACCTCCCCGTTGTCATTGGTTTCCAGATACCCCTCTATACCCCTACGGATCCGCCCGCACACTTCCTCCTCTGCCAAAAGGCCCACATCCAACCTCCAAAGCGGGCGTTGATCCTTCCCCTCCCCCAGCTCCAGGTCCACCAAATGTGGAGCATGATCAGAAATGGCTATCGCCGAATACTCCGCCCCCACCACTCTCGGGATCAGCGCCCTGCTAAGCACGAAAAAGTCAATCCGGGAGTAAGCCTTATGAACATGGGAGAAAAAGGAGAACTCCCTACCCCCCGGCTTCAAAAACCTCCAAGGGTCCACCCCCCCATCTGATCCATGAACCCCCTCAGCACCGAGGCCGCTGCCGGCCTCCTGCCCGTCCTAGACTTCGAGCGGTCCAGAGCCGGATCCAGCACCGTGTTAAAGTCCCCACCCAGAATCAATCTCCCTGTCTCCAGGTCCGGGATCAGGCCCAGCATACGCCACATGAAGCCCGCATCATCCCAGTTGGGCGCATAAACATTAACCAAGACCACCCGCTCCCCCTGAAGTCTCCCACTCACCATCGCATAACGACCTGCACTATCCGCCACCACTTTGGATGCGACGAACGACAGGCTCTTACCCACCACAATTGCCATCCCACGGTTCTTTGCATCAAGCCCCGAGTGAAACACCTGTCCCACCCAACTCTTTCTTAGCCTCACCTGATCCGTAACCCTGAGGTGCGTCTCCTGGAGCATAGCCACATCCGCTCCCAGCCCCCTCAAGTGAGCCAAGATCCGGGATCGCTTCACCGGACCATTCAGCCCCCTCACGTTCCATGTGACCAACCGAACCCGAGGGGCCGTCCCCTTCCCTCTACGCCGATCAGCCATAGCCCTTCCTCAACCCACCACGTGCCCGGGGAAACCCCCAAGCCCGCTCCCCACGGTGGCAAACCCCCCTCCCAACACCCCCCTTCACCATCCATTCCCTCACAGTCCCTGCAGCAACAACCCGGCACCCCACCCCCTCCCCTCCTCCCCCCCAAACCCCCCCCCCCCAAGCTAGGGCCCCCCTTAGCTGCGTTACCCCCAACATTATGCTTCCGTGAGTCAGCTGACTTCTGCTGACCCCGGCTACTCCCGCCATAACCACAACCCCCCCACCCGGATGCAACACAGCCGCCAATCCCTCCCTCCCAGCGCCGGCCCCGCCCCCAATTCCTCCGGCGCGGGAAGAAAGCCCGCGCTTCCAACCCGAGCCCCGCCCCTCGACCCAACACGCGGGAAAAAGACGGACACATGACCATCGGGACCCCAAGCTACTCCCCAACCCACCAGTGGAATAAACAAAAACAACCCACCACAATAAATAACCAACAGCCCGAAAGAAACCCCGAAAGAACCCAAATAACCATAACTCAAATAGCAAAAACAGCAAAAACAAACAGGAAACAACCATCAGCAAACACAGCCACTATGGGCGAAAGGAAAGTACATTTCCCTCCAGCCCCCCAGTCCTCAGTCCAAATCCAAGTTCTCAGCTTGGACAAATGCCCAGGCCTTCTCCGGAGAGTCAAAGTAGAGCTGGCAGTCCTTGTACGTGACCCAGAGGCGAGCCGGCTGTAGCAGGCCAAACTTCACCCCCTTCCTGTGGAGCACTCCCTTCGCTCGATTGAAGCCAGCCCTTCTCCTCGCCACCTCCGCGCTCCAGTCCTGAAAAATCCGAACGTCCGTATTCTCCCACCTGCTGCTCCTCTCCTTCTTCGCTCACCTCAACACGTACTCCCGGTCAACCAAGTGGTGAAAACGGACCAGCACCACCCTGGGCGGTTCGTTCGGCCTGGGCTTCCGCTGCAGCACTCGATGGGCGCCTTCCAGCTCCACGGGACCACGAAACGACCCTTCACCCATCAGTGAGTTTAACATTAGGGCCACATAGGCCGCCAAATCCGAACCTCCCAGCCCCTCCGAGAGGCCCAAAATCCGTAGGTTCTACCGGCGGGAGCGATTCTCCATCTCCTCCATCCTCGCCTGCCATTTCTTGTGCAGTGCCTCGTGCGACTCCACTTTCACTGCCAGGTCCAAAAGCTCATCCTCATTCTCCGAGGCCTTGTGCCGCAGATCCCGAATCTCCCCGGCCTGAGCCGTCTGCGTCGCCACCAGTTTGTCCAGTGAGGCCTTAAACTGCTCCATAATCTCGGCTTTGAGCTCCATGAAGGAGCGCTGAAGCAGCTCCTGCTGCTCCCGCGCCCACAGCTGCCACGCTGCTTCCCCACCCGCCGCCATCTTGCCTTTTCTGCCTCTCGCCGTTCTCTGAGGTAAAACCGATTTTTGGACCACTCCGCTCCGAGTCCAGTCCATCCATCGGCCGCTGGGCACACTGGCTGTGTTTCCCCCAGGGAAAAAGTCAAAACAGCACCGTTGCGGGCTCTTAAAAGAGCCCGAAAATCCAAAAAAAGCAGGAGCTGCCGAACATGCGGCTTAGCTCCGCATTGCCGCCACCGGAAGTCATCAGGCCTCACCTTCTTAACCTTGCCCCTCGCCTGAGGTGTGGTGATCCTCAGGTTAAATCACCACCAGTCAGCTCTCCCCTTCAAAGGTAAAAGCAGCCTGTAGTCGTCTGTGACTAGAGTGACTTTACTAGTTATTAGAAGGATGCAGGGGGATCTTATAGAAACAAATAAAATTATGAAGGGAATTGATAGGATAGGTGCGGGCCACGGCGCTGAGATCCCAGGTTCGATCCTGGCTCTGGGTCACTGTCCGTGTGGAGTTTGCACATTCTCCCCGTGTCTGCGTGGGTTTCACCCCCACAACCCAAAAATGTGCAGAGTAGGTGGATTGGCCATGCTAAATTGCCCCTTAATTGGAAAAAATAATTGGGTAATCTAAATTTTAAAAAAAGGATAGATGCGGGCAGGTTGTTGCCACTGGCGGGTGAAAGCAGAACTAGGGGGCATAGCCTCAAAATAACAGGAAGTAGATTAAGAACTGAATTTAGGAGGAACTTCTTCACCCAATAGGTTGTGAATCTATGGAATTCCCTGCCCAGTAAAGCAGTTGAGGCTCCTTCATTAAATGTTTTCAAGATAAAAATAGATAGTTTTTTGAAGAATAAAGGAATAAAGGGTGTTCGGGCGGGAAAGTGGAGCTGAGTCCACAAAAGATCAGCCACAATCTTATTGAATGGCGGAGCAAGCTCGAGGGGCCAGTTGGCCTACTTCTGCTCCTAGTTCTTATGTTATCTCCTAAAAATAAGCCAGTGTGTCTGCTTACAGCTGGGTAAGTTCCTCACCTGCACTTACCAAAAGTAAAGATTGGAATTAATTCTATATCGAAGCAAGAGACTGTGGTAGGCTATATTAGGGGTATTGCGGTACCTAGGTGGGATACTGTAGTCAGCTCTCTCTTACAGGGGAGAGCAGCCTATGGTCCTCCAGGACTATGGTGACTTTATTTTCAGATTTCTGGTCCTATATCTGATCTTGACTGCAAGTGTTTCCTCTGTTGATCCTGTTTTGTAATTGTAAAGTCCTTTATGTCAAGGGAAATTTGAGATGTGCAATAAATGCTGGCCTAACCAGCGGTGCCCACATACCCCCGAAATAAATTTTAAACAATTCAGTTCACTCCCTGTCTTCTCTACTCGAGAGCAAACAATCCAAACAAATTCAATGATTCCTAAAAGATATAACCTCTTATTTCTGTTATCATTGTTGCAAATCTTTACTGTACCTTCTTCAGTTCCTCAAAACACTTTGATAACAGGGAAGTCAGAATGGTTCACAGTTATCGAAGGGAAGCTTAACCAAGACTTTACCCAAGTTCAACATGACTTCTCTGCTTTTCAATCCTTCATCTTTAGAATAAATCCTGGTGCTTTGTTTGCTTTATAAAGGCCTTATTAGCCTTTGTCATTACTATTTATGATTAGTGTTTCTGTATTTCCAGATCCCTCTGTTTCACAGTGCCATTCAGACACAGACGTCAGAACGTTGTCATTTTTGGTTAAGTGTAAACTCAGGGGGAAATGACTATATTGTTGGCGTTTCCTGCCTTATCTTTTGACTCTTAATCAAGCAAAAAGCAAGAAGTGGGTCCCATGACATCATGCTGGAGGAGCCCGTCCCACCAGCAACTTTAAAAGATCAGGGTGCTTTTGAAGGGGGCACTCCAGGAGGAAGTGCCAGGGTACTGCCCGGGTATGACCCTCTTAACCCCGGAGGTTGTACTCACCGGTGCAATCCGGTGGGTTCTGTTTGCCATTTGCATATTGTGGGGGACTTGCTGTGGTTCACGTCAGCGCGAATGGACAGTCCAATGTAGGCCGGTGGGGGGGGGGGGGGGGGGGGGGGGGGGGGTCAATCAGGGGTAAGAGCCTGTCTGTTTCGTAAATTAGATATCTCCTTTATCTCATTGCTGTTGTGGGGGCGGCAATCGAACGGAGAAATCCATCAGGAGTAAAAGCCGTTTTCCGACTCCTGTTTGATGCTTCCCCCCTCAACCATTCCCGCCCGCTGAACCCTGAGGTAAAACCCACCCATCCCCCTATGTATTTTCCAAACAGCAAGTGACTTCCTTATTCTTCCGACCAAAATGCACCACTCGGCAGCGTTCACGACTCCTTCATCTTGGCACACTCGGTGATCCCCCAACATGTCCAAGGGGCACTCCCCTGGCTGCAGGGCTGGTTGCTGGACGACAAGGGTTACCCATTGTGGTTGTGGCTGATCCGGAGGCCACAGACTGACGTGGAGACCCGCTACAACGATGCCCATACAGCGACCAGGGGTGTGATCGAGCAGTGCTTCGGCATCCTGAAGATGCGCTTCAGGTGCCTGGACCGCTCTGGTGGGGCCCTCCAGTACGAGGCTAGGAGAATCGTCCGCGTCATACTAGCCTGCTGCATCCTTCACAATATAGGCCAGCAGCAGAGCGATGTGTTGGAGGAGGAAGGGCAGGCCTCGTCCGACGAGGAGGATGCGGGGGAGGGGGATGGTGAGCGGGACATGAGGCCCAGGCAGGCACGGGACGCCGCACAACGCCATCGCCAGGGCCAGTGCGCACGGGACATCCTCGTCGTCTCACGTTTCACCAACTTGGGGAGGGGGTTTCTGGCCAGGGAAACGAAAACCACCATCCCCCACCACCAAAAACCCGCATGCACACCTCCTCCATGACACGTACCTGCGGCGCGACGAGCTGGGGGCACTGGGTTGGCAGTGACAGCAGGTCTGGTCCATGGGATGGAGGATGATGACAACCTGCTCTGCGATTAGCTCCGGTACTCCACATTGTTAGACAATGTCTGAGTCATGCCCACAGTAGCACCTTCCACCTGGGTGATCCCTGCATGCGAGCCAGCCAGCCCATCACACAGTCCTGTCGGATCTTTGCGGTGCGGGTGATAGGGACAGTCAGGGCGGGGGGGGGGGGCACGGTCCACCCATGGGCCTGCACTCGTCCCCCACCCCCTACTACCCCAGCCAGTACTGACTGGCGCACCCCACTCCATCAGACAATGCACCGAGCCAGGGGTAAAGGTGTTGCCAGTTTATTGTAAACAAATATACACAGTATATGCCCTAGCCCCTATAACTAAACTGTACCCGTGCCAACTTAACTGCCGTCTAGCTTTCTGGCCTTATGGGCCTTAACACTATCCCTTGGTGGTTCCCCAGATGGTACAACAAACGTGGAGGCAGCCTGTTCTAGCACCTGCCCTGCGACAAGGGTCCCCGTTGGCGCACGTCTCCTGGGGCGCTCGGACTGGATGGACCCGGCTGCAGCTCGGGCATTCCGTGTGGTGAGGTACCGCCCTGTTCTGCCCGCTGCCTACCAGATGCACCAGGGACAAGAGTTGGGGGGAGACCGTGGTGCTGTGCTGTTCCAGCACCTCCCCTGTGGGGGTCACCGGCATGGACCCCAGCACCTCCTCCTCCCTCGGGGTGCCAGATGGCCCTCGGGCTACTCCATGGGCCAAGGGTGCAAGCGGAGTCACCCCCTGAGGGCACTCCGCCCTGACGTTGCCAGTCCTGAGGGCCCGCTCTGTTTCGACCAAGGTCTGCATGTTCGCGGCCATGGAGCATAGGGGGGTGGCCCATCTCTGTCTGGGACTGTGCAACCACCCTGAGGGTCTCTGCCACATCATTCAGTGATTGGGCCATGACCCTCTGAGTCTGGGCCACATCCCTCTGAGACTGGATCACATCCTTCTGCGGCTGGGCCACGTCTCTCTGGGACTGGGCCACTTCCCTCTGGGATTCGACCACCCTGCCCAGTGTTTACACCATGCTGGCCAGTGCCTGGGCAAAGCTGTTGACGCTCTCAGCCATGGCCTGCTGTGACTGGGCCACGCTGAGGAGCGCCGCTGCGATGCCCAGCTGGCTCTGGCACATGGCTGCCTGTGAAAAGGCCGCCCTGTACTGGGCCTCGGACCGCGGCTGCACAGAACGCCCCAGGCCTTGCACACGCTGACCTGTATCCTACCCCATTGTCCCCATTGCCTCCACCGCAGATGCTACCCATGCGGGTCGGCCTGATGGCACACATGACAAGCACCACCCCTTGCTCCTGCACTCGGATGGACTCCTCCCCCTGTACCTGCAGGTGCCGGAAGCCGGCCGTCATCCCCTCTTGTAGTCCCTGGGTCTCTGACTGCACCTCACTGTGGCTGGGACTGGATGTTGCATGGGCCTGGGACCCGTCTGGACGGCGGCTGGTTCCTGGGGCTGGCCTGCCCTCCGACTGTCCAGCCCCTCAGCTGCTCGTACCTCCATCTGATGTACCGGACCAATTATGTGGCATGTGAGCCTCATGTGCAGCAATCACGGGCCCGGAAAATCTGGCGCCGTTTCGCATGGAACCGGTTGTGTTCCACGTGGCGATGATGCTAGCCCATTTAGAGTTTCTGAATCGGTGCATCTGTTGAGCCGATTTTTCTGTTGTAAAACACCACTGTTCCCATGCCAGTCTCAAAATCGGAGAATCTAGCTCTAAGTGTTGACACTGGGACTGAATTCCTGCCGTTTGCATTCCCATTGGAGTTTTTACTTCTGAAGCCATTCAGGACATGCTAATGGACCAGCACTCTGCCCACGTGAATCTAGAGCGATTCTCCATCTCATCGGTATCAGATTCGCTGGCCTGAATTAGCGGTGGGAGCTTGACAAGCTGGAGCTGCTTAGCAAGCACTTGACTCCCCACACACTCCCATTCCAGCCAAGAAGATGGCTCATTGCAGAGCAGCACCATGCTTCATAGTCACGGAGTTTGATCGAACGTTGGATGCAGTGGAAGAGAGGCGGGACACCCTCTTTCCCATGGAGGTTACCACCCGTGGTCATCAACCGGGCCTGGCCAGAGGAGGCCGAGGTGCTAACACGGTGAGCCACATCAGGCGCATTGGCACGCAGTGCCGGAAGAAGATGAACAACCACCTTAGGGCAGCTCGGGGGAGTCACCACCTCTGTTACCCTGGCTTCACTCCTGTCCCTCAACTCCTCACATCACACCCCTACTTCCATAGAAGTCAATTAAAATCCACCTGCTAGCATCTCCCTCACACCCACCCTGCATCTAACCCCAACGTTTGTATTGTCCTCTTTGGCTAGGTGCCTTGAACACACATACCACCAGCTACAGAACCCCCCCACCCCCCGGTGTACCTTGCCTCCATGTGTCTCCTCTTCCCCCAGACCACTCCTTCCCAAGATTTCACCATGCTTTTGTCTTTTGTCTTGAAGAATTACCATCATACCAGGCCAGCCTGTCTGGAGTACTTTGCCCCCAGGCACAGCCACAGCACATCCCAGAGGACCAGTCTGGGATGGCATTCACCCGCACACTCCACCATCTCAGAGACTATCACCTTGGTGGGGCATTTTAGAGGAGAAGCTCCTGGGTCAACTTCTGGTGTGCGCTTCACACATGCTGCAGCACATCAGATGGATGTCGGAACTCCTGAGGAAACGGACAGTCAGAGGGCACCCGAATCCAGGAAACAGCTGTAGTTCAGACAGGTATCGCACTTCTGGAAAGTATATCCCATCACTGGTGGAGATGCAGACACAGAACCAGGATCTGCAGGAAGGGGTGTCAGCAATTTGCCAGCGCCTGCAGGTGCAGTTGAAATAGTCCAACCACCTTCAGGCGCAGGAGATTGTGCAGACAATGCGTGGCACCCAGGCCAATACTGAATGGGTGGCTTATGCGGTGGAAGCCTCGGGTAAAAAAGTCACAACAATAGGTCAAGATGTCCAAAGCTTGGGGCGCACAGTGCAGTCGATGGTTGAGCTCAGGACAGGGGATCCCAGTCACAGGCAGCCATGTACTAGGCCCACATGGATATTGCTGTGCTGCTCTTGAATGTGGCCCAGTCACACAGGGTCATGGCTGAGGGTGTCGATAACTTTGGACTGGTGCTGACTGACCTGGGCCAGTCACTGAAGGACATGCCTGAGGCACAGAGGGACAGGACTCACTCACTGAGGGACGTGGACCAATCTCTGTGCTCCATGGTTGAGGGCATCAAGACCATGGCTCACACCAGAGCAGGCCTCCGGAACTGCAGTGTCATGTGACGGAGGAGCCTCCAGGACCCACTTCGGCCTTACCTCCATCCCAATGTCCCGGGTCCATTGAGCACCCCGAGGGAGGATGAAGTGATGTTCCTCGTGCCAGTGCCTCCCACAGGGGAGGGGCTGAAAAACTCAGCACTACTGAATCCCCTCCACCTGACACTGTCTCATCTGATGGGCAGCGGGCAGAGTAGGGTGGCACATCATCACCGAAAGTCAGCTGGGCCTATCCAGGTCCAGACCCTTCAGAGTCTGCTCGCCAAAGGCGTCTCATGTCAGAGGATGAGACACACAACAAGAGACTTCAGGTCAAGGGATGTGCTGAGTCGAGGGACATCAGGTCGCTGTCCTCTCGAACACAGCAAAATAAGCACTTTCAGCCAAATTTAATGGAAGTGTCATGTTGTGTTTTGCTTCTTCATGTAGCATAAGATGCTTCCTTGATGTATGCTCTGATAAAGGAAGGTTCAGACTTGGAGATAGGTTTAACACACTTATTGAACAGTTAACAATTCTCCTACTTGAGTTCGACTCTCCTGCTAATCTTGCTATAGTAACTCAGTCTGACTAACCAGTCTGCTCTAAGCCATGCGGTGGGTGTGATGCTTCCGATCTGTCCTTCTCTCTATGTGTCGCCTGTGGAAGGAGAACGAGCATGTGTGCCCTGTCCTTATGAGGAAGTGAGCAAACAAATATGAGGGACAGTAGGACCCTGAGGGTAATGTGTTCACAGACAGAGAACAAAGAGATGAGCAAAGCATGGCCCGGGGGATGGTAGCCTCGTGGAGAGGGTAGTGAAAAGGATGCTGGGTAAAAAATGGGCCCAGGATAGAGAGAGCCAATTAGGATATATGACCAGGTCAGGAGGTGTGTAAAATGACCAATGGGAAGTTTGTATGCGAATCTTGATGTAATTTGAAGTATATCTCCAGTGTTCCTTTGTTTGAGGTTCTCTTTATCCTGGATGCTGCAGAAGACAGTATGTGTGTCCTGTGGCCCTATGGATTGAGTCAGCCTTGCAAGTTAGTTATTATTAAATGATATGATACCTGAAAATCCATCTCAGATTTTATTGAATCTAGACTGACAGCAAATTAATCAGGGATTAACACTTATATATGGGTTGTGTAATGCCCCCTTGTGGTAGTGACACCTCTGGGTGTCTTGACTGCCCATTGGTCATGTCCTATTCTATGTGTTCATTAGCTGTATGTCTGATGTTATGATGTCTCTGGTGCTCCCTTTAGTGTTTACTTAGACTTAGTATATTTACATGAACCCCTTGTGTATTTACAGTGATGCATATCACCACAAGTCGGACTCATTCAGCTCCTCAATTAAAAAGGCAAAGAAGAAGAGTAGAATGCCAGAAAATAGTAGCTCGAGAGGCCACAGAAAAGCCGGTAATGGTGGAAAAAGGCAAGAGCAGCGAGTGAGGGAGTTAGCAGACCCACAAGGCGGGGGGTCCCTGGCTACCCCAGAGAGAGGGAGACCGACGACCCGGAAGAGGGGCTCCCTCCACCTGGAGAGAGATGGAAGACTTTCCTGATGAAGGAGCTGACCGCGATGAAGGATGAGATAAAGGTGGAGATCCAAGTGGAGGTCAGGGTGGTGGTGGCAGAGGTACTGGCCGCCATGCGTACAGCGCTCGAGGGGATGGGAAGGAAGTTGGAGGTTCAGAGAAGAATGATCCATGTGCTCGAAAAGGCATCGACCGACCAGAGCAACAGGATCGTCACCCTGGAGCCAGAGATAAAGAGGTTGGTGGTTACCCAAGGGAGCCTGAAGGGGAAGGCTGAGGACCAAGAGAATCGGTCCAAGTGACAGAATATATGAATAGTGGGCCTGCCAGAAGGGATCGAGGGCAGAGACCCGACTGACTATGTGGCCCAGATGCTTGGAAACTTGGAAGAGGCAGCTTCCTCAATATCAATGGGGCACACGGGTCACTCCGACCAAAGCTCAAGGCAGGGAGCAGCCGAGTACGATAATCGGCAAGCTGCCCAGATATCAGGATCGGGACAATATCCTGCGCTTGGCTTGGTAGACCAAAGTGAGCAGTTGGGAAGGACACAGAATAAGGGTGCATCAGGACATTGGCAAAGTGCAGGGGCGGGTTCAACCACCACGCTAAGCAGGACCTGCACAAGAACGGTATAAAATTTGGGATGTTATTCCCAGCCAGGCTCTGGGTGGCATACCAGAATAAGGAATATTATTTCACCACCCTGGGCAGAGGCGGATGAGTTCATGTGTGCGAACGGCCTGGACAAAAGGCAAACAACGCAGTGGTGAGGAAGACGCAGAGAGAAAAAAACGTGAAGGACATGGATAACGTATGCGCAGGACGGCACTGCCTCGCTGTGAGTAGGATCACTAGTTCATGGGAAGGAAGGGGTGAGGATAGCTGAGTGCTGGAAAGGTTGAGGAGGAGACAGAGAGGACAGCAGCCACCAGGGCCACAGAAAGCAAACAGGAATGAAGCGAGGGAGCAATGTGGGGGGGGGGGGGGGGGGGGGGGGGGGGGGGAGAAACCGGAGGAAACACCAAAGGGGAGCCCAGAGAGGGACCGGCACGGGGACCAGAGGCCCAACACGAAGCCACAAGAAAAAGACAAACACCGAACAAACCACCAATGTGAAGGGAAAGGACCTAGGAAATGAAAATGAAATGAAAATGAAAATCGCTTATTGTCACGAGTAGGCTTCAAATGAAGTTACTGTGAAAAGCCCCTAGTCGCCACATTCCGGCGCCTGTTCGGGGAGGCTGTTACGGGAATCGAACCGTGCTGCTGACCTGCTTGGTCTGCTTTCAAAGCCAGTGATTTAGCGGAATAGCAGAAGAGGGGAAGTAGGGGAAGGGAAGGGGCCAGCAGGGGGCAAAGGGGGGACGGGGGGGGGGGGGGGGGGGGAACGGCGACAACGAAAAAGTACAACATATAAACTGTTACCTTCTCATCCAATTTGTTTTTTTCTTTGTGTGTACAGTGTAAAAATTCAAAATTGAATAAAAATAGGCAGAGCATCATGGAGGCCCAGAGCATAGTTGGTCAAATGTGCTAATCACATTTAAATGTGTGGAGTGCAGACCATGTTATCTCCACCGGCAAGGGACCGGAGTATGGCGCTGAAATCAACGGCGGGCGACAAATCAACACCGGGCGGCCAAATCAACGCTGGCCGGCCAAATCAACGCCGGGCGGCCAGATCAATGCCGGGCGGCCAAATCAATGCTGGCCGGCCAAATCAATGCCGGGCGGCCAGATCAACGCTGGGCGCCCAAATCAACACTGGGTGGCCAAATCAATGCCAGGCGGCCAAATCAACGCCGGGCGGCCAAGTCAATGCCAGGCACCCAAATCAACGGCAGGCGCGCAAATCAACGCCGGGAGCCCAAATCAACACCGGGCGCCCAAATCAACGGCAGGCGCCCAAATCAACGGCAGGCGCCCAAATTAACACTGGGCAGCCAAATCAACGCCGGGCGCCCAAATCAACGGCAGGCGCCCAAATCAACACTGGGCGGCCAAATCAACACCGGGCGCCCAAATCAACGCCGGGAGCCCAAATCAACGCCGGGCGCCCAAATCAATGCTAGGCGCCCAAATCAACGGCAGGCGTCCAAATCAACACTGGGCGGCCAAATCAACGCCGGGCGCCCAAATCAACGCCGGGCGCCCAAATCAACGCTGGGCGCCCAAATCAGTGCCGGGCGGCGAAATCAACACCAGGCACCCAAATCAGTGCCGGGTGCGGACCTCGATTTTAGTCAAACGCCCGATTCTGCGCCTGAGTGCGGTTCGTATTTGCAGCATTGCGAGCCGGACAATTTCGCCAAATGTGTATTGTTGTGAAAGTTATCATATTTTAAATTTAGAGTGAAGATTTGGAATCTGGCAAAGAGCCCATTTACTTGCAGCAGTGAGAGTCAGTTCTAAATTGTCAACAACTGGTGCCAGTCATGCTGCAAAGGTAACATAATCAGACACATAGTTCAGTTGTTCATATTTATTCACATAATTATTCACAGTTCAAGGCACAGATTTGATAACACAAATGTGGTACTGGAATTGGAAAATTGTGTACAAGGTGACATTTAATGGGATTCAGATAATTAATGGGAAGTGGCAAAATAAAGGGACAAAAATACTCTCAGTCTTTCTAAAAGTTCTGTGCTTTGACAAAAATGGAACGAGACTGACAAGACGATTGATCTCACAATATAATGGTTGACTTTTATCCCCAGCTGACAGCTCATTGTTGCATTTTAAAAGCTTGCTTCTCGTATCAAAAATAAAAATATTACTTTTCCATTGATTTACCCACTTTGAGCAATGTCAGGTTTTTAGGCTTCCTAACTGATTGAAATGGAGTGACACTGCCCTCAAAATTGTTGGCAATGGCGAACAGGCCTGTTCCAACTGTTGCTGTTGCTGTACCAACCTTCCCCTGACCCTATCTCTGGAGGTGGGAGGGGAACAGAGGATCCCCTGGAGTCACGCAACATGCCCATTTAAAATGCATATTATTGTTTATGATGTACATCAAATTATGCTTGCTGTTGTTGGGCAATCCTTCTTGGCATGGGGTGCCGCCAAAGCCCCATCAAATATTAGTTGGCTGTCTGCTTGAAGAGGAGACAACTCCTCCTTATGGGCAGACTTCTCCATCGTGCTCACGCGGCACGTTTAGTGCCAGTGAGAGTGGAGAATCCACCCGGATCCAGTGAATTGGAAACTCGCTGGGATAAAAACGGTTCACTATTCTCTCGATGTTAGATCGGTTCTCCCGCTGCCTGGTGGCGTGAACGACATTGGCATTCAATTGCATCTCATGAACGCTCTTTAAAATAGCTGCTTGCCGAAATCTCGTCAGGCCATCAAATCATGCATCATGACAGCTAGAAATCACATTGGCCTCAAACAGTTTGAAAAAGAGTGGCGTGCACAAGGCGGACTTTAGTTTGATTGAGTCTTCGAGGTGAGTGCATCATACATAGCCTTCCTGCCATAGCGCTGCGTAGTTTCTGTTACATTGGACACCATTCTGCTGGGCTGACCAGTTCATGCCCTCTTGATGGACAGCACAGTGCTGCTCCTGAACCTGCCATCCTCCACCAGGCCGTTTGACTGGCTCAGATCTGTAGTGGGTATTGGTCCTGGGGGTGGAGACTGCAGGGAACTTCTGCTCTCGGTGTCACACAACTTTGCATGTCTGGACAGCTTTATCCTGCAGAACTCATGCAGCCTCCACCCCAATGGACCAAAACTCAACTCGGGTGGCGTGCAAGGTGAGGGAGGTTGGGGTGGGGAGCGCTGATGAAGACAAGGGAGGCGATTTTGAAGGAGAGCTCTGAAAGGGCGGTGGGGGTAAGGGTGAAGGGTAATCTCAAGTGAGTGACTTTAGAGTTTTTAAACTTCTCTCACCCTACCACTACATCCGCAGCAGGGGCAGAGGCAGCCTGCTGACTGCTACGTCCAAATGCCTGTGATGACGTTGGTGGCCCGTCCCTTGATGGCCTGAGTCCCAGAAGGCCCAAGCCTCATAAGTATCTCCTGTTTAGGAGAAGAAGCATCCCCAGTGGTTTGTGTTTCTGGAGTGGGTACGGGCACAGGCAGAGGGGACTCTGAGTGGCTGTATACCTTTGGAGTCTCTTGACTCGAGGTTCCGAGGGTGTCTGGCTGACACACATCCTCCCTGTGCATGCCAGAGGATCCCAGCATAACACCTGCAGGAGATGGGCCATCTGGAGATAGGTCAAGGTGCCTCATTCCCATGTCGTCTACATCTTGATGGTGCCGACTAGAGTTTAACACTTACTGCAGAACCAATATTACGAAACCCTGGGCTGGAGCAGTAATTTCCAGCCCCACATGTCCTAGAGTCACAACTGTATGCTTCACCCAATGCCGGTATTATGTAGTTACACTGTGTTTCCCTATAATGTATTTTATTTTATTTTCATGTACTTAATGATCTATTGAGCTGTTCGCAGAAAAATACTGTTCCGTGTCACGTGTACCGTACACGTGACAATAAACAAAATGAAATTAAAATGAAAATCGCTTATTGTCACGAGTAGGCTTCAATGAAGTTACTGTGAAAAGCCCCTAGTCGCCACATTCCGGCGCCTGTCTGGGGAGGCTGGTACGGGAAACAATCCAATGGGTGAGATCTGTGAAGAGAGAGTAGCCATTTTAGTATTTGAAGCCGTGCTGACAGTTTGATACTGGAGGGATTTCAAAGAAGACTCACTTTAGTGGAGCGGATGAGGTAATTCTGGATTGTGCTTCTGGACTTCCTGGGAAATGGCCTCCCAGGTCAGAGAGGTGAGGTTACTGTGCTTCCTTGATCCATCCTTGGAGTAGAGGACATGTCTCCGTGCCTGGATTCCTTAATCAAGGCCTTGAGCGCATGGTGGTTGCAAAGGGTGCAGACGCCTTCTTGAGGCTGCTAGCCTTTTTGCTATGGGTTGATGACATCCTGCACAACCTCATGAGGACAAGTGGTCTGGAGAGAGTGAGCTGAGTGTGTAGCACTGGTGCTTAAATATGGCATCTGGACCAGCTGACGGCAGGCGGATGGGTCGGTTCCTGATCCACCAGGTGATTTGGAGAGATACTTCATTGTGCATAATTAATGAGGATCCCAATGCTGAATCTGATGCGACTTCATGCCATTCAGGTTAGCGGGAATGGTGCCGCTGGCATCAACCGCCATCACTCATAGAAAAAAAGATGGAGAATTCCACCCGATGGTTTTATTTTTGTGGGCCTAAAAGAAATGGGAGTGGTCCTTGAGGCTCCCCAAAACCAGATGGTCTTCTTCCACCCAGAAACCCCTTTCACTCTTACCACCTGAGATTGAAACTCTCTCCATCCCATTGGTTACCAACTGGTTGGATGTATTCCATGGGCCCTGCCACCTTTAGCTGTCTTGCCTTGTCAAATAGCTTTCTGTACCCATCTCCAATGATTAAGAAGTTAATAAGTGAAAATGTCAGGAGCAAGTGAAAAATTAATGCGTCTCTTTTAATGCCCATGTGATTTTTTTTTTACATTTGGTTTGCGCAGCATTGTCCAGCAGGTTAACGAAGAAAGAACAAAGACCATTACAGCAGAGGAACAGGCCCTTCGGCCCACCAAACCTGCGCCGATCCAGATTCCTTATTTAGACCTACTACTTATTGCCCAAACAATCTGTATCCCTTAACTTCCTTGCACGTTCATGTGTCTATCAAGATATATCTTAAACATTGCTATCAGGCCTGCCTCCACCACCTCCACTGGAAAACGTGTTCCAGGCACCCACCACCCTCTGCATGAAAAACTTTCCCCGCACATTTCCCCTAAACTTTCCCCCTCTCACCTTGAACCTGTGCCACCTTGTAACTTTGCCTTCCTCCCTGGGTAAAAGCTTCTGACTATCCACCATGTCTAGACCTCTCGTAGTTTTGTAGACCTCAATCAGGTCTTCACTCAGCCTCCGCTTTCCAACGAAAACAATTCGAGTTTATTCAACCTCTCCTCATAGCTAACACCCTGCAGGCCAGGCAACATCCCGGTAAACCTTCTTTGTGCTCTCTCCAAAGCATTCACATCCTTCTGGGAGTGTGGTGACCAGAACTACACGCAATTATCCAAATGTAGCCCAACTAAAATTTTATACAACTGGAACATGAACTGCCAACTTTTGTACTCAATGCTCTGGCCCATGAAGGCAAGCAGGCCGTATTCCGTCTTGACCACCTTATCCCCTTCCATTGCTACTTTCATTCAATGGATCTGAACACCCAGATTCCTGGGTATGTCAGTGCTCCTCAGGGTTCTGCCATTTACTGTAAAATTCACACTTCGCATTTGTCTGGATTGAACTCCATGTGCCATTTCTCTGCCCAACTTTCTAATCATGTTTGTGTGAAGGCAAGTGTCCAGCAGAGCGGTGATGCTGATTGGTTGTTGCGGGGAAGATTTTCACGGGGCGGTCAGTGCTTCCGGAAAGTGGTTTGTGGAGGCTCATTTAAATATGCATTCGTGGCGCAGCACGGTGGCGCAGTGGGTTAGCCCTGCAGCCTCATGGCGCCGAGGTCCCAGGTTCGATCCCGGCTCTGGGTCACTGTCCGTGTGTAGTTTGCACATTCTCCCCGTGTTTGCGTGGGTTTCGCCCCCAAAACCCAAAGATGTGCAGGCTAGGTGGATTGGCCACGCTAAATTGCCCCTTAATTGGAAAAAGTTAATTGGGTACTCTAAATTTATTTATTTTTTAAATAAAAAAATAAGCATTCATGTGATTCTCCTGGCACCCGGGACCTTGCCAGGGCATTGTTTAGTACTGGTTTCCACAAACATGGGCCAATCGTAATGGCAATGGAGGGGGGCCCTCCAGGCCTTTTGAGACCCCTGGGTGGTCAGGGCTAGGGCAGTATGGCACCCTGGCTCTCCCTCTGGCACCCGTGCACCTTGATACTGACAGCCTGGTACCCTGGCAGCGCTGCCCGGGAACCCTGGCAGTGCCACACTAGCACTGCCAGAGGTCTGGGTGGCACTGCCAGGCTGGTGGGGCACTACCAGGTTGCCTGGGTGGCAGGTTGGCACTGTCAGGGTTCAGGCCAGGGGGGGACTTAGCAGGTGGAGAGGGGTATTCCCGGGGGCCGCCCCAAAGTTGGGGGGCACGGGCGGTCAAAAATAAGAGGGCGCTGAAAGGGGAGGTGAAAAGATTGGGGCAGCCAGACAAATTATCGCCCCAATCTGCGAGGAACATTTCCTGCTCGGCTCGCCAACAGGCAATGACTTGAGTCCAGCCTCAGTGGAGAGAAACTCCCCCAAGGCCAGAAAAAGTGGACAAGTGCTGTTGATTAGCAGGGTGTGTCTTGGTGCTGGAGCCGCTGATAAACAACCCGCTAAACATGCTCAAAAGCGGACATAGATTTTTTTCCGGTTAAATCGCGTCCTAAATGTTTAATATGTAGATTCTTTAAAATGGTTGAGTAAAAACAGAAAGTGGTGGAAAAGCACAGCAGGTTTGGCAACATCTGTAAAGAGAGTTTTGAGTCCAATATGAGAATATTCGGCAGAAGGGTCATATTGGACTTGAACCGTTAACTCTGTTTCTCTCACCACAGATGCTGCCAAGCCTGCTGTGATTTCCCAGCATTCTCTGTTTTCATTTCAGATCTTCAGCATCCGCGGTATGTTTGCTTTTATTTTAGTCATAAAATGATGGATAGCTTTCAAATCTTAAAGGCTTTCTTTGATTGCATCATTTGATGAATAATAATCATTTTATATGAGACAAAAATTTTGTTTATATCAGAATATTCTTGGCAGGTTTATGGAAGAGCATTTCTGGAACATTGAACACAATTTCCAATATATTTTAGTTTAGATATATGAGGCACAAAACAACAGTTGCAGAAATCAGCACAATTTGGCTCTTAATTGTTGATTTCATTATTCTGTGCAAGTTCACAATTGCAATGTTTAATCAGGATGGAGATTGAAGCTAAAATAATTGTCGCCAAAATTGGCCGACCAACAAAACAGTCATTGAGGTATGAGAGAAAAGAACCAGCAGCATCAACACATAGGCAAGGGAATTCTACTCTGCAGCTTTTATTAAAGATCCTGCATTTCATACTACAACACCGAACAGTATTCCATGACCTTATGCCAGACAGAAATAAAGGTCACTGAAAGTTGTTATATTCTTTTATGAAGTCACTAATTTAGAACAGATCTACTGCTCTCATTCCGCCAAGTATTACCAAAGTCAAGCCACTGGGAAGGTTGACATTCTCTTGATGGAGGCAGTGACAGATTGCTAACCCACTGAAAAATAAATCTGGCTATTATTTTACATTGAAACACAAATAAAAATGTTGCAATGTCCACCAAAAACGATTCATATAATAAATTAGTAAATCAGCTAACCACTGCGCCACAATGCCGCCCATAAATGAGTAAGAATTGACCAATCCTAATTCCCCCACCCCTTGGCTGTGGTTGAACAACACAATCCGAATTTCCCAGTTCCTGTTCTGCCTTGTTCCTTATTCCCTGCTACATTTCTCGACAATCTTAAACCCAAAGGTGAGCAAAAATAAATATTGACAGCAATTTAGAGAAACTAACATAAATCATTTCTCCATTTGTGATACAAGTGATGGAGATTGTACAAAAACACACTTTACCTTAAGGCAGTAAAACATCCTCTGTCACTTTTTCAATGAGGCCATTAATTGCTCATTGCCCTAAACTACACTAAATATATTTTTTTTACACAGAGCTTATTTTATTAAGACTCAAAGACAGACAGTTTCTCATTGCTCACTGAAGGTGTGTTTTATCATTCAACAAGAGTTCACTGTATATGAAGTACATACCATAACATAGTAATGGATAATGTTTTAACACATGTGTCAAAACTATGACAGCCCTTCCAAAATTGGCAACTGGAGCTGTCAGCAGCATTTGGAATCCTGAAGAAAATAAATCTGCAGGCAATGTGAAGTCTACAGCTTGATTCTTATTCTCGTACTCCTATTGTTTGACCAATTTTAGGTTCTTCCTGCTAAAAAACCGCTTGAAACAGGGAACAATCGCCAGAATGTCAGGATCTGCTGGTGGTACAGACGTAAAATGTTCTGTTGCCCAATTGCTTTTGTGCTGGGGTCTGCAAGGCAGGGAATAGACCTTAATCCGTATGAGGTATACAACGCATAAGAATTCATTAAATGGGATCATTTTGGATAAATGTTGGACCTCACTTCATTCCCGATCAAGTCATGTTGAACATATCCTCACAGCAGAACAGGCAGACAAAGGATGCAGCAGAACGAAACCTCCAATTGTCTTGGCTTCCTTGCTACAGTATTTGGTCAGAGTTTTGTTCCATCAAGACACGGGTGGAAGCTGGTGTACGATGTTTTCTCTTCACTAAAAAATACCACGCACGGGTGCCTCTCTTTCTGAGCCAGCTGAAGAAATGCAGCATTGACACTAACTCCTGGGAGACCATCGCCTTGGACAAAATCAGACACCAGACACTAGAGCCTGTGGGAAGAATCCCAGCATTTTGAGACCCAATGATAACAAAATGAAGAGGAAAAGGACAAGTGGTGAAAAGAACACACATGACCCAAACTGATAACACATAGCTCCAGGGTCCCAGGTTCGATTCCCGGCTGGGTCACTGTCTGTGTGGAGTCTGCACGTCCTCCCCGTGTGTGCGTGGGTTTCCTCCGGGTGCTCCGGTTTCCTCCCACAGTCCAAAGATGTGCGGGTTAGGTGGATTGGCCATGCTAAATTGCCCGTAGTGTCCTAAAAAAAGTAAGGTTAATGGGGGGGGGTTGTTGGGTTACGGGTATAGGGTGGATACGTGGGTTTGAGTAGGGTGATCATGGCTCGGCACAACATTGAGGGCCGAAGGGCCTGTTCTGTGCTGTACTGTTCTATGTTCTATGTACATGTCCAGCCATCCCACATGACAACGGATGCCCTATGTGCCATAAATTTTGCAGACCCCGAATTAACCTCATCAACCATTGTCACATTTATGGAAGACAATCATCTTTGCTGACGAGGAATAACCATAATTTAAATAACAGTTGGATAAAAAAAGGTATACTCCACTAATCAGTATTTATAGCCATGATTTGAGTGTGTGGTGTAGCAACAGCTACTTATAGTGCCGTTTACAATGTGTCACAAATGTTGAGTGAGCAATGATTTGTTGTGCTGCAGATATTTAATAAACTTACTGATTTTACTGAGCTATCATTCATTGAAACCTTGATCTATCATGGCTTGCTCCATGAATTAAATTCCTGAGAGGTATGAGAGTAAAAACAGACCTTAATGGGTCACAACATATTTCACTCCCTCACATTCTTGAACATTACCTTCAAAACCTGTTTACCTTCCCATATTTTTGACTGCTAAATTGTAATTGTAAAAATAAAGCACTAAATTGGATAACCCCATAAATTGGTGCAGGAATTGCATTGCACAATTAACTCATGCTCGTTCAATGTAATGCAGTCATCATGCCAATTTCATGCTGTCTACATATGTGAATAATTGATGCCTGTGGCTAGTGTTAACTGCACTGTTTATTGGCTCAGCACATCAGCAAGAGGCCCAAAATCTTAACTTGCTCAAACAACTTCTAACCAGTCTGCATGCCTTAAAAGGGAACTAACTGCATTGCGGCTGGAGAAGTTCCTAATACATCTACAGGAAATTAATCGTACCCAGGAAGCAGAGAAGATTGGCACAACGCGAGAGAGTGTGTCTTCCAAGATTTTCAGAGGCTGCAATGGGGCCTTTGGTGGAGGAAGTGAGAATTAGAAGACGTGTATCCGCAGGAGGCCCTCCAGACATATTGGGCGGGATTCTCCGTTTCTGAGACTAAGGGCGGGATTCTCCATTTGCCGACGGCGCAATCGCGGAATGCGATTGGACGCAGAATAGCTTCTGAAGCCAAAATCGAGGTGGGCGCCGGTTTGACGCCAAATCGGGATGCTCCAGCACCCCACAAATGGAGTAAGTGTGTCGCTGGCCTTGCAGCGTAAATGTACAGTCGGCATATCATTAGCGGGCCTGACATTCGGGGCCTCCAAGATTCACTGCCTCTGATGGGCCGAGTTCCCAATGGCGTGGTTCACTTGTGGTCTCAAAAGTCGTAAACCTAGCGTCGTGGCTACTAAGCTTCAGAGAGAGGAGGTGAGGAAATGGCGTGGACTGGCTTCTGGCTGCACTGGTGGGGGGGTGGGCCTGCAAGGGCCCTGGGGGGAGGGGGAGAGGGGGTACAGGCCAAGCAGCCGGTGTGCCCCCCCACAGGACTGGGGCGGTGCCCCGGCACTGACTGCCATTATGGTAGCCATCTTGCTGCACACCCACTGACCATCCACCTCGGCCCCTGGTTCTACGCAGTGACACCGACCATATGGGTGCACCCACCCCTGCAACCCACCAACTCCGGCACTATGATCCCCCTCCTGCCCCCAATACCATAGCCAACCCGGCCGCCAATCACCGAGGGACCACCCAAGGCCACACCCAAGACGGGCCCCAATGAGGGCAGTGCCAGCCAACGGTACCCCTGGCAGCAGGGATGGGCGCCATCATTGTCACCTTGGGGCCGCTTGGGTCTCAGGTCCATGGCTCGCATCCGTGCTGCTGTCCTCGTCACCGCTTCGCATCTGGGGCTCCGGCTGTGGCACTGGCTGGGGCGGGGGACACGAGATCAACTCCTCCCCCCCACCCCCCATCCCCAGCAGGTCCTGCAAGACACAAGACAAGATGCATGATTAGACCAAGGCTCACCGGGGATCGGTGATGGGGATGAGGGTGGGGGTGGTGGTGCGGGTGATGTTGAGGGTGGTGTGGGGAAGGGTGGTGTGGAGGTGGTGTTGGGGAAGGTGTTGGCACACATGTCACGGGGAATGCAACAAAGCGGAGCCTCACTGCCTCGCCCATGGCCGATCTCCACCCCGGCAACTTCCCTTTCCTCTCGGCTGCCAAACGTATCCAGGGCCCTCTCGTGCTAGTTTTGCTGTCGTGGAACTCCACGAATCATATGCCAGCATCAACCCTTAGTCTCAGGAACGGAGAATCCAGCCCAATGTCTTTGTTTCTCTCTGAGAATGACTCCCTGCATGTCCTAGGATGGATAGAGCCTCCTGTTGAGAGCACGTTTGTTTCCTCCTCCTTCCTCTGCCAGCATTTTGTCCTGCTCTGCATGACCTCTGCTCATTCTCCCAGCCACGGTCTATTCTAAAGGAAATACTACTAGTGTACCCATGTCGAGGAGCAAATAGTTTGTGAAGGCACATTGTAAACAGCAATAACATTTTTGGATACCTCTCCCAACAGGTTTTTCACTCAGGGTTGGATTCGAAAAACAGGGGGTCACAATCCTGGTGAGTAAGCGGGTGGTATTTGAGGCGGTGGGTATTGTGGCGGATAAAGGGGGTCGATATGTTATGGTGAGTGGCAGGCTGCAGGGGGCCCAGGTGGTGCTGGTGAATGTGTATGCTCCAAACTGGGACGATGCAGGGTTCATGAAGCGGATGTTGAGCCGGATCCTCGATCTGGAGGCAGGTGGTTTGATAATGGGGGGGGGGGGGGGGGGGGACTTCAATACGGTTCTGGACCCGGCACTGGATCGGTCTAGATCGAGGTCGGGTAAGAGGCCGGCAGCGGCTAAGGTCCTGAGGGGGTTCATGGACCAGATGGGGCGTGTGGATGCGTGGAGATTTGCCAGGCCAAGGGCGAGGGAGTTTTCCTTCTCCTCCCACGTACACAAGGCTTACTCGCGGATAAGTTTTTTGTGTTAAGCAGGGCGCTAATCCCGAGAGTGGAGGGGGCAGAGTATTCGGCCATTGCGATCTCGGGCCATGCCCCGCACTGGGTGGAGCTGGAGATGGCGGAGGAGAGAGGCCAGCGCCCGCTGTGGCGAATGGATGTGGGACTACTGGCGGACGAGGAGGTCTGTGGGCGGGTCCGGGCGTGCATCCAAAGATATGTAAAGGCCAACGATAATGGGGAGGTGTCGGTGAGTGTAGTCTGGGAGGCGCTGAAGGCAGTGGTCAGGGGGGAGTTAATCTCAATCAGGGCCCACAGGGACAAGAGGGCGGGGATGGAGACGGAGAGATTGGTGGGGGAGATAGTGAGATATGCGGAATCTCCTGAGGAGGGGTTGCTGAAGGAGCGCCAGAGCCTCCAAATGGAGTTTGACTTGCTAACCACGGGGAAGGCTGAGGCTTAGCTGAGGAAGGTACAGGGAGTAGTGTATGAGTGTGGGGAGAAGGCAAGTCGAATGTTGGCGCATCAGCTGCGGAAGAGAGAGGCGGCTAGGGAGATTCGGGGAATTAGGGATGGGGGGAACACGCGTGTTAGGGATAGGTGTGGAGTCCATAGATGTGGAGTACTATAGGAAGTTCTCGGAGCTGCTGGGTCCGCTGTTGCTGAGAACCTTTAAAGAGGCTAAGGAAAAGGGAATCCTTCCCCCGACAATGTCGCAGGCTTTGATCTCACTTATCCTCAAGCGTGATAAGGACCCGTTGCAATGCGGCTCCTATAGGCCGCTTCTCAACGTGGATGCCAAGCTGTTGGCCAAGATCTTGACCACTAGGATTGAGGATTGTGTCCCGGGAGTGATTCATGAGGATCCGACGGGGTTTGTGAAGGACAGGCAGCTGAATACGAATGTGTGGCGGCTCCTGAATGTGATCATGATGCCCTCGGAGGGGGGGGAAGCAGAAGTGGCAGCGGCAATGGACGCGGAGAAGGCCTTTGATCGGGTGGAGTGGGAGTACTTGTGTGAGGTGTTAGGCAGATTTGGGTTCGGGGAGGAATTCATAGGGTGGGTCACATTGTTCTACCAGGCCCCGGTAGCGAGTGTTTCGACGAACAGGCTGCGGTCAGAGTATTTTAGGTTATATCGTGGAACGAGGCAGGGGTGCCCTTTGTCCCCCCTGCTGTTTTCCCTGCTGATTGAGCCGCTGGCCATGGCATTCAGGGAGTCCAGAAACTGGAAGGGGTTGGTTCAGGGTGAGGGTGGGGAGAGGAGCATTGTGTCTCATTATATGCGGATGACCTGCTTCTGTACATTGCGGATCTGGTGGAGGGGATGGGGGAGGTCATGCAGATTCTTAGGGATTCTGGACTTCTCGGGATACAAGCTAAATGTGGGGAAAAGCGAGCTTTTTGTGGTGCATATGAGGGGCCAGGAAAAGAAGTTGGGGGAGCTACCGCTCAAGATGGTGGAGAGGAGCTTTTGGTACTTGGGTATCCAGGTGGCCAAGAGTTGGGGGGTCTTGCACAAGCTCAATTTAGCGCGGCTGGTGGATCAGATGGACGAGGACTTTAGGAGGTGGGACATGTTACCACTCTCCCTGGCGGGCAGGGTACAGTCCGTAAAGATGACGGTCCTCCCTAAGTTCCTGTTCGTCTTCCAGTGCCTTCCCATTCTCATCCCCAAGTCCTTCTTTAAGCGGGTAAACAGGAGTATTACGGGATTTGTGTGGGCAAATAAGATCCCGCGGGTTAAGAGACTGAATTTGGAGCGCAGTCGTAGGGAGGGGAGGGTTGGCGCTGCCGAACTTGTGCAGCTGGGCAGCGAATATATCCATGATTCGGAAATGGGTAATGGAGGGAGAGGGGACGGCATGGAAATGGCAGGAAGCGGTGTCCTGTATAGATACTAGCTTGGGGGCACTGGTGACGGCACCGTTGCCACTTCCGCTGATGCGGTATATCATGAGCCCGGTGGTGACGGCGACACTGAGGATTTGGGGGCAGTGGAGACGGAATGGGGGGAGGTAGGGGCCTCAGTCTGGACCCCGATACGGAACAATCACTGGTTCATTCCAGGTAGGATAGATGGGTTCCTAAGCTGGCATAGGGCGGGAATTAAAAGGATGGGGGACTTGTTTAGCGATGGGGCCTTTGCCAGGCTGAGGGCGCTATAGGAGAAATTTGGGTTACCCCGGGAAATACCTTTAGGTACATGCAGGTTCGGGCATTCGTGAAATAGCAGGTGGGGGAATTCCCGCTGCTGCCTGCCCGGAGGATACAGGACAGGGTGGTCTCGGGTAGGGGATGGCAAGATATCGTAAATATACCAGGAGCTGCAGAAGGCGGGGGAGGTCTCGGTGGAGGAGCTGAAGGGCAAGTGGGAGGAGGAGCTGGGCGAGGAGCTGGATGAGGGCCTGTGGGCTGACGCCCTGGGCAGGGTCAATTCCTCCTCACCTTGCGCCAGGCTTAGCCTGATTCAGTTTAAGGTGGTGCACTGGGCGCATATGACAGTGGAGAGAATGAGCAAGTTCTTTGGGGTGGAGGACAGGTGTGTAAGGTGCTCAGGGAGCCCAGCAAATCATGTCCATATGTTCTGGGCATGCCCGGCACCTATAGAGTTTTGGAAGGGCTTTGCAAATGTTATGTCCAAGGTCTTGGACACTCGGGTAAAACCGAGCTGGGGGATAGCGAGATTTGGGGTATCGGACGATCTGGGAGTGCAGGATAGATAGATAGAGATAGATAGAGAAATACAGCACAGAACAGGCCCTTCGGCCCACGATGTTGTGCCGAACCTTTGTCCTAGGTTAATCATAGAATGTTGAACAATTTTTCATGACCAATCCACCCAACCTGCACATCTTTGGACTGTGGGAGGAAACCGGAGTACCCGGAGGAAACCCACACAGTCACGGGGAGGATGTGCAGACTCCACACAGACAGTGACCCAAGTCGAAATCGAACTTGGGACCCTGGAGCTGTGAAGCAATTGTGCTATACACAATGCTACCGTGCTGCCCTTAAGAAATTAACCTACACTCCATTATTCTACCCTAATCCATGTACCTATCCAATAGCCGCTTGAAGGTCCCTAACGTTTCCGACTCAACTACTTCCACAGGCAGTGCATTCCATGCCCCCACTGCTCTCTGGCTAAAGAACCTACCTCTGACATCCCCTCTATATCTTCCACCATTTATCTTAAATTTATGTCCTCTTGTAATGGTGTGTTCCATCCGAGTCGAAAGAGGCCGGAGTTCTGGCCTTTGCCTCTTTGGTAGCCCAGAGAAGGCTCTTGCGAATCCCCCAAGCGTGGAGGCTTGGATCAATGACATGGCGGGGTTTCTCAGGTTAGAGAAGATAAAGTTTGCCTTGCGAGGGTCTTTGCAGGGGTTCTCTAGGCGGTGGCAACTGTTCCTTGACTTTCTCGCGGAACGTTAGGTGGAGGTCAGCAGCAGCAGCAATCCAGAGGGGGGTGGGGGGTGCTGATTTCATGCTATTTGTAAGGGGCGGACCACCCAAGACCACCCACTTCGCTTTGTTTTGTGTGTTAAATTTTTAGTTGGTTAGAGGGTTAAGTTGTTTTTCTTGGCATATTGATTTGTTTTCTTTGCATTATTTTCTCTTTTGTAGTGTTTGGTAAAAATTATTGAAAAATCTGGAATAAAAACATTAAAAAAAAAAGATATATTACCACAATAACCACCTTGGAGGGACAAAACTCGGCCTTCAAGCCTCTCCCCTTCCCTTGGGGAAGATTCTTATCCTCCCGTCTCAGCCCATTTTTATTTAGTGGGGGGGGGGGGGGGGGGGGCATCAAGATTGCCACTACTCGTCAATTCTTCCATGAAAAATTAGAAAAGAAGCCGGGCTCCAGAAGTCAACTGACCCTTGGATGTCTTTTCTTTTGAATTCCACATACTGGGAAGAGTTACAGCATAATTACAAAGTGTGATGAAGTTGTCATGGTTCCAACACCCATGATTAAAAGCATTTCCATTAGTGTATCATGGCATGTAAGGCAGAAACGTTGAGCCTTTGTTGATTGATAACACATATCTCCACTGAGGCATTGTTTATCTTTGATTTCAGATCAAATAGAGTCTATGTTCAACAAATATTGAACGCACTACAGGTCTATAAGCAACTATTGACTAAAGGTTGAGTGGGTGTGTTTTACTGCCCTAAAACAAAGAGTGCTATTTTATGCTCGCGCTCAATCCGATACTGAATAGAGCAACAGATTATATTGGATTCTCTAAATTGCATACTATGATCAGTATTTATTTGTTTTACCAATGGCCCTTAAACATGTTCAACAAGGTTGGATAGTACCTATGGAATGCTATTGCAATGGGTGGAATATTGCTTGACAGAAGAAGTTTGTTTGCAAGTGAAGCTGAACAAGCATGGAAGGTGGTAACTAATGGGGTATCTCTGGGATGAAGTTGCTGCTTACAATATATGTAAATAGGCTGGATGTGAGAATCGGGGGAAAAAATTCTCGAGGAGCATTGTTAACCTGGCTGACCCTGAAGGAATAGCGTGGATTGCTTATCACCCTATTCCTGCCAGATACCCATTGACAGTCATTTTAACTTGGGGGCTGGATCAGGTGCCAACGTATCAGTTGGGAACAGAGAAAGTAATACTGTTCCACAACATTTAGACACGGAAACTGAAAACAAAGCCGCAATTCAAACCACAGATGTTAAGTTCCAACAATTTGTGCAAAATCGGGAAAACAGTGGCGGAATTCTCCGACCCCCCCCCGCCCCGACTCCAGGACGCAATTCTCCGTAGCGCGGAGAATCGGCGCCATCGGCAACAGCGTGGTCGGCGCGACGCTGGTTGGGGTATGCGCCGACTCTCCGGCCTGGGCCGGCACACCAATTCTCCAGCCTGTCATCAAAAAGCCGAGTCCCGCCGGCGCCGTTCTAACATCCTCTGAGCTGGCGGGACCTCGGCGTTGAAGGGTCCAGGGATGACCTGTGGGGGGGAAGGGGGGTCCAACCCCCGGGGGGTGGGGGGGTCTTGTAGTGGCCTGGTCTGCGATCGGGGCCCACCAATCAGCAGGCCGACCTCTTTGCCCCCCAGCCTCCTTTCCTCCGCGCCGGCTCCTGCGCCATTTGGTGTTGGGGCCGGCGTGGGGAAGAAGGTCACTGCGCATGCGCTAGTTGACGCCGGCCCAACTACGCATTCACGGACCCCGCGTCGCTGGGTTCAGGCTGGGATCAGCAGCTGGAGCGGCGTAGGCCACTCTAGCGTCGTCCTAGCCCCCTGTAGGCTGCAGAATGGGATCACGGAACGGGCGCCGAAGCCGGAGTAAAACGCTCCCGTTTTTACTCTGTCGTCGGCACTTAGCCACCCGATGGGAGAATCCCGCCCCAGATGCCTCATGATTAAATGTAAATCGTCCTGCAATGTAATTAGGGCCCCAATGCGATTTTTAAAAGGTTTTTCACCCTATTGAGTGAGGTTGTCTTCACATATTGACTGCGGTGACTGGAAGCACTATTTAAAGGGATGCCAAGCTGTAGGCACTCAGATCAGAGGAATCTGTCTGCTGCTTAGTGGCTTTCAAATGGATTTCTGAACCTGGATATTAATTGAATTGAATTTGGTCTCCCAAAGACTCGTTAGATCACAGGTGAAAGTTCAGAAAATCTGAACCAGGAAACCAACTTCCAGCTTTAAGGCAGGTGCTTGAGGGTGGACATCTGATCCACTCATGGGAGTCGTGTTGGCCATTTAACTATTATAATTCAGTTGTCTGTCTCCATTTTAACTGACATTCTATTTTTAACTCACATCAGTCAGATGTTTCAGAGGTAAGAAGGACTGCATGTGTACAGTGGAACCTGGCAGGGCTGGTACAGGAGGTCAAGCAGGATTTTAACAGGTGGGATAGTCTGCACTCAATACTGGCGGGGAGGGTACAGGTGGTAAAAATGAATGTACTGCCAAGGTTTTGTTTGATATTTCAGTCCCACCCGATTTTCCTCCCCCAGGCCTTTTTCCGGAGGGTGGACAAGCTAATTTCAGAATTTGTCTGGGCAGGTAGGGCGTGGAAGGTCAGCAGGTCCCTGTTACAAAGGCAGAGGCGGGGGGGAGGGGGGGGGGGGTCGCGGTTTGGCCAGGGGTGGGGGGGGGGGGGGGGGAGGGGGGGGGGGGGGGGGGGGGGTTTGGCTCTCCCGAATTTTTTTTTAAAAATTCTTATTCTCTTCCTTTTTCACATTTTCTCCCAAATTTGCACCCACTGACAATAAATAATAAGCAGTAATGAATATGTCAATCCCATATAAACAACAACAAACCCATCCTCCCACCAACCCCCAAACATTAGCCTGCATGGGCAGCACGGTAGCATTGTGGATAGCACAATGGCTTCACAGCTCCAGGGTCCCAGGTTCGATCCCGGCTTGGGTCACTGTCTGTGCGGAGTCTGCACATCCTCCCCGTGTGTGCGTGGGTTTCCTCCGGGTGCTCCGGTTTCCTCCCACAGTCCAAAGATGTGCAGGTTAGGTGGATTGGCCATGCTAAATTACCCTTAGTGTCCAAAATTACCCTTAGTGTTGGGTGGGGTTACTGGGTTATGGGGATAGGGTAGAGGTGTTAACCTTGGGTAGGGTGCTCTTTCCAGGAGCCGGTGCAGACTCGATGGGCCGAATGGCCTCCTTCTGCACTGTAAATTCTATGTAAATAACAAAAAGAAATCAGGAATCACCCATAGTCACCATTAAGACATATATTCCAACAGGTCCTCCCGCCACGCCAGGGCACAGGTTGATCTCCATCCCAACATGATCCGCCTTCAGGCGATAAACGAGGCGAAGGCCAGAACATCTGCCCTGCACTCGTTTCAAACCCCGGCTGGTCCGACACTCCGAATATGACCTCCCGGGGGCCCGGGTCCAGTTTCACGTGCACCACTTTAGAAATTACCTTAAAAACCTCCTTCCAGTAATCCTCCAGCTTTGGACAGGACCAAAACATATGAACGTGATTTGCGGGGCCCCCCCCCCGCAACGTTCACACACAGCTTCTATCCCTCACAAAGAATCGGCTCATCCTTGCCCTCGTGAGGTGTGCTCTATATACCACCTTCAGCTGTATCAGCCCCAACCTCACGCACGAGGTGGAGGCATTCACTCTCCGGTGCACCTCACACCAGAACCCCTCCTCCATATCCTCTCCCAAATCGTCCTCCAACTTTGCTTTGAACCCTTCCAGTGGCGCCTTCTCCTCTTCCAAAATAGCCCCGTAAACTGCCGACACTACCTCCTTCTCCAGTCTCCCTGTCATCAGCACTTCCTCCAGCAATGTGGAGGCCGGCTCCACTGGGAAGCTCTGAATCTCCTTACCTGGCGAAATCGCGAACCTGCATGTATCTAAACATTTCCTCCTGCTCCAGCCCGTACTTCGCTGTCTCTCCTGAATTTGTTGCACTATTACTTTGCAGCAAATGTTGAGAAGATGATGGGGGAAGGAGGGTCGGATTGGGTCAGGTTAGAGGAGGATTTGTGTAAGGGGGCAGGTTTGTAGGCCAAGGTGATGGCCCTGCTGCCGTTATGCCCGGGGAAGTAGCCCAGTGGTGGGGTCGTCGATTAAAATCTGGAACCAACTGAGGAGGCACTTTAAACTGACTCTGTTATGTGGGGATCATAGGTTTGCGCGGGTGGGGGGGGGGGGGTTGGATGGGATATATGCGTGATGGCAGGAAGAAGGGTTGGTGAGAGTCAGAGACATGTTTGTGAGGGCAAATCTGCAGGACTGGAGGAACTGCGGGAGATATTTGAATTACTGAGGGGGAGTGAATTTAGGCATTTGCAGGTGTGGGACTTTGCGCGCCAGTAACTGCCTTCATTTCCTCAGGTACCTGAAGACATGTTGGAGAAGCTGTTGCTCCCGGATGTGTGGAGGCGGAGAAAGGACTGGGGCTATCTATGGGTGGTTGGAAGAGAAGGGCATAGCCTTAGTCAAGATGATCAGGTGGAAGTCGGAGGAGGATTTGGGCAGGGAAGATAGATTGGGGACTCTGGAGTGACGTAATGCGTTGAGTCAACTCAACCTCCTCCTGCGCAGGGATGAGCCTTATACAATTTAAGGTGGAGCACATGTTCTGCATGACTCGGGCCCGGATGAGTGGGTTGTTCCCAGGAGCAGTGGGTGAATGCGAGAGATGTGTGAGGAGGCTGGCAAACCATGCTCATATGTTCTGGGAGTGTGCAGGATTAGAGAGGTGGTGTTTGGGAGTCTGTAGAGCATTGTGGGGGTTGAGATGATGCTGGACCCTCTGGTGGCAATCTTTGGGGTGTTGGAGGTGCCGGGACTGCAAGAGGGAAAAGGGGCCAATCTTCTGGCTTTTGCCTCTCTGACTGCTCGGCGACGGATACTTCTGAATTGGAGTTCGACTGCGTCACCGGAGGTAGCGCCGTGGTTGGGGGACCTGTCTGAGTTTCTCAGGTTGGAGAAGATCAAGTTTCCCCTGAGGGGTTCAGAGGAGAGGGTGGTGAGGAGGGGTTTGTGGCATGGTGGAAGCCATTTATGTCTATGTTTGAAGAGCTGTTTGTCACGGGAGGGGGAGAGGGGAGGATAAAAGGGGAAAAATGTACAAACTGTAGGTGTATGGTGTTGAAGCTATGTTGCTATGTTGACGGGCAGCACGGTAGCATAGTGGTTAGCACAGTTGCTTCACAGCTCCAGCGTCCCAGGTTCAATTCCCGGCTTGGGTCACTATCTGTGCAGTGTCTGCACGTTCTCCCCATGTGTGCGTGGGTTTCCTCCGAGTGCTCCAGTTTCCTCCCACAGTCCAAAGATGTGCAGGTTAGGTGGATTGGCCATGATAAATTGCCCTTAGTGTTCAAAAAAAGGTGGGGTTATTGGGTTACGGGGCGAGGGTGAAGGTGTGGGCTTGGGTAGGGTGCTCTTTCCAAGGGCCCGTGCAGACTCGAAGGGCTGAATGGCCTCCTGCTGCACTGCAAATTCTATGATTCTGTGTTTCTATGATTCTATGAAGTATGTTTGGAATAAAGTATTATTTAAAAGAGTCCGCAAAGAAAGGGACTGAATGCGTGAAGTAATTGTCTTTTCAGCACTGCTTGTAGGCCAGGAGCAGCAGGAACGTTTCGCCAGGCCCCAACAGATACCCAGTAAACCACACAACATCCCCACAACATAATAATCTGTCTGCTATACTAACCCTTGACAACCATTGGGCCCACCGAAACACTATCTGATCATGCTCCCCTCTGGTCACCTCTGGTGACCCTCAGGTTAAATCACCAACAGTTGCTCTGGAGGGAGTGCAGCGAAGATTTACCAGGCTGATTCTTGGGGTGGCGGGACTGTCATATGAGGAGAGGCTGAGTCGGTTAGGATTATATACATTGGAGTTTAGAAGAATGAGAAGGGATCTTATAGAAACTTGTAAAATTCTAACAGGATTAGACAGGGTACACTCAGAAAGAATGTTCCCGATGGTGGGGGAGTCTAAAACTAGGGGTCATAGTTTGAGAATAAGGGGCAAACCTTTTAGGATTGAGGTGAGGAGAAATTTCTTCATCCAGAGAGTGGTGAATCTGTGGAATTCACTACCACAGGAAGTAGTTGAGGTCAAAACATTGTGTAATTGCAAGAAGAATTAGATTTAGCTCTTCAGGCTAAAGGATCAAGGGATATGGTGGGATGACGGGACCAGGGTATTGAACTTGATGATCAGCCATTATCATAATGAATGGAGGAGCAGGCTTGAAGGGCCGAATGGCCTCCTGCTGCTCCTATTTTCTATGTATGTTTCTATGTCAGGCAATTTTTCCTGGTGAGGCTTTGCAAGCAGGTTGCCTCCATATCAACAACTTTGGATGGAGTAAGTACAGAAATACAAATGTGGATCCACCTTCATTGGTAATTTCAATCCTTGGAATGTGGTTTTAGTCTTTCAAAAATAATAATTTGTGGTTTCCAGCCAGTAAATTCATCAAGTCATTTTGATTTCCTGCTTGCAATTTCCCATTTGCCTTTGGGTTCAATCATGAACTTACAGCCCCCAAATTCCTGTTATGATCAGATGAGGAGGGGGGGAGGGGGGGGAGGGGGGGAGGGGGGGGGGGCACCAACTGCTCCCCAAATTTCCCCATTCCTAGTTTGGCCACAAAAGGGTTTTTGAAAGAAAGGATATACTTGACAATTCAGTGAATGTTTAACTTTATATATGCTGTGACCACAGCACGGTAGCATTGTGGATAGCACAATTGCTTCACAGCTCCAGGGTCCCAGGTTCGATTCCCAGCTTGGGTCACTGTCTGTGCGGAGTCTGCACATTCTCCCTGTGTGTGTGTGGGTTTCCTCTGGGTGCTCCGGTTTCCTCCTGCAGTGCAAAGATGTGCAGGTTAGGTGGATTGGCCATGCTAAATTGCCCTCAGTGTCCAAAATTGCCCTTAGTGTTGGGTGGGGTTACTGTGTTATGGGGAAAGGGTGGGGGTGTGGGCTTGGATAGGGTGCTCTTTCCAAGAGCCGGTGCAGACTTGATGGGCCGAATGGCCTCCTTCTGCACTGTAAATTCTATGATTCTACGAAAAGATGTATGGGCTTCTTTGTGTTTTCAAAAAGAAAGGGAATAGAATTTCTCATACTTAAACCTGTTAAAGTAAAATAGTAAAAACACCGCGGGCGCGATTCTGCGCAAATGCGGTGAGTCGTAAAGGCTGCCGGGAAACTGGCCGTGTTTCACGGCAGCCTCCGCGCCCCCTCCCAGGACCCGATTCTCCCCCCCCGGTCGGGGCTAGCAGCGCGGCCCCGCGAAGCACGGCATTGCAGGCTTAGCAACAGTCGCTAAGTCCGCGCGCCATGCGTCACGCCGGCTGACGCGCACGATGACGTCAACCGCGCATGCGCGGGTTGGACGGCTCCAACCCGCGCATGCACGGATGACGTCATCGTGCAGATGCGTCAAACCCGCGCATGCGCGGGCCGTCATGCCCCTCAGCCGCCCCGCGGATTGATCCTGCGGGGCGGCGGAGGAACAAATAGTGCGTGGGTATCGGACCCGCTGCCCGCGATCGGTGCCCACCGAAAACAGGCCCATGCCACCCTTGGCATGGCCGTGGTGCGGCCGTGCCAATCGGTTCCATGGTTGTCCAGGACGGCACTTTGTGGCCGTTTTCACGAACGGTGAGAGCAGGTGTGATTGCGTTCGTGAAAACGGCCGTAAAGGCCTGGGAACTCCGCCCATCGGCCTGTGGAGAATCGCTGTTTGCCGTAAAAAAAGGCGAGCAGCGATTCGTGTCGTGGGGCGGCCGTGGGGGGGGGGGGGGACAATAGCGGGAAGGCGGGAAAAATGTCGGGAAGGCCCTCCCGCTATTCTCCGACCCGTCGTGGGCAGCGGAGAATCGCGCCCCCCCCAACTTTCAAACACACACAAATTGTCATGATGTATGTGCGCTATCAATCTACAACTTCACCAGCTGATGAAACGTATGTTGAACTGTTCAGAAATAACTTTTTAAAGGCAAGGAAGGACACGTGCTTAAGTTGGCTGCACTAGTGACTTGATGTCTGGTATTGCAAAGTGATTAGTTTGTGGAAAGTTTAAATGTGAATTACAATTCAGACATGCCTTAATGTCCTTCTATGGAATTTCACACCACCCAATGTCAAGAACTACTTCAAATGATCTATTGTAACCGCACTGTATCTCAAATTTGCATTTCTATAAGGCTACCTTATCAAGTAGAGACAAAAGGTCTACCAGGACAGCGGCTACATGTAAAGGTATTCTTCCTTTGTCATCAAGATGGCTATCCAAGACCTCTGGTTGCGGTGATGCGGAGCTAAGCCGCACATTCGGCAGCTCCCGCTATTAAAGGACTTTCGGGCCTATTTTAGGGCCCCAAACGGCGCTGTTTCGACGATTCCCAGTGGGGGAAGGTGTTTGGAGGAACATTCCCCAAACTTTATGGTGCTTACCCGGAGTGGGGCAAAGGAAAAGGCTGCAGCAGCTCCCCAGGAAAAGCGGGGGAAGGAGTACAAAATGGCGGACGGCGGAGCACCCGAGGACTGGTGGACGTGGGCGCAGGAGCAGCAAGCTGCTCTTCTGCGCTGTTTTGCGGAGCTGAAGGCTGAGTTGCTGGACTCCCTGAATGTGACTACCAACAAGCTGTTTGAGACCCAGACAGCCCAGGGGGTGGCCATTCAGGAGTTGCAGCGGCAGGCCGCGAAGCGGGAGGAGGAGGCCGTGGTCCTCGTGGGGAAAGTGGAGTTGCACGAGGCACCACAAAAAGTGGCAAGACCGCTTGGAGGAGCTGGACATTCGCACGAGGCGAAAGAATTTGAGGATCCTGGGCCTGGCGGAGGGGCTGGAGGGGTCGGTTCTTCCGTCTTATGTGACCACAATGCTGAGCTCGCTGATGGGAGTGGGGTCCTTCCATTTGCCACTGGAGCTTGAGGGGGCCCACAGAGTACTGGCCAGGCGGCCTAAGGCGAATGAACCCCCGCGGGCGGTGCTGGTGCGGTTCCATCGATTCAGTGACCGGGAATGTGTGCTTCGCTGGGCCAAGAAAGAGAGGAGCAGCAAGTGGGAGAATTCGGTAGTGCGAATCTACCAGGACTGGAGTGCGGAGGTGGCTAAGCGGCGGACCGGGTTTAACCGGACGAAGGCGGTGCTGCATGCCAAGCAGGTCAAATTTGGAATGCTGCAGCCTGCGCGTCTGTGGGTGACATACAAGGACCGGCACCACTACTTTGAGTCCCCGAAGGAGGCGTGGGCCTTTATACAGGCGGAGAAGCTGGACTCGAACTAGGGTCTGGGGGCTGCGGGGTCCGGTGCACAATGGTCGTTGCTGTTTTTGCTGTTGCTGTTTTTGTAATTTTGACATGTGTTTTAGAACATAGAACACAGAACACTACAGCGCAGTACGGGCCCTTCGGCCCTCGATGTTGCGCCGACCTGTGAAACCATCTGAAGCCTATCTGACCTACACTATTCCATTTTCATCCATATGTCTATCCAGTGACCATTTAAATGCCCTTAAAGTTGGTGAGTCTACTACTGTTGCAGGCAGGGCGTTCCACACCCCTACTACACTCTGAGTAAAGAAACTGCCTCTGACATCTGTCCTATATCTATCACCCCTCAATTTAAAGCTATGTCCCCTCGTGTTGGTCATCACAATCCGAGGAAAAAGACTCTCACTGTCCACCCTATCTAACCCTCTGACTATCTTATATGTCTCTATTAAGTCACCTCTCAGCCTTCTCCTCTCTAACGAAAACAACCTCAAGTCCCTGAGCCTTTCCTCGTAAGACCTTCCCTCCATACCAGGCAACATCCTAGTAAATCTCCTCTGAACCCTTTCCAAAGCTTCCACATCCTTCCTATAATGTGGTGACCAGAACTGCACGCAGTACTCCAGGTGCGGCCGCACCAGAGTTATGTACAGCTGCAGCATGACCTTGTGGCTCCGAAACTCAATCCCCCTACTGATAAAGGCTAGCACACCATATGCCTTCTTAACAGCCCTATTAACCTGGGTGGCAACTTTTAGGGATTTATGTACCTGGATGCCGAGATCTCTCTGTTCATCTACACTACCAAGAATCTTGCCATTAGCCCAGTACTCTGCATTCCTGTTACTCCATCCAAAGTGAACCACCTCACACTTTTCC
Source organism: Scyliorhinus canicula (assembly GCF_902713615.1). Taxonomy (NCBI): domain Eukaryota; kingdom Metazoa; phylum Chordata; class Chondrichthyes; order Carcharhiniformes; family Scyliorhinidae; genus Scyliorhinus; species Scyliorhinus canicula. The sequence continues at coordinate 42,208,702 of NC_052149.1, forward strand.
GCATTAAACTCCATCTGCCACCTCTCAGCCCAGCTCTGCAGCTTATCTATGTCCCTCTGTATCCTATAACATCCTTCAGCACTATCCACAACTCCACCGACCTTCGTGTCATCTGCAAATTTACTAACCCATCCTTCTACACCCTCTTCCAGGTCATTTATAAAAATGACAAACAGCAGTGGCCCCAAAACAGATCCTTGCGATACACCACTAGTAACTGAACTCCAGGATGAACATTTGCCATCAACCACCACCCTCTGTCTTCTTTCAGCTAGCCAATTACTGATCCAAACCGCTAAATCACCTTCAATCCCATACTTCCTTATTTTCTGCAATAGCCTACCGTGGGGAACCTTATCAAACGCCTTACTGAAATCCATAAACACCACATCAACCGCTTTACCCTCATCCACCTGTTTGGTCACCTTCTCAAAAACTCAATAAGGTTTGTGAGGCATGACCTACCCTTCACAAGACCGTGTTGACTATCGCTAATCAACTTGTTCTTTTCAAGATGATTATAAACCCTATCTCTTATAACCTTTTCCAACATTTTACCCACAACCGAAGTAAGGCTCACAGGTCTATAATTACCAGGGTTGTCTCTACTCCCCTTCTTGAACAAGGGGACAACATTTGCTATCCTCCAGTCTTCCGGCACTATTCCTGTCGACAAAGACGACATAAAGATCAAGGACAAAGGCTCTGCAATCTCCTCCCTGGCTTCCCAGAGAATCCTAGGATAAATCCCATCTGGCCCAGGGGACTTATCTATTTTGACATTTTCCAAAATTGCTAACACCTCCTCCTTTTGAATCTCAATTCCATCTAGCCTGGTCGACTGAACCCGAGTGTTCTCCTCGACAACATTGTCTTTCTCCAGTGTAAACATTGACGAAAAATATCCATTTAACGCTTCCCCTATCTCCTCTGATTCCACACACAACTTTCTACTACTATCCTTGATTGGCCCTAATCTTACTCTAGTCATTCTTTTGTTCCTGATATACCTATAGAAAGCCTTAGGGTTTTCCTTGATCCTTTCCGCCAACGACTTTTCGTGTCCTCTCCTCGCTCTTCTTAACTCTCCCTTTAGGTCCTTCCTGGCTAACTTGTAACTCTCAAGTACCCTAACTGAGCCTTCATGTCTCATCCTAACATAAGCCTTCTTCTTCCTCTTGACAAGTGCTTCAACTTCCTTCATAAACCACGGTTCCCTTGCTCGACAACTTCCTCCCTGCCTGACAGGTACATACTTATCAAGGACACGCAGTAGCTGTTCCTTGAAAAAGCTCCACATTTCGATTGTACCCATCCCCTGCAGTTTCCTTCCCCATCCTATACATCCTAAATCTTGCCGAATAGCATCATAATTGCCTTTCCCCCAGCTATAATTCTTGCCTTGCGGTATATACCTATCCCTGCCCATTGCTAAAGTAAACATAACCGAGTTGTGATCACTATCACCAAAGTGCTCACCTACATCTAAATCTAACACCTGGCTGGGTTCATTACCCAGTACCAAATCCAATGTGGCCTCGCCCCTTGTTGGCCTGTCTACATACTGTGTCAGAAAACCCTCCTGCACACACTGTACAAAAACTGACCCATCTATAGTACTCGAACTATAGTATTTCCAGTCAATATTTGGAAAGTTAAAGTCCCCCATAACAACTACCCTGTTACTCTCGCTCCTGCCGAGAATCATCTTTGCAATCCTTTCCTCTACATCTCTGGAACTATTCGGAGGTCTATAGACAACTCCCAACAGGGTGACCTCTCCTCTCCTGTTCCTAACCTCGGCCCATACTACCTCAGTAGACGAGTCCTCAAACGTCCTTTCTACCGCCGTAATACATTCCTTGATTAACAATGCCACACCCACCCCTCTTTTACCATCTTCTCTGTTCTTACAGAAACATCTAAATCCTGGAACCTGCAACAACCATTCCTGTCCCTGCTCTACCCATGTCTCCGAAATCGCCACAACATCGAGATCCCAGGTACCAACCCATGCTGCAAGCTCACCCACCTTATTCCGGATGCTCCTGGCGTTGAAGTAGACACACTTCAAACCAGCGTCTTGCTTGCCGGTGCCCTCTTTCGAACTTTTAACCCTATCCCTGACCTCACTACTCTCAACATCCTGTACACTGGGACTACAATTTAGGTTCCCATCCCCCTGCTGAATTAGTTTAAACCCCCCCGAAGAGCACTAGCAAATCTCCCCCCCCAGGATATTGGTACCCCTCTGGTTCAGGTGAAGACCATCCTGTTTGTAGAGGTCCCACCTACCCCAGAATGAGCCCCAATTATCCAGGAAACCAAAACCCTCCCTCCTGCACCATCCCTGTAGCCACATGTTCAATTCCTCTCTCTCCTTATTTCTCACTTCGCTAGCACGTGGCACGGGTAACAACCCAGAGATAACAACTCTGTTTTTTCTAGCTCTCAGCTTCCACCCTAGCCCCCTGAATTTCTGTCTCAAATCCCCATCTCTCTTCCTACCTATGTCTTGGTACCTATGTGGACCACAACTTGGGGCTGCTCCCCCTCCCCCTTAAGGATCCCAAAAACACGATCAGAGACATCACAAACCCTGGCACCTGGGAGGCAACACACCAACCGTGAGTCTCTTTTGTTCCCACAGAACCTCCTGTCTGTTCCTCTAACTATGGAGTCCCCAATGACAAGTGCTCTGTTCCTCTTCTCCCTTCCCTTCTGAGCAACAGGGACAGACTCTGTGCCAGAGACCTGTGCCCTATTGCTTACCCCTGGTAAGTCGTCCCCCGCAACAGTATCCAAAACGGTATACTTGTTATAGAGGGGAACGACCACAGGGGATCCCTGCACTGCCTGCCGGTTCCCTCTCCCTCCCCTGACGGTAACCCATCTACCTTCTTCTTTTACCTGAGGTGTGACTACCTCCCTATAACTCCTCTCAATAACCTCCTTCGCCTCCCGAATGATCCGAAGTTCATCCAGCTCCAGCTCCAGGTCCCTAACGCGGCTCTCGAGGAGCTGGAGTTGGGTGCACTTCCCGCAGATGTAGTCAGAAGGGACACTAGAGGTGACCCTTTCCTCCCACATTCTGCAGGAGGAACATTCAACTGCCCTAGCCTCCATTCCCACTGAACTATCTTCCCAACTACTGAAAAATAAAATAAAAAATTTCTATGCTGGTTTTTTGCTCTGTTTCCGGGTGGGTCTGTTGGGTATGGTTTTGGGTTATGTGGGGAATGTTGGGGGTTTGTTTTTAATTTTCTCTTATGTACGGGACTGGGTGATGGGGTGGAGCTGGAATTTGGGGAGCTGAGTCAGAAGGGTGGGGTGGGGCAGTGTGAAAGCGCGGGCTTCCCTCTGGTTTCCCGCACTGCAGGGCGGGGGGGGTGGAGCTGGCGGTGGGGGCGTGGCCTCTACTCGTTTTCTTTCCCGCGCTGAAGCGGTGCCAAGGAGGTGTGGCAGGAGGGGGGATGACCCCATGTCGGGAGGGGCCGGATTTTGGCGAGAGTTGACGGGGTCAACAGAAGTCAGCTGACTCACGGAAGTACCATGGAGGGTGCGTCGTGGCTAGGAGGGGTCCTAGCCTGAGGGGGTGGGGGGGGGGGGAGAGCACCGGGTTGCTGCTGGAAGGGCCAGGAGAGAGCTGGTGTGGGCCGGGGCGGGTAGAGGGGAGGCGGTATCATCATGGGGGACGGGTCGGGCAGGGTGTGCTGGCCTGGGGCGCGCAGTCGATGAGTTATGGCTAGTCGGCGGAGGAGGGTGTGGGGTGCCCTCTGATCCGGCTGATCACCTGGAACGTGAGAGGGTTGAATGGGCCGGTTAAGAGAGCTAGGGTATTTTCTCATTTGAAGGGGCTGAAGGCGGACGTGGCTATGCTCCAGGAGACCCACTTGAAGGTGGCGGACCAGGTTCGTCTGAGGAAGGGGTGGGTGGGGCAGGTTTTTCATTCAGGATTAGACGCGAAGAACTGGGGGGTGGCGATTCTGGTGGGGAAGAGGGTGGCGTTCGAGGCGTCTGAGGTGGTGTCGGACAAGGAGGGCAGCTATATTATGGTGAAGGGTAGGCTGCAGGGAGAGAAGGTGGTGCTGGTTAATGTGTATGCCCCGAATTGGGATGATGCTGGCTTTATGAGGCGCATGTTGGGCGGCATTCCGGACCTGGAGGCAGGGGGCCTGATCATGGGGGGAGACTTTAACACGGTGCTAGATTCCCCACTGGACCGGTCCAGTTCAAGGACGGGTAGGAGGCCGGTGGCGGCCAAGGTGCTGAGGGGGTTTATGGACCAGATGGGAGGGGTGGATCCCTGGAGGTTTGGGAGGCCGAGGGCGCGGGAGTATTCCTTTTTCTCCCATGTACATAGGGTTTACTCCCGAATAGATTTTTTCGTCCTGAGCAGGGGATTGATCCCGAAGGTGCAAGATGCCGAGTATTCGGCCATAGCAATTTCAGACCATGCTCCGCACTGAGTCGATCTGGAGATGGGGGAGGCACGGGACCAGCGCCCGCTGTGGTGCCTGGATGTGGGGATGCTGGCTGATGAGGAGGTGTGTAGGAGGGTCCGGGGAAGTATTGAGGGGTATCTTGAGACATAAGAACTAGGAGCAGGAGTAGGCCATCTGGCCCCTCGAGCCTGCTCCGCCATTCAATGAGATCATGGCTGATCTTTTGTGGACTCAGCTCCACTTTCCGGCCCGAACACCATAACCCTTAATCCCTTTATTCTTCAAAAAACTATCTATCTTTACCTTAAAAACATGTAATGAAGGAGCCTCAACTGCTTCACTGGGCAAGGAATTCCATAGATTCACAATCCTTTGGGTGAAGAAGTTCCTCCTAAACTCAGTCCTAAATCTACTTCCCCTTGTTTTGAGGCTATGTCCCCTAGTTCTGCTTTCACCCGCCAGTGGAAACAACCTGCCCGCATCTATCCTATCTATTCCCTTCATAATTTTAAATGTTTCTATAAGATCCCCCCTCATCCTACTAAATTCCAACGAGTACAGTCCCAGTCTACTCAACCTCTCCTCATAATCCAACCCCTTCAACTCTGGGATTAACCTAGTGAATCTCCTCTGCACACCCTCCAGTGCCAGTACGTCCTTTCTCAAGTAAGGAGACCAAAACTGAACACAATACTCCAGGTGTGGCCTCACTAACACCTTATACAATTGCAACATAACCTCCCTTGTCTTAAAGTCCATCCCTCTAGCAATGAAGGACAAAATTCCATTTGCCTTCTTAATCACCTGTTGCACCTGTAAACCAACCTTCTGTGACTCATGCACTAGCACACCCAAGTCTCTCTGCACAGCGGCATGCTTTAATATTTTATCGTTTAAATAATAATCCCGTTTGCTTTTATTCCTACCAAAATGGATAACCTCACATTTGTCAACATTGTATTCGATCTGCCAGACCCTAGCCCATTCACTTAACCTATCCAAATCCCTCTGCAGACTTCCAGTATCCTCTGCACTTTTCGCTTTACCACTCATCTTAGTGTCATCTGCAAACTTGGACACATTGCCCTTGGTCCCCAACTCCAAATCATTTATGTAAATTGTGAACAATTGTGGCCAACGACACGGGGAGGTCCGGGTGGGGATGGTCTGGGAGGCTCTGAAAGCAGTGATCCGGGGGGAGCTGATTTCCATCCGGGCCCATAGGGAAAGGAGGGATAGGAGGGAGAGGGAGAGACTGATGGGGGAGCTCCTGGACGTGGATAGGAGGTACGCGGAGGCCCCGGAGGAGGGGTTGCTGGGGGAACGGCGTAGTTTGCAGGCCAAGTTCGACTTGTTGACCACCAGAAAGGCGGGGACACAACGGAGGAGGGCGCAAGGCACGGTATATGAGTATGGGGAGAAGGCGAGCAGGATGTTGGCGCATCAGCTCCGTAGGTGAGATGCGGCTAGGCAAATTGGTGGAGTGACGGATAAGGGTGGGAATGTGGTGCAGAAGGGGCAGAGGTGAACGGGGTCTTTAGGGCCTTCTACGTGGAACTGTACCAGTTGGAGCCACCAATGGGGGGTGGGGGGGGGGGGGGGGGGGGATGGAGAGCTTCATGAACAGGCTACGTTTCCCAAAGGTGCAAGAGGAGCTTGTGGACGGGCTGGGGGCGCCGATAGAGTTGGAGGAGCTAGTCAGGGGATTGGTCAAATGCAGTCAGTTAAGGAGCCGGGGCCAGATGGGTTCCCGGTGGAATTTTATAAAAAGTATGCGGATCTGGTGCGCCCCTGTTGGTGCGAGCCTTCAATGAGGCATGGGCATGTCCCCGACGATGTCACGTAACTGATCTCTCTGATCCTGAAGCGGGATAAGGACCCCTTGCAGTGTGGATCATACAGGCCAATATCGCTCCTCAATGTTGACGCTAAGTTGCTGGCGAAGATCCTGGCCACCAGGATAGAGGACTGTGTGCCAGGGGTGATACACGAGGATCAGACAGGTTTTGTCAAGGGAAGACAGCTCAACACGAATGTGCGGAGATTGTTAAATGTTATGATGATGCCGGCTGTGGAGGGGGAGGCGGAGATAGTGGTGGCGCTGGGTGCAGAGAAGGCGTTTGATAGAGTTGAGTGGGGGTACCTGTGGGAGGTGCTGGAGCGGTTCGGATTCGGGGAGGGGTTCATCAAATGGGTGAGGTTGCGATAGTGAGTGTAGTTACCAATGGAAGGAGATCAGAGTACTTCAGGCTCTACCGTGGGACCAGGCAGGAGTGCCCCCTGTCCCCCTTGCTTTTTGCACTGGCGATAGAACCTTTGGCTTTGGCGCTGAGGGAGTCGGGGAGCTGGAGGGGCCTGGTGCGGGGTGGGGAAGAACATAGGGTATCGCTGTATGCGAACGACCTGCTGTTGTATGTGGCGGACCCAGAGGGGGGAATGCCGGGGGTGATGGAGCTGTTGGCTGAGTTTGGGAGCTTCTCGAGCTATAAGTTAAATCTAGGCAAGAGTGAGGTATTTGTAGTAGCCCCGGGTGATCAGGAGGAGGGAATTGGGAGGCTCCCGTTTAAGAGGGCAGTGAAGAGTTTCAGATACCTGGGGGTGCAGGTGGCCAGGAGTTGGGGGACTCTCTGTAAGCTTAATTTTACCAGGCTTGTGGAGCAGATGGAGGAGGAATTCAAAAGGTTGGACATGGTGCCGCTAACGCTGACGGGTAGAGTGCAGTCCGTCAAAATGACGGTTCTCCTGAGGTTCTTGTTCGTCTTTCAGTGTTTGCCCATCTTTATCCCTAGGGCCTTTTTTAGGAGGGTGACTAGCAGCATCATGAGCTTTGTTTGGGCACATGGGACCCCGAGGGTGAAGAGGATCTTCTTGGAGCGGGTTAGAGATGGTGGGGGGCTGGCGTTACCCAATCTCTTGGGGTATTATTGGGCGGCCAATGTGTCGGTGGTGCGCAGATGGGTGATGGAGGGGGAGGGGGCAGCATGGAAACGGTTGGAGAGGGCGTCCTGTGGAGATACAAGCCTGGGGGCCCTGGTAACGGCGCCGTGGCCGCTCCCTCCTACGAGGTATACCACGAGTAGTGGTGGTGGCTACCCTCAAGATTTGGGGGCAGTGGAGGCGACATAGGGGGGAAGTGGGGGGCTCGATGGAGGCTCCGTTAAGGGGGAACCATCGGCTCATCTCAGGGAACATTGATGGGGGGGTTCCAGGGTTGGCACAGAGCGGGCATCAGACAGCTGAGGGACCTGTTCATTGATGGAAGGTTTGCGAGCCTGGGGGAGTTGGAGGAGAAATTTGGGCTCCCCCCGGGGAACATGTTCAGGTATATACAGGTAAAGGCGTTTGCTAGGCGGCAGGTGGAGGGATTCCCTTTGCTTCCTGCGAGGGGGGTGAGTGACAGGGTGCTTTCGGGGGTCTGGGTCGGGGATGGGAAGATATCTGATATCTACAAGGTTATGCAGGAGGTGGAGGAGGCGTCAGTAGAGGAGCTAAAGGCTAAGTGGGAGGGGGAACTGGGGGAACAGATCGAAGATGGGACATGGGCTGATGCCCTGGAGAGGGTTAACTCTTCCTCCTCATGTGCGCGGCTTAGCCTGATCCAATTCAAGGTGCTACACCGGGCCCACATGTCCGGGTCTAGGATGAGTAGGTTCTTTGGGGGCGAAGACAGGTGTGTCAGGTGTTTGTGGAGTCCAGCGAACCATGCTCATATGTTCTGGGCATGCCTGGCACTGGAGGAGTTCTGGAAAGGGGTGGCGAGGACGGTGTCGAGGGTGGTAGGATCCAGGGTCAAGCCAGGCTGGAGACTCGCGATTCTTGGGGTTGGGGTGGAGCCGGGAGTGCAGGAGGCGAAAGAGGTCGGTGTGCTGGCCTTTGCGTCCCTAGTAGCCCGGCGAAGGATCTTGCTACAGTGGAAGGATGCGAGACCCCCAAGCGTGGAGACCTGGATCAATGACATGGCGGGTTTTATTAAGCGAGAGAAGGTAAATTTACCAGGGGTAAGCCATGGGGTACGGGCCTCTGGCACGGAGTCTGTCCCTGTTGCTCAGAAGGGAAGGGGGGAAAAGAGTAGAACATTAGTAATTGGGGACTCAATAGTCAGGGGCACAGATAGGAGATTTTGTGGGAGCGAGAGAGACTCACGTTTGGTATGTTGCCTCCCAGGTGCAAGGGTACGCGATGTCTCAGATCGTGTTTTCCGGGTCCTTAAGTGGGAGGGGGAGCAGCCCCAAGTCGAAGTCCACATTGGCACTAACGACATAGGTAGGAAAGGGGACAAGGATGTCAGGCATGCCTTTAGGGAGCTAGGATGGAAGCTCAGAGCGAGAACAAACAGAGTTGTTATCTCTGGGTTGTTGCCCGTGCCACGTGATAGTGAGATGAGGAATAGGGAGAGAGAGCAATTAAACACGTGGCTACAGGGATGGTGCAGGCGGGAGGGATTCAGATTTCTGGATAACTGGGGCTCTTTCTGGGGAAGGTGGGACCTCTATAGACAGGATGGTCTACATCTGAACCTGAGGGGCACCAATATTCTGGGGGGGAGATTTATTAGTGCTCTTTGGGGGGGGTTTAAACTAATTCAGCAGGGGCATGGGAACCTGGATTGTAGTTTTGATGGGAACCTGGATTGTAGTTTTGGGGTACGGGAGATTGAGAGTATAGAGGTCAGGAGCACAGATTTGACTTCGCAGGAGGGTGCCAGTGCTCAGGTAGGTGGTTTGAAGTGTGTCTACTTCAATGCCAGGAGTATACGAAATAAGGTAGGGGAACTGGCAGCATGGGTTGGTACCTGGGACTTCGATGTTGTGGCCATTTCAGAGACATGGATAGAGCAGGGACAGGAATGGTTGTTGCAGGTTCCAGGGTTTAGGTGTTTTAGTAAGCTCAGAGAAGGGGGCAAAAGAGGGGGAGGTGTGGCGCTGCTAGTCAAGGACAGTATTACGGTGACAGAAAGGATGCTAGATGGGGACTCTTCTTCTGAGGTAGTATGGGCTGAGGTTAGAAACAGGAAAGGAGAGGTCACCCTGTTGGGAGTTGTCTATAGGCCACCTAATAGTTCTAGGGATGTAGAGGAAAGGATGGCGAAGATGATTCTGGAAAAGAGTGAAAGTAACAGGGTAGTTGTTATGGGAGACTTTAACTTTCCAAATATTGACTGGAAAAGATATAGTTTGAGTACATTAGATGGGTCGTTCTTTGTACAATGTGTGCAGGAGGGTTTCCTGACACAATATGTTGACAGGCCAACAAGAGGCGAGGCCACATTGGATTTGGTTTTGGGTAATGAACCAGGCCAGGTGTTAGATCTGGAGGTAGGTGAGCACTTTGGAAACAGTGACCACAATTCGGTGACCTTTACGTTAGTGATGGAAAGGGATAAGTATACCCCGCAGGGCAAGAGTTATAGCTGGGGGAAGGGCAATTATGATGCCATTAGATATGACTTAGGATGTGTTGGTTGGAGAAGTAGGCTGCAAGGGTTGGATATGTGGAGCTTGTTCAAGGAACAGCTATTGCATGTTCTTGATAAGTACGTACCAGTCAGGCAGGGAGGAAGGGGTCGAGCGAGGGAACCGTGGTTTACCAAAGAAGTGGAATCTCTTGTTAAGAGGAAGAAGGAGGCCTATGTGAAGATGAGGCGTGATGTTTCAGTTGGGGCGCTTGATAGTTACAAGGAAGCGAGGAAGGATCTAAAGAGAGAGCAGAGACGACAAAGGAGGGGACATGAGAAGTCTTTGGCAGGTAGGATCAAGGAAAACCCAAAAGCTTTCTATAGGTATGTCAGGAATAAAAGAATGACTAGGGTAAGAGTAGGGCCAGTCAAGGACAGTGGTGGGAAGTTGTGTGTGGAGGCTGAGGAGATAAGCGAGATACTAAATGAATACTTTTCGTCAGTATTCACTCAAGAAAAAGATAATATTGTGGAGGAGAATGCTGAGACCCAGGCTATTAGAATAGATGGCATTGAGGTGTGTAGGGAAGAAGTGTTGGCAATTCTGGACAAGGTGAAAATAGATAAGTCCCCGGGGCCGGATGGGATTTATCCTAGGATTCTCTGGGAAGCCAGGGAAGAGATTGCTGAGCCTTTGGCTTTGATTTTTAGGTCATCATTGGCTACGGGAATAGTGCCAGAGGACTGGAGGATAGCAAATGTGGTCCCTTTGTTCAAGAAGGGGAGTAGAGATAACCCCGGTAACTATAGGCCGGTGAGCCTAACGTCTGTGGTGGGTAAAGTCTTGGAGAGGATTATAAAAGATACGATTTATAATCATCTAGATAGGAATAATATGATTAGGGACAGCCAGCATGGTTTTGTGAAGGGTAGGTCATGCCTCACAAACCTTATCGAGTTCTTTGAGAAGGTGACTGAACAGGTAGACGAGGGTAGAGCAGTTGATGTGGTGTATATGGATTTCAGTAAAGCATTTGATAAGGTTCCCCACGGTCGGCTATTGCAGAAAATACGGAGGCTGGGGATTGAGGGTGATTTAGAGATGTGGATCAGAAATTGGCTAGTTGAAAGAAGACAGAGAGTGGTAGTTGATGGGAAATGTTCAGAATGGAGTTCAGTTACGAGTGGCGTACCACAAGGATCTGTTCTGGGGCCGTTGCTGTTTGTCATTTTTATAAATGACCTAGAGGAGGGCGCAGAAGGATGGGTGAGTAAATTTGCAGACGACACTAAAGTCGGTGGAGTTGTAGACAGTGCGGAAGGATGTTGCAGGTTACAGAGGGACATAGATAAGCTGCAGAGCTGGGCTGAGAGGTGGCAAATGGAGTTTAATGTGGAGAAGTGTGAGGTGATTCACTTTGGAAAGAATAACAGGAATGCGGAATATTTGGCTAATGGTAAAATTCTTGGTAGTGTGGATGAGCAGAGGGATCTCGGTGTCCATGTACATAGATCCCTGAAAGTTGCCACCCAGGTTGATAGGGTTGTGAAGAAGGCCTATGGTGTGTTGGCCTTATTGGTAGAGGGATTGAGTTCCGGAGCCACGAGGTCATGTTGCAGTTGTACAAAACTCTAGTACGGCCGCATTTGGAGTATTGCGTACAGTTCTGGTCGCCTCATTATAGGAAGGACGTGGAAGCTTTGGAACGGGTGCAGAGGAGATTTACCAGGATGTTGCCTGGTATGGAGGGAAAATCTTATGAGGAAAGGCTGATGGACTTGAGGTTGTTTTTGTTAGAGAGAAGAAGGTTAAGAGGTGACTTAATAGAGGCATACAAAATGATCAGAGGGTTAGATAGGGTGGACAGCGAGAGCCTTCTCCCGCGGATGGAGGTGGCTAGCACGAGGGGACATAGCCTTAAATTGAGGGGTAATAGATATAGGACAGAGGTCAGAGGTGGGTTTTTTACGCAAAGAGTGGTGAGGCCGTGGAATGCCCTACCTGCAACAGTAGTGAACTCGCCAACATTGAGGGCTTTTAAAAATTTATTGGATAAGCATATGGATGATAAGGGCATAGTGTAGGTTAGATGGCCTTTAGATTTTTTCCATGTCGGTGCAACATCGAGGGCCGAAGGGCCTGTACTGCGCTGTATCGTTCTATGTTCTATGTTCTAAATTCGCCCTGAGAGGATCGGTACAAGGGTTCTTTAGGCGGTGGCAACCTTTCCTCGACTTTCTGGCTCAAAGATAGGATACTGGGTCAGCAGGAGCAGCAACCCGGGGGGGAGGGGCGGAAAAAGGGGGGGGGGGAGACGTTGACTATGTTTGCTTATTTAATTTTAATTTAATTTATTTTTAAGTTCTCTTGTTGTTTACTGGGTTTGGGGGGTGGGGGGGGGGGGGTGTGATACATGCGTTGATACGGTCTTGGGGGTGTTACAGTTATTATGGTGTTTTATTGTTGCTTTTCATTGTTTGTTGTTATATTTTCTGTAAAAAATTCCAATAAAAATTATTTTTTTAAAAAAATGGCTAGACAAGAGTTAATGGCTGGAACATTACATAATATAATCACCTCAGCTATGACATAAAAGCCAGAAGGTCTGTCCATATATCAGCTAAGCAAATATCTTCCGAAATAATTATGGGAAGATGAGTCTTTGCCTCTGGAGCTACCATTTTTGGAAATGTTTTTCAGTACAGCATGCAAACTGACAAAAGAGTACCTGGAAGGATCTGCCAAAAGGGCAGTAATACTTTGACACGGAGTCATCCAGACTCAAAACATTAACTCCCTTCTATCGCCACAGATGGTACCAGACCTGTTGAGATTGTCCATTACTTTCTGTTTTTGTTTCAGATTCCAGTACCCGCCGTAATTTGCTTTTGTCTTTTTTTAAAATAATTTTTATTCTTTTTTTTTTTAAATTTAGATTACCCAATTATTTTTTCCAATTAAGGGGCAATTTAGCGTGGCCAATCCACCTACTCTGCACATTTTTGGGTTGTGGGGGCTAAACCCACGGAGACACGGGGAGAATGTGCAAACTCCACACGGACAGTGACCCAGAGCCGGGATCGAACCTGGGACCTCAGCGCCGTGTGGCGGTTGTGCTAACCACTAGGCCACCGTGCTGCCCTAATTATGGGAAGATGAGTCTTTGTCTCTGGAGCTACCATTTTTGGAAATGTTTTTCAGTACAGCATGCAAACTGCTAAAAGAGTACCTGGAAGGATCTGCCAAAAGGGCAGTAATACTTTGACACGGACTCATCCAGACTCAAAACATTAACTCCCTTCTATCGCCACAGATGGTACCAGACCTGTTGAGATTGTCCATTACTTTCTGTTTTTGTTTCAGATTCCAGTACCCGCCGTAATTTGTCTTTTTTAAAAATAATTTTTATTGAAATTTTTTGAAAAATGTACAGCAACAGAACAATAATAATAATAATAACAATAATAAACACCCCCCGGCACCCGTAACAACGCATATAATGAACCCCCCCACCCCCCCAAACCCAATAAACAACAAAATAAATTAACAATAATTAAATTAACATAAACAATACCCCCCTGAAACCTCCCCCCCTTTCCCCCCCTTTCCCCCCCTCCCCCCCTGGGTTGCTGTTGCTGCTGACCTAGTTCCTTATCGTTGAGCCAGAAAGTTGAGGAAAGGCTGCCACCGCCTGTAATTTGCTTTTGTCAGTAATACTCACCCTCTCCTCTTATTTCCCAAGGTAGGGGATTTTCACAGTAACTTCATTGAAGCCTACTTGTGACAATAAGCGATTACTATTATTAATATTATTATTAAATTAAGACACTGGGCTGGATTCTCTGATCGCCGACGGCGAAATCGCATTCGACGACTGGCCGGACAATCCAAATTTCCGATGAAATCGGGGGCAGCGCCGCTTTCTCGATGCTCCGTCCCTTCCAAAGCGGGTACTGAAAGAATATGCCGCGCCATGTTTCGACAACCTCAGGACATTACCCGTGGACCGCCCCCCGATGCTCCGCCCCCGACCGGCCCAGTTCCCGACGGCGTGGGTCTCTCATGGTCTCACCCGTCTGGAACTCAGCATGGCGGCTGCGGACTCAGTCCAGCGGTGCCACAATCGGGGGAGGGCCGATCTGCGGGCAGGGGGGGACATTATTTGGGGCTGAGGACACTGTGGTGGGGGGGAAGGGGCGCGCGGGCCTGCCGCAGGGGGGGATTATTTCACGGGCCGGGTCCACAAGAGGCCACCGCCATGTTGCACGGTGCAGCCGCTGCAGGCTGCCGCCGTGTGCATGCGCAGTCACGGACCCAGCAATTCTCCGGGGCAATTCGGCAGCTACAGCTGGGTGCTGTACGCTGCAGTCCTGCTAGCTCCCAGCAAAACAGGGAATCACCATTCCCACTCCGGCGTAGGGACATAGCCCCAGAATCGGAAAATCCAGCCCACTATTCTATCTTGATTAAAATTCAGCACAGAGATAGAGAATTTCTATTGAAAAGAACTTCAGGTGCAAAAATACACAACTTCTGGAAATGACATTACGTTCTAAAAAATAAATCGCATCCAGCAGTTCATCGGCGACAATGCCTTAAATCTCAAGACCACCGGAGAGAAAAGTATGCTGCAACCACAAATACCAGCAAAGGACTCATAAACAGTGAATATTCCATTTTTACCTTTTAGCATTGAATTTTTAGTTTGGCTAATAAAGCAACTACCTACTGTACAGTTTATGATTCAATGTGTGTCTGTGTGTGTTGCAAATCTCTGACCTTTTCCTGGGTGGATATTTGACTTAATAAAAACAAACTCATTTGTTTTAAACTCAAGAAAGCTTACCAGACTAGTTATTTGCAGTCAGTACATAAATGGTTAAGTTAACATAAAAACCTGAGAAGTTATATTTAGAGGGGGAGGATGAGGAACTCATTTTTAACCGCTTCTTGTGTGGCTGTGCATACACATAAACATGCATACACACAACACACATACTTGCACTCACATTGTGTGTATGTCCTATGATTTTTTTTCATGTATGGAATGATCTCTATGGACTGTACGCAGAACAATACTTTTCACTGTACCTCGGTAGACGTGACAATAAATCAAATCAAATCAACCAATTCACACATGCACACACAAACACATACCCTACATGCACACAGACATGTGCACACATGTACAAAACCAAACACACATACATGTGCACTTATGCACAAAAGCACACACACACACATCTGCACATACACACATGTGCACAAGCACACACACACATTCACACCCAGACAAAAATATTGCAGGTGCAAGAAACATTTAAGCAAATTAAAGTCCAATGAAATTAAAGGATGTTTGGCTTTTGAAGATTGGAGACATGATTGGCATCAGGCTGAACTCAGTGGTCCTTCTATGGTTATTGTCGAGGCGGTCCAAAGATGTGAACAGGTGATTTCTTCTGAAGACAGCAGCTGTGTGGTTGAGTTCTTTACAACGTATCTGTCTGGGGTATGTAGAGATCAGAAATAGTAGACAAGGTTTGAAACTTGCAAACTGCTTGGAGAGAGAACAAGTGACCTAAACTAGGATCTTGAACCTTCTGCATCTCAATTGGTTTGAAGGTGGTTTGAAGAGAAAAAATGTGCTTAAAAACACAAAGGGTTAGTCATATGACCCTCTCTCCCCAACTGCCCAGTTACCTGAAGCATCATTGTGGTATAGTGGAGTCCAGGAGCACAGTTTACGGCATTAGATTATGTTTGGTAAAATTCCTCTCACAGGCAGAGTCTCCTTGTTCAAGAGATTACATCTAATGGTTTGGGGGTGATGGAGCTGTTGGCTGAGTTTGGGAGCTTCTCGAGCTATAAGTTAAATCTAGGCAAGAGTGAGGTATTTGTAGTACCCCCGGGTGATCAGGAGGAGGGAATTGGGAGGCTCCCGTTTAAGAGGGCAGTGAAGAGTTTCAGATACCTGGGGGTGCAGGTGGCCAGGAGTTGGGGGACTCTCCGTAAGCTTAATTTTACCAGGCTTGTGGAGCAGATGGAGGAGGAATTCAAAAGGTTGGACATGGTGCCGCTATCGCTGACGGGTAGAGTGCAGTCCGTCAAAATGACAGTTCGCCTGAGGTTCTTGTTCCTCTTTCAGTGTTTGCCCATCTTTATCCCTAGGGCCTTTTTTAGGAGGGTGACTGGCAGCATCATGAGCTTTGTTTGGGCACATGGGACCCCGAGGGTGAAGAGGGTCTTCTTGGAGCGGGGTAGAGATGGCGGGGGACTGGCGTTATCCAATCTCTTGGGGTATTATTGGGCGGCCAATGTGTCGGTGGTGCGCAGATGGGTGATGGAGGGGGAGGAGGCAGCATGGAAACGGTTGGGGAGGGCGTCCTGTGGAGATACAAGCCTGGGGGCCCTGGTAACGGCGCCGTGGCCGCTCCCTCCTACGAGGTATACCACGAGTAGTGGTGGTGGCTACCCTCAAGATTTGGGGGCAGTGGAGGCGACATAGGGGGGAAGTGGGGGGCTCGATGGAGGCTCCGTTAAGAGGGAACCATCGGCTCATCTCAGGGAACATTGATGGGGGGGTTCCAGGGTTGGCACAGAGCGGGCATCAGACAGCTGAGGGACCTGTTCATTGATGGGAGGTTTGCGAGCCTGGGGGAGTTGGAGGAGAAATTTGGGCTCCCCCCGGGGAACATGTTCAGGTATATACAGGTAAAGGCGTTTGCTAGGCGGCAGGTGGAGGGATTCCCTTTGCTTCCTGCGAGGGGGGTGAGTGACAGGGTGCTTTCGGGGGGCTGGGTCGGGGATGGGAAGATATCTGATATCTACAAGGTAATGCAGGAGGTGGAGGAGGCGTCAGTAGAGGAGCTAAAGGCTAAGTGGGAGGGGGAACTGGGGGAACAGATCGAAGATGGGACATGGGCTGATGCCCTGGAGAGGGTTAATTCTTCCTCCTCATGTACGCGACTTAGCCTCATCCAATTCAAGGTGCTACACCGGGCCCACATGTCCGGGTCTAGGATGAGTAGGTTCTTTGGGGGCGAAGACAGGTGTGTCAGGTGTTTGTGGAGTCCAGCGAACCATGTCCATATGTTCTGGGCATGCCCGGCACTGGAGGAGTTCTGGAAAAGGGTGGCGAGGACGGTGTCGAGGGTGGTAGGATCCGGGGTCAAGCCAGGCTGGAGACTCGCGATTTTTGGGGTTGGGGTGGAGCCGGGAGTGCAGGAGGCGAAAGAGGTCGGTGTGCTGGCCTTTGCGTCCCTAGTAGCCCGGCGGAGGATCTTGCTACAGTGGAAGGATGCGAGGCCCCCAAGCGTGGAGACCTGGATCAATGACATGGCGGGTTTTATTAAGCTAGAGAAGGTAAATTCGCCCTGAGAGAATCGGTACAAGGGTTCTTTAGACGGTGGCAACCTTTCCTCGACTTTCTGGCTCAAAGATAGGATACTGGGTCAGCAGTAGCAGCAACCCGGGGGGGAGGGGCGGAAAAAGGGGGCGGGGGGGGAGACGTTGACTATGTTTGCTTATTTAATTTTAATTTAATTTATTTTTAAGTTCTCTTGTTGTTTACTGGGTTGGGGGGGGGGTGTGATACATGCGTTGATACGGTCTTGGGGGTGTTACAGTTATTATGGTGTTTTATTGTTGCTTTTCATTGTTTGTTGTTATATTTTCTGTAGAAAATTCCAATAAAAATTATTTTTTTTTAAAAATGGCTATCCAAGAGTTAATGGCTGGAACATTACATAATATAATCACCTCAGCTATGACATAAAAGCCAGAAGGTCTGTCCATATATCAGCTAAGCAAATATCTTCTGAAATAATTATGGGAAGATGAGTCTTTGTCCCTGGAGCTACCATTTTTGGAAATGTTTTTCAGTACAGCATGCAAACTGCTAAAAGAGTACCTGGAAGGATCTGCCAAAAGGGCAGTAATACTTTGACACGGAGTCATCCAGACTCAAAACATTAACTCCCTTCTATCGCCACAGATGGTACCAGACCTGTTGAGATTGTCCATTACTTTCTGTTTTTGTTTCAGATTCCAGTACCCGCCGTAATTTGCTTTTGTCTTTTTTTAAAAATAATTTTTATTGAAATTTTTTGAAAAATGTACAGAAACAGAACAATAATAATAATAATAACAATAATAAACACCCCCCGGCACCCGTAACAACGCATATAACGAACCCCCCCACCCCCCCAAACCCAATAAACAACAAAATAAATTAACAATAATTAAATTAACATAAACAATACCCCCCTGAAACCTCCCCCCCTTTCCCCCCCTTTCCCCCCCTCCCCCCCGGGTTGCTGCTGCTGCTGACCTAGTTCCTTACCGTTGAGCCAGAAAGTCGAGGAAAGGCTGCCACCGCCTGTAATTTGCTTTTGTCTTAGGTCAGTAATACTCACCCTCTCCTCTTATTTCCCAAGGTAGGGGATTTTCACAGTAACTTCATTGAAGCCTACTTGTGACAATAAGCGATTACTATTATTAATATTATTATTAAATTAAGACCCTGGGCTGGATTCTCTGATCGCCGACGGCGAAATCGCATTCGACGACTGGCCGGAAAATCCAAATTTCCGATGAAATCGGGGGCAGCGCCGCTTTCTCGATGCTCCGTCCCTTCCAAAGCGGGTACTGAAAGAATATGCCGCGCCATGTTTCGACAACCTCAGGACATTACCCGTGGACCGCCCCCCGATGCTCCGCCCCCGACCGGCCCAGTTCCCGACGGCGTGGGTCTCTCATGGTCTCACCCGTCTGGAACTCAGCATGGCGGCTGCGGACTCAGTCCAGCGGTGCCACAATCGGGGGAGGGCCGATCTGCGGGCGGGGGGGGACATTATTT
This sequence comes from Scyliorhinus canicula, assembly GCF_902713615.1. Taxonomy (NCBI): domain Eukaryota; kingdom Metazoa; phylum Chordata; class Chondrichthyes; order Carcharhiniformes; family Scyliorhinidae; genus Scyliorhinus; species Scyliorhinus canicula. The sequence goes on from NC_052149.1 coordinate 42,227,400, forward strand.
GGGGCTGAGGGCACTGTGGTGGGGGGGAAGGGGCGCGCGGGCCTGCCGCAGGGGGGGATTATTTCACGGGCCGGGTCCACAAGAGGCCACCGCCATGTTGCACGGTGCAGCCGCTGCAGGCTGCCGCCGTGTGCATGCGCAGTCACGGACCCAGCAATTCTCCGGGGCAATTCGGCAGCTACAGCTGGGTGCTGTACGCTGCAGTCCTGCTAGCTCCCAGCAAAACAGGGAATCGGTGGCTGTGTTGCGCCAATTTTTCTGGCGTAAATTGCCACCATTCCCACTCCGGCGTAGGGACATAGCCCCAGAATCGGAAAATCCAGCCCCCTAGTCTATCTAGTTTAAAATTCAGCACAGAGATAGAGAATTTCTATTGAAAAGAACTTCAGGTGCAAAAATACACAACTTCTGGAAATGACATTACGTTCTAAAAAATAAATCGCATCCAGCAGTTCATCGGCGACAATGCCTTAAATCTCAAGACCACCGTAGAGAGAAGTTTGCTGCAACCACAAATACCAGCAAAGGACTCATAAACAGTGAATATTCCATTTTTACCTTTTAGCATTGAATTTTTAGTTTGGCTAATAAAGCAACTACCTACTGTACAGTTTATGATTCAATGTGTGTCTGTGTGTGTTGCAAATCTCTGACCTTTTCCTGGGTGGATATTTGACTTAATAAAAACAAACTCATTTGTTTTAAACTCAAGAAAGCCTACCAGACTAGTTATTTGCAGTCAGTACATAAATGGTTAAGTTAACATAAAAACCTGAGAAGTCATATTTAGAGGGGGAGGATGAGGAACTCATTTTTAACCGCTTCTTGTGTGGCTGTGCATACACATAAACATGCATACACACAACACACATACTTGCACTCACATTGTGTGTTTATGTATGTCCTATGATTTTTTTTCATGTATGGAATGATCTCTATGGACTGTACGCAGAACAATACTTTTCACTGTACCTCGGTAGACGTGACAATAAATCAAATCAAATCAACCAATTCACACATGCACACACAAACACATACCCTACATGCACACAGACATGTGCACACATGTACAAAACCACACACACATACATGTGCACATATGCACAAAAGCACACACACACACACATCTGCACATACACACATGTGCACAAGCACACACACACATTCACACCCAGACAAAAATATTGCAGGTGCAAGAAACATTTAAGCAAATTAAAGTCCAATGAAATTAAAGGATGTTTGGCTTTTGAAGATTGGAGACATGATTGGCATCAGGCTGAACTCAGTGGTCCTTCTATGGTTATTGTCGAGGCGGTCCAAAGATGTGAACAGGTGATTTCTTCTGAAGACAGCAGCTGTGTGGTTGAGTTCTTTACAGCGTATCTGTCTGGGGTATGTGGAGATCAGAAATAGTAGACAAGGTTTGAAACTTGCAAACTGCTTGGAGAGAGAACAAGTGACCTAAACTAGGATCTTGAACCTTCTGCATCTCAATTGGTTTGAAGGTGGTTTGAAGAGAAAAAATGTGCTTAAAAACACAAAGGGTTAGTCATATGACCCTCTCTCCCCAACTGCCCAGTTACCTGAAGCATCATTGTGGTATAGTGGAGTCCAGGAGCACAGTTTACGGCATTAGATTATGTTTGGTTAAATTCCTCTCACAGGCAGAGTCTCCTTGTTCAAGAGATTACATCTAATGGTTTGGGGGTGATGGAGCTGTTGGCTGAGTTTTGGAGCTTCTCGAGCTATAAGTTAAATCTAGGCAAGAGTGAGGTATTTGTAGTACACCCTGGTGATCAGGAGGAGGGAATTGGGAGGCTCCCGTTTAAGAGGGCAGTGAAGAGTTTCAGATACCTGGGGGTGCAGGTGGCCAGGAGTTGGGGGACTCTCCGTAAGCTTAATTTTACCAGGCTTGTGGAGCAGATGGAGGAGGAATTCAAAAGGTTGGACATGGTGCCGCTATCGCTGACGGGTAGAGTGCAGTCCGTCAAAATGACGGTTCTCCTGAGGTTCTTGTTCCTCTTTCAGTGTTTGCCCATCTTTATCCCTAGGGCCTTTTTTAGGAGGGTGACTAGCAGCATCATGAGCTTTGTTTGGGCACATGGGACCCCGAGGGTGAAGAGGGTCTTCTTGGAGCGGGGTAGAGATGGTGGGGGGCTGGCGTTACCCAATCTCTTGGGGTATTATTGGGCGGCCAATGTGTCGGTGGTGCGCAGATGGGTGACGGAGGGGGAGGGGGCAGCATGGAAACGGTTGGAGAGGGCGTCCTGTGGAGATACAAGCCTGGGGGCCCTGGTAACGGCGCCGTGGCCGCTCCCTCCTACGAGGTATACCACGAGTAGTGGTGGTGGCTACCCTCAAGATTTGGGGGCAGTGGAGGCGACATAGGGGGGAAGTGGGGGGCTCGATGGAGGCTCCGTTAAGGGGGAACCATCGGCTCGTCTCAGGGAACATTGATGGGGGGGTTCCAGGGTTGGCACAGAGCGGGCATCAGACAGCTGAGGGACCTGTTCATTGATGGGAGGTTTGCGAGCCTGGGGGAGTTGGAGGAGAAATTTGGGCTCCCCCGGGGAACATGTTCAGGTATATACAGGTAAAGGCGTTTGCTAGGCGGCAGGTGGAGGGATTCCCTTTGCTTCCTGCGAGGGGGGTGAGTGACAGGGTGCTTTCTGGGGTCTGGGTCGGGGATGGGAAGATATCTGATATCTACAAGGTAATGCAGGAGGTGGAGGAGGCGTCAGTAGAGGATCTAAAGGCTAAGTGGGAGGGGGAACTGGGGGAACAGATCGAAGATGGGACATGGGCTGATGCCCTGGAGAGGGTTAACTCTTCCTCCTCATGTGCGCGGCTTAGCCTCATCCAATTCAAGGTGCTACACCGGGCCCACATGTCCGGGTCTAGGATGAGTAGGTTCTTTGGGGGCGAAGACAGGTGTGTCAGGTGTTTGTGGAGTCCAGCGAACCATGCCCATATGTTCTGGGCATGCCCGGCACTGGAGGAGTTCTGGAAAGGGGTGGCGAGGACGGTGTCGAGGGTGGTAGGATCTAGGCTCAAGACAGGCTGGAGACTCGCGATTCTTGGGGTTGGGGTGGAGCCGGGAGTGCAGGAGGCGAAAGAGGTCGGTGTGCTGGCCTTTGCGTCCCTAGTAGCCCGGCGGAGGATCTTGCTACAGTGGAAGGATGCGAGACCCCCAAGCGTGGAGACCTGGATCAATGACATGGCGGGTTTTATTAAGCTAGAGAAGGTAAATTCGCCCTGAGAGGATCGGTACAAGGGTTCTTTAGGCGGTGGCAACCTTTCCTCGACTTTCTGGCTCAAAGATAGGATACTGGGTCAGCAGTAGCAGCAACCCGGGGGGGAGGGGCGGAAAAAGGGGGGGGGGGAGACGTTGACTATGTTTGCTTATTTAATTTTAATTTAATTTATTTTTAAGTTCTCTTGTTGTTTACTGGGTTTGGGGGGTGGGGGGGGGGGGTGTGATACATGCGTTGATACGGTCTTGGGGGTGTTACAGTTATTATGGTGTTTTATTGTTGCTTTTCATTGTTTGTTGTTATATTTTCTGTAAAAAATTCCAATAAAAAATTTTTTTTTTTTTTAAATGGCTATCCAAGAGTTAATGGCTGGAACATTACATAATATAATCACCTCAGCTATGACATAAAAGCCAGAAGGTCTGTCCATATATCAGCTAAGCAAACATCTTCTGAAATAATTATGGGAAGATGAGTCTTTGCCTCTGGAGCTACCATTTTTGGAAATGTTTTTCAGTACAGCATGCAAACTGCTAAAAGAGTACCTGGAAGGATCTGCCAAAAGGGCAGTAATACTTTGACACGGAGTCATCCAGACTCAAAACATTAACTCCCTTCTATCGCCACAGATGGTACCAGACCTGTTGAGATTGTCCATTACTTTCTGTTTTTGTTTCAGATTCCAGTACCTGCCGTAATTTGCTTTTGTCTTTTTTTAAAATAATTTTTATTGAAATTTTTTGAAAAATGTACAGCAACAGAACAATAATAATAATAATAACAATAATAAACACCCCCCGGCACCCGTAACAACGCATATAACGAACCCCCCCACCCCCCAAAACCCAATAAACAACAAAATAAATTAACAATAATTAAATTAACATAAACAATACCCCCCTGAAACCTCCCCCCCTTCCCCCCCTTTCCCCCCTTTCCCCCCCTCCCCCCCCCCCCCCCCCCCCCCGGGTTGCTGCTGCTGCTGACCTAGTTCCTTATCGTTGAGCCAGAAAGTCGAGGAAAGGCTGCCACCGCCTGTAATTTGCTTTTGTCTTCGGTCAGTAATACTCACCCTCTCCTCTTATTTCCCAAGGTAGGGGATTTTCACAGTAACTTCATTGAAGCCTACTTGTGACAATAAGCGATTACTATTATTAATATTATTATTAAATTAAGACCCTGGGCTGGATTCTCTGATCGCCGACGGCGAAATCGCATTCGACAACTGGCCGGAAAATCCAAATTTCCGATGAAATCGGGGGCAGCGCCGCTTTCTCGATGCTCCGTCCCTTCCAAATCGGGTGCTGAAAGAATATGCCGCGCCATATTTCGACAACCTCAGGACATTACCCGTGGACCGCCCCCCGATGCTCCGCCCCCGACCGGCCCAGTTCACGACGGCGTGGGTCTCTCATGGTCTCACCCGTCTGGAACTCAGCATGGCGGCTGCGGACTCAGTCCAGCGGCGCCACAATCGGGGGAGGGCCGATCTGCGGGCAGGGGGGGACATTATTCGGGGCTGAGGGCACTGTGGTGGGGGGGAAGGGGCGCGCGGGCCTGCCGCAGGGGGGGATTATTTCACGGGCCGGGTCCACAAGAGGCCACCGCCATGTTGCACGGTGCAGCCGCTGCAGGCTGCCGCCGTGTGCATGCGCAGTCACGGACCCAGCAATTCTCCGGGGCAATTCGGCAGCTACAGCTGGGTGCTGTACGCTGCAGTCCTGCTAGCTCCCAGCAAAACAGGGAATCACCATTCCCACTCCGGCGTAGGGACATAGCCCCAGAATCGGAAAATCCAGCCCCCTATTCTATCTAGATTAAAATTCAGCACAGAGATAGAGAATTTCTATTGAAAAGAACTTCAGGTGCAAAAATACACAACTTCTGGAAATGACATTACGTTCTAAAAAATAAATCGCATCCAGCAGTTCATCGGCGACAATGCCTTAAATCTCAAGACCACCGTAGAGAGAAGTTTGCTGCAACCACAAATACCAGCAAAGGACTCATAAACAGTGAATATTCCATTTTTACCTTTTAGCATTGAATTTTTAGTTTGGCTAATAAAGCAACTACCTACTGTACAGTTTATGATTCAATGTGTGTCTGTGTGTGTTGCAAATCTCTGACCTTTTCCTGGGTGGATATTTGACTTAATAAAAACAAACTCATTTGTTTTAAACTCAAGAAAGCTTACCAGACTAGTTATTTGCAGTCAGTACATAAATGGTTAAGTTAACATAAAAACCTGAGAAGTTATAGTTAGAGGGGCAGGATGAGGAACTCATTTTTAACCGCTTCTTGTGTGGTTGTGCATACACATAAACATGCATACACACAACACACATACTTGCACTCACATTGTGTGTTTATGTATGTCCTATGATTTTTTTTCATGTATGGAATGATCTCTATGGACTGTACGCAGAACAATACTTTTCACTGTACCTCGGTAGACGTGACAATAAATCAAATCAAATCAACCAATTCACACATGCACACACAAACACATACCCTACATGCACACAGATATGTGCACACATGTACAAAACCACACACACATACATGTGCACATATGCACAAAAGCACACACACACACACATCTGCACATACACACATGTGCACAACCACACACACACATTCACACCCAGACAAAAATATTGCAGGTGCAAGAAACATTTAAGCAAATTAAAGTCCAATGAAATTAAAGGATGTTTGGCTTTTGAAGATTGGAGACATGATTGGCATCAGGCTGAACTCAGTGGTCCTTCTATGGTTATTGTCGAGGCGGTCCAAAGATGTGAACAGGTGATTTCTTCTGAAGACAGCAGCTGTGTGGTTGAGTTCTTTACAACGTATCTGTCTGGGGTATGTGGAGATCAGAAATAGTAGACAAGGTTTGAAACTTGCAAACTGCTTGGAGAGAGAACAAGTGACCTAAACTAGGATCTTGAACCTTCTGCATCTCAATTGGTTTGAAGGTGGTTTGAAGAGAAAAAATGTGCTTAAAAACACAAAGGGTTAGTCATATGACCCTCTCTCCCCAACTGCCCAGTTACCTGAAGCATCATTGTGGTATAGTGGAGTCCAGGAGCACAGTTTACGGCATTAGATTATGTTTGGTTAAATTCCTCTCACAGACAGAGTCCCATTGTTCAAGAGATTACATCTAATGGTTTGTGTCCACACAGTGGCGTACTCAGGTGGTTTGCTGAATGCTTTGTTAGTGAGTCAGAAGATGGCTCCCATTCACACTCCTTCAAGACAATTATTCTTGATGAGGTTTTCAGCCAGTAAATTCATAAAGTTGTTTTTTTATAAAGCATAGTTTCAAAACAAGATGCAGAGATAAAATTAGCAGCATATTTATGGTGTTTCAAGCATTGTGTCGGCCTGTGACCATCGAAAGTGGATCCCTCAGGCATGATATTTACATACAAAGGCAGCCCCAGGTCCCAGAGCTGTTCCCTTTCACCCTTTCAGGAGTGAATGCTCCGGGACAGGGGCCACCACCAATTGAAGACATGGCCACTCACAGCTGTGAAGAAATTCCACACGGGGGCAACACGGTGGCTCAGTGGTTAGCACTGCAGTCTCACGGCGCCGAGGTCCCAGGTTCGATCCTGGCTCTGGTCACATTCTCCCCGGGTTTGCATGGGTTTCACCCCCACAAAGCAAAGATGTGCAGGGTCGGTGGATTAAACATGCTAAACTGCCCCTTAATTGGAATAAATGAATTGGGTACTCTAAATTTCTACTAAAAAAAGAAATTCCACACTGCAGCAGAATCTTTACTTCTGCTCTAAACAACAGCAGCTCTTTCTCAGTGTCGATGTGTCTCTTTGTGTCTCTCTGAAAACTGCCATAATTATCTCCAATAGATTTTGGTTACAGATCACATGGGCCAGTATCTAGGTAGAATTATTATGATTACTATTCAAAACATTCTGTTTTACTTTAAATTAAAAAGAGATATTTTAAAACATAACTGTCTTGTAAAGTTCCACATTGTGTCACTGCCCAAATTTGCATTTCACTGAAGGAGCTCTTCTTACTGCGCAATTGGTGTATTGACACTCGCTAGTTTGCAACCCAATGTTGGAGTCACGTGTTGATGGATAAGAACAAAGAACAAAGAAAATTACAGCACAGGAACAGGCCCTTCGGCCCACCCACCCTGCGCCGATCCAGATCCTTTATCTAAACCTGTCTCCTATTTTCCAAGGTCTACTTCCCTCTGTTCCCGCCCATTCATATACCTGTCTAGATGCCTCTTAAATGATGCTATCGTGCCCGTCTCTACCACCTCCGCTGGTAAAGCGTTCCAGGCACCCACCACCCTCTGCGTAAAAAACTTTCCACGCACATCTCCCTTAAACTTTCCCCCTCTCACCTTGAAATCGTGACCCCTTGTAACTGACACCCCCACTCTTGGGAAAAGCTTGTTGCTATCCACCCTGTCCATACCTCTCATAATTTTGTAGACCTCAATCAGGTCCCCACTCAACCTCCGTCTTTCCAACGAAAACAATCCTAATCTACTCATTCTCCCCGGATTTCCGTGGGTTTCACCCCCACAAACCCTTCATAGCTAGCACCCTCCATACCAGGCAACATCCTGGTGAACCTCCTCTGCACCCTCTCCAAAGCATCCAAATCCTTCTGGTAATGTGGCGACCAGAACTGCACGCAGTATTCCAAATGTGGCCGAACCAAAGTCCTATACAACTGTAACATGACCTGCCAACTCTTGTACTCAATACCCCGTCCGATGAAGGCAAGCATGCTGTATGCCTTCTTGACCACTCTGTCAACCTGCATTGCCACCTTCAGGGTACAATGGACCTGAACTCCCAGATTTTTCTGTACATCAATTTTCCCCAAGACCCTTCCATTGACCATATAGTCCGCTCTTGAATTTGATCTTCCAAAATGCATCACCTTGCATTTGCCTGGATTGAACTCCATCTGCCATTTCTCTGCCCAACTCTCCAATATATCTATATTTTGTTGTATTCTCTGACAGTTCTCCTCGCTATCTGCAACTCCACCAATCTTGGTATCATCTGCAAACTTGCTAATCAGACCACCTATACCTTCCTCCAGGTCATTTATGTAGATCACAAACAGCAGTGGTCCGAGCACGGATCCCTGTGGAACACCACTATTTACCCTTCTCCATTTTGAGACACTCCCTTCCACCACTACTCTCTGTCTCCTGTTGCCCAGCCAGTTCTTTATCCATCTAGCTAGTACACCCTGAACCCCATACGACTTCACTTTTTCCATCAACCTGCCATGGGAAACCTTATCAAACACCTTACTAAAGTCCATGTATATGACATCTACAGCCCTTCCCTCATCGATTAACTTTGTCACTTCCTCAAAGAATTCTATTAGGTTTGTAAGACATGACCTTCCTTGCACAAAACCATGCTGCCTATCACTGATAAGTCTATTTTCGTCCAGATGTGAATAGATCCTATCCCTCAGTATCTTCTCCACCAGTTTGCCTACCACTGACGTCAAGCTCACAGGTCTATAATTCCCAGGATTATCCCTGCTACACTTCTTAAACAAAGGGACAACATTAGCAATTCTCCAGTCCACCGGGACCTCACCCGTGCTCAAGGATGCTGCAAAGATGTCTGTTAAGGCCCTAGTAAGAAGGAATGAATTCCTTTATATGTACCAAAAACACATTTACCGTATATACTCGCGTAACATGCGACTTTTGAGCACCTAATTTGAAGCCTAAATTTCGGGGGTCGCATGATACGCGAGGTACAAAAATCGCGGGTGTCAAATGCTGGCCAAGATAAGTCACATAGCATCCAGTAGTTAATGAAACTGTTATACAGGTATTTATTTTTGAACATAATGATATATGAAACAGGAAAACATTGGTTATTTAACATTTATTAAAATGTAAAAACATCATTAAAACAAACTAATTCAGGTGAACTAAAATCCTTCGAATTCGCTTTCATTGTCATCGTCATCGTCAAATAAAGCTTGGAATTCTTCTTCATCAAGGCAGTCGTCATACTGATTATCTTCCAGGTCTTCAATATTTTCATCCTCTTCTCCTACATCTTCGAATAAAGCATCATCTTCACTTCCATACAAAGCATTTGCTATTCCACATTTTTTAAATGCTTTAACGGTCAAATCGCCATCTATCCCAGCCCATGCCTCTTTTACCCACAAACACAATAGAGCCAAATCCGGAGCCTTCACATTCCCTCCCTTCATGAATGATTTCTCTCCTTCCATCATCCAGTCGTTCCATTTCTTCCTTAGATTGTCTTTAAATGGCTTATTGATGGATACGTCAAGTGGCTGAACAACGCTAGTCAAGCCAGCTGGAACGATCGCTATATCGGTGTTTTCTTCACGAACAGCTTTCACAATGGCATCCACTCGATGTGACCTAAACATATCCCAAACAAGTAAACTTTTTTGGCGTAGTAAACCACCTGCTCTTGATTCCCAAACTCTCTTCAGCCAAATCATGCAGCAATTATCGTTCATCCAACCTTTTTCATGGACATGGACAATGATACCACTTGGAAATTTAAGCTTGGGCATTAATTTCCGTTTGAAGATGTCTCTGTGCAATTTTTGTTTTTCTTCTTAACACAAAGTCATGTCTTTTCATGAACTGCGTACACCATCCGGGACTTGCAGTAAACTCACGAATGCCCATGTTTCTAGCTTCTCGTAAAGCATAAAGTCTTATTTTAGATAGTGTTATTATGTAACCATTTGCCCGATTTTCGGACACCCACTTTGAGACTTCAGCTTCTAACTGCGGCCAATGACATTTCGACCCGCGATTTGCGCATTTATAGGAAGGACTTGCCATCAATTGATCTTTTTGCTTTCTCCAGTTTCGGACACAGCTTTCTCCGACACCAAACAGGTTTCCAGCTTTAACATTGCTGCTTTGTTCCGCTTCGGCAACAACTTGCAGTTTCAATTTGGCTGTATATTTCTTCGCTGATCTTTTCTCCATTTTTGCTAAGGGTTGATTGTGTCACCTGTTAGGTACCGTGGCTATTTATTATCAGGTTTAGTTCCGTGATTAGAAACAGCAAAACAGCTGTTTCTCATTCGGCAGTTTTAGGCGGAAAGCTTACCTGAGTGTCAGCTGTCATGTCAAAAAAGTGACTTGCATGATACATGAGGTATACTATAAAAGCATGTTTTTGGGCTGAAAATTTAGGGGTCGCATGATACGCGAGATCGAAGGATACGCGAGTATATACGGTAATTGTTTGTCAGTCTTGCGTTATGTGGATAGTCATTGTTGAAGCATTTCCCTCTGCAGAATTTAACAGTTTAACGAATCATTGTATTTCTCTTGGCAGTGCCTTCTGCATTACTTATGATCCTTGATCCAGGAAAATGGGTCATGTGGCACAGGCCTGGCAGATGGAAGTCCCATTCTGCTGCTACTTCACCTCAAAGAGAACAATGCAGTTCTGATCTTATAGCTGGCTGCTGCGGATGCCCATGTTGCCACATTGTATTGTTGTGAGTTAATGTTGCATACTCAGCCCTAATATTCATAATTACGTATGTTCATTGAATCATGTGTAGTTTTTAGGCTGGGCACCTGACCAAGAATTTTTCTATTCTTCCAAATTCTGTCATATGCACATTTTATATGTGCAGCTGGATTCTCCATTTCAGAGATTATGGTCTAGATCAGGGGTGGGCAAACTTTTCCGTGCAAGGGCCACATTCAGAAATTCACAATTCACAAAGGGCCGCATAGTATATTAAGTAAAATAATTACTTCACCCGGTTATGATTCTGGGCGCCTCATATAGAACATAGAACAGTACAGCACAGAACAGGCCCTTCGGCCCTCGACGTTGTGCCGAGCAATGATCACCCTACTCAAGTCAACGTATCCACCCTATACCAGTAAGTAACCCAACAGCCCCCCCCCCATTAACCTTAAAAAAAATTTAAAAAAAAAAAAAAAATTAAAAAAAATTTTTTTTAATGACTTGGTGGGCCGCAGAAATACCTTTGGCGGGCCGCATGCGGCCCGCGGGCTGTAGTTTGCCCACCCCTGGTCTAGATTCTCCAATTTTGAGGCTATGTCCGGAGGAAGTGTCTGTTCTTACGCCGAAAAAGATGGCGCCGCCCCAGCACCGGTGCGCCAACGCATGGCCTTCCCGATATAAACGCCTGGAAAATTGTTGGGTCTGTGTCCGCACATGTTCAGGCTATGACCTGCAGCAGTTGCGCCATACAACATGGCGCCCACCGCAACCAGACCCGACCTGCGAGATAGTGCTCACCTGGACGTTCTCCCCAGCGTTCGCCAAAGCCCCCCGGCCAGCGGCAAGGTTCCCCCACACCCCGACTGTGGCGCCGCTGGTCACAGTCCACAGCTGCCACGCTGGGTTCACAAAACTGAGAGCACACGTGAACCGCACCGACGGGAACTCAGCCCATTGAGAGCGGAGCATCAGGGGAGAGCCTTCAGGTAACATCCTAAGGCTGACCCAATGGTATGTGGTGTACTCCTCGATGACGCCGCTTTGGTGGAGGCTGCGAATCCAAAAACAGGTGCGCCCCCGAATCAGTCATAAACGGATTCTCCGCCCGATTGCCGATTACGGTATCGGCGTGGGCAATGGAGAATCATGCCCAAAGTGTTTATGCTGGAACTGAATCGTGGACTACTACGACCACGTAATCGGACCTGTTAATGGGCTAGCACTGGCGCCTTGTGGAACTCGAGCAATTCCAATGACAAATGGTGTCCGATTCAACGGGATCGAGATTGGCACTCAAGGGGCTGACAATCTGCAGCCTCAGATTAGCACTCCACTCCCCACACACACTCATTGCAGCCAACAGGATGGCAGCACGAAGATCGGCATCCCGATTTGTGGATGCGGAGCTGGACACCTTGTTGGATGCCAAGGAGGATAGGTGGGCCACCCTGTACCCCAGAGTGGGAAGGAGGCTGCCACCCACTGCCGTACACCGGGCCTGGGCGTATGTGGCAGAGGTCATAAGCATTGTAGGCCCCACCGTCAGGACCGGGCAGCAGTGTCAGAAGAAACTGCAAAAATTCCTCAGGGTGGCCAGGGTGAGTACCACACCCCTGACACCAACCCCCATCCCACACACCTATAACCCCACCCCGACCCCACCCAGAGGACTACCGAATCTCACCCGCCGCCAGTCTGCTCGCACCCCATCCTGTACCACATGTCAACACCCATACCGCCCGCCATGCCCAGTTAGAGAGAGGGAGAGAGAGAAGACTGAGGGGGACCACCGGACCTGCAACCCCTCACCATCACGAAGTGGCGGGCACTGCACCTGGTTGGTGGATTCTGGTTGGAAAGAAGGCTGTCGCTGAGGTGGGAGGTCAGCATCGGGCAAGCAAGTGTCCCTATAGCATGTGTGGCACAAACCCCATCATCCCCACCCCACCCCACTACCCCTACATCACTTCCACCCCGACACCACCCCCAACTCACGATCCAACCATATGTCATGACCGCAGCGGATAACCTCTGTCGCTCAGGATCCAACTCCTCACCTGAGGGTGCATCTCAATAATGTCAGGAACCATCAAGTGTCGCCTTGAGAGGGTCAATGTTAGTGTTCGCCTGAAGGTGGCAACCGTTCGTCGACTTCTTTGCGGAAAATTAATCATCAGCAGAGAGGGAGGGGGGGGGGGTTAGCTTAGTTTAGTGTAGGGGTTAATAAAGGTGGGACCTGTAAGGGAGGAAGACGGCTTTTGCACTATGTTTATAAATTCATGTACATTGTTTATTTTGTTGTTTTTGTAAAACCAAAAATTCCTCAATAAAATGTTTATTAAAAAAATTGTGTGCCAGGATGTAGGGTGCATGGTTCAATGGTTAGCACCGCTACCACGGTGCCGCGGACCCGGGTTCGATCCCTGCCCCAGGTCACTGTCTGTGTGGAGTTTGCACATTCTCCCCGTGTCTGCTTGGGTCTCACCCCCACAACCCAAAAAGATGTGCAAGGTAGGTTGGCTGGTCATGCTAAAGTGCCTCTTAATTGGTAAAAAAGAATTGGGTACTCCAATTTCATATATAAAAAGAAAAATAAAGTGTGCCAGGATGAAGGAGTCTTGAAGGGTATTAGGTGCAGACATGCATGATGCGCATCTCGTGGTCTCAGACTTGCTGTACTTTCGTCATTTGGAACCCTTTTTGGTTTGTGAAGACCAGCCTATTATGCAGCAGTGCTTGTAGGGGGACCTGCGTCATTTTTATCACTCGTGACCTGGGGCATCTTGGCGATGGTGGCGAACACTGCTGCCTGCGCATCCTGGAGGTCTCAGTCCACGTTGAATTTGACATATTGTGCCAAGGGGATACTGGGCCCAACCAGGTCCAACGGGCTAGACGGTGGCACCTGCCTGCACTGCAGCTTCTACCACTGCATCTCCCTCTACCCCCCTCTCCCATTCCCACACTCCCCCATGGCCGTTCCCCCCGCACTCTGCTCTCTGCATCCCTGGTACCATGGAGGCCTCTGGCCGAAGGATCCGTCCCTGCTGGCAGAGCAACTGCCGGCTGCCGCTTCCCTTTGGAGCGGTATACTCTGCAGCCCGCGTTGGCGCCCTCCTGTAGTGGCTACCGTGGAAGTTCCCCTGGGTAGGCCGCGTGATGCCGCGCTGCTGGGTGGTGTCTGGTTGTGTGTGGACTGGGGGGTAAGGTGGTTATTCCCCGGTGGGTGGTCCGTGGGGTGCGCAGTAGGGTGGCTGCCTTGCAGGTTGTGGCAGTGGCGGTCTGTTCCTGGACATCACTCTGGTCCCAGGGGTCATCCAATACCACGGTCCGTCCCTTCATCACCACCTGCCTCTGGCAGACACCCACACCCCAGGCAGCCATGTCAGCGGCAGGACTGGCAGCTCACGATCACGCCTCTGGGAACATGTCCAACCTCCTTTCTCTGTCAGCAGTCATGGCACCTGGTTTCTGATTTTTAAAACCAGCTTGGCATTCCATCGGGCCCCCAACACCGGCCACGGTATTCGGTTTACGCGCGATTTCCTGCCAATCGTGTTCGCAATTCTGGTGTCGCTGGATGGAGAATCCCGTGATTTGTTTCTTTAAGCACGGGCACATAACAAGTTGGCAGAAACATGGGTCACAGCAGGTCCAATGCCTACAATCTACATTCTCCCTATCACAGCCCCCCTGCACCTGGGGGGGGGGGCATCATCTCCGCTCCCCACTAATACTGTACCTAGCTCCTGTGTACCATTACTCTCCCCCAGGTCTGCTCTCCACTCCTTCCCCATTGCCCAGCAATCCCTGCACCTCATCTTATACCTGGTCTGTATTTTACTCACTTTCCGCCGTCACATATTAATGCCTTTGGCCTATCAGGCAGTAATGTATATTTATGAGTAGAAATCAGCACATGCTGTAATCATTTTATTTTTAAATTTAGAGTACCCAATTCATTTTTTTCCAATTAAGGGGCAATTTAGCGTGTTCAATCCACCTGCCTTGCTTATCTTTTGGGTTGTGGGGGCGAAACCCACGCAAACACGGGGAGAATGTGCAAACTCCACACGAACAGTGACCCAGAGCCGGGATCGAACCTGGGACCTCGGCACCGTGAGGCAGCAGTGCTAACCCACTGCGCCACCCTGCTGCCCTATATGCCGTAATCATTAAGGAAAGATATGTTATGAAAATTCGGTTACACCTTTATCTCTTTTTTCAAATGAACTGATAACTAATGGTTTCAGCAAATCCTTTACTTCCAGAGCAAGGGGAAATTTTACTAGTTCCATTCACAAAGAAAGCTGTACAAATGCCAAAAGAGTCACAAAACAAGAAGTTAACTTTGAATGGCTCCATGTCAATAGGATAATAAATGTCACACATAAGGGCCTGGTCACCAAAGCTTTACATCATTTGTGACTAAAATGAAGCAGTCGCGATGAGTTACTGCAGCCTCTCCTCAGAGCTCATCGAGGAATGTCGGACTATTTGGCTTCGTAGATTTCTGAAAGAGCTCCACTGTATTCTTCAGTTTTGAGCACCAAATGTTAGCAACAGCGTTCTTACTTCCTTACCTCCATTACATAACCATCAATGGGTTGGAGCTCCTGCTAAACACAGATTCAGAATATGGACGCACGTTGGCGTTCTGCCTGTACATTTCCTCGCTACCCTTCACTTCTCCAAGGCAGCAGTATTCTTAATCCACTTCACCTAATAGCCGTTCCCTTTATGGGGTCAGAGCTGAACTTGTCCTTTGTACTTACACAAGAGGAGGGGTATTCAGCATTCTCAGCTACCCCCTCTTGCTTTCCTTCACCCATTTAGGTAGCTGTCACAAGATATCACTGCTTATTGTACAATCCTTTTCTTTTTCAGGCTCCTACTGATTTCACAAGATTCCCTTAAGCAACTGCTGCTCCATTCTGCTGGAGACCTCACTTGAAGAAAATAAAAAGCACCAATCCTTTGCTGTATCTCCTGATTAAACAATATTTGATGACTTAATCCCATTCCGAAAAGCTCATTAACATAAATCCCATTGCTTGCTTTTTAGGACACGCTTCTTATCAATGTCTCATGCAAATATAAACCAAACAAGTTGGCATTGCCGGATATAGATCACCCAGTTAGCTCCTGTGCCTGCCTTACCTCCTCACCCCTCCCACCTATTTGCCCTTTGATGCACGATCAATACCTCCCGAATCGAGATTGTAGGACAATTGAAGGCTTTATTGAAGTAGATGTTTCCCCCAGCAGCGCAGGTACAGAATGCAGCAGCTAGGGAAACACAGACTCTTATACTCCGCCTTACTGGGCGGAACCAGCAGGCAGGCTTCACCAATGATCTTACAGCATCAGGTACCTCCAACCTGGGTACCGTAATATCCTAATACCGACTACCACACCCTTATTGATTATCTAATCCAAGGTAGATTTTTACAGAGATGAGCACATCCTACGCTACATCTTCTGAAATCAAAACATTGCTTCGTGATTGCTGAATTACAAAAGGAGTTATCCATTAACGCTATTTTTATGTGTTTGCTGAGGAATGTTTGCTGGAGCTCCAAGAAAAATATTGAAGTTCATATAATTAGGTTGGGTTTATTTTGAAAGATTGGATGGGCAATTGGCTTCCATGATGCTTCGTGAGCTCAGGTACAGAAGCTGCTGTCCCCAATTGGAGCCATCAGTGTTCATGAAACTGCTGGAAAACTTGTTTGATTTTCTGGCGGGCTTTTTTTTAATACCATATAGTGAGCTACACTATTGAAAAGTGACTCCCCCTCACGGCACCGAGGTCCCAAGTTCAATCCCGGCCCTGGGTCACGGTCCGTGTGGAGTTTGCACATTCTACCCGTGTCTGCGTGGGTCTCACCCCCTCAACCCAAAAGATGTGCAGGTTAAGTGGATTGGCCAGGCTAAATTGTCCCTTAGTTGGGCAAAAAAATTGGATACTGTTAATAAATTTTAAAAAAAGAAGAGTGACTCCCTCTTTCTTTTTTATGCTTCCTTCCCACTCTTTTTCTTTGAAGTTTTGTCCCATTTACTTTTCCCAGCCAGGATGTGTGTTTTTGCTTGGAGAGAGTCTTTCACCAGCCCCCCCTCTCCCCCCCCCCCCCCCCCCCCCCCCACCATCATTCTCTCCTTCTATTCAATTCTCTAATAGGAGTGTGGTTGGTTTGAAAATTCAATGGTCTCTTTCATTTATGTGCATGTTTGAATGAGTGGATATTATATACAATATGTAAGTAGATATCAAATTAAGATGAGGAAAGTCACTTTGATTCTTTTCTTTTTCTCTTTGTATCTTTCTGTCTCAATTTAATAATTTGAATGTTTACATTTTCTATCAACAGAACATCAATGGAATGATCAGAAGATCAAAATCAAAACTTGTGCATTTTTGTGAATAAGGAGAAACTCTGGCCCTGAGTTTCGTTGAAGGTTCGAATAATATCTGAACACAAATAGTAGGTACCTTGTTGCATTGGAATTCCTATCCCTTTGGAAGTTCCCAGCAGGATTGTGAAAACAGTACCTCTGCCCAGAAACTCTGCCAAGAATGATGCCGACTGGAACATTGGACTAAAACCTCCCCATTTTAAGAGTTCCCAATTCTCCAAGTAGGAAGAGAGCAACTTCTTCCTGAAAGTTAAAACATAGCTCGAGAGGGCAGCTGTGGTGATATGATTTGCATAGCTGTCTGCCATTGGTGCAGAGCACCGGCTTACCATTGGCCCTGGTCGGTCATGTGCCTCTCGACCGATTGGTTGAGACCAGTCATGCGACAGCTCTCCGATTGGTCGAGAGGCTGAGTTAACCACGCCTCCATACCGAGGTATAAATAGTCGGAAACGCCAGGCGGTTGTCCATTTTATTGTAGACAATCGCAGGGCTACATTCTAGCTTATTAAAGCCTAACTTTTGTATAGCAACTCGTCTCTCGTGCAATTGATGGCTCAACAGCAGCACAGTGGCACAGTGGTTAGCATTGCTGCCTATGGTACTGAGGACCCAGGTTCGAATCCCGGCCTTGGGTCACTGTCTATGTGGAGTTTGTACATTCTCCCCGTGTCTGCGTGGGTTTCACCCCCACAACCCAAAAATGTGCAGAGTAGGTGGATTGGCCATGCTAAATTGCTCCTTAATTGGAAAAAAAAATTGGGTATTCTAAATTTATAAAGAAAAAAAAGCATAGCTCGAGGGTGAATCGCAGTAAGGGTCCACAAGAGGAGACCCCCAAAGACGAGTGAAAACATTTTTGTTTTTAAACTTTGGCTGCTCTCCCTTATATGGGAGATTGCCCATGGAGGCAATGGTACCTTTCAGCCCTCTATAAATGAGATGCCCTCCCACTGACCCTGCAAACATTGGCAGGGCTGGTGCTCGAAGATCAATGGACACAATCCTGACTGGGTTTTTGCCTACCCTGCCTGTAGATTTTCAGGGCCTCGGATTATCTATCAGATTAATATGTTTTCAGAGGTTTATAGCACCAAAAGCAAAAGTTACAAGTAATTTGCACAACCAGTCATTATTTTTTGCTTTCTGATTTACACACACAGCCTTTCTGTTTTCAAAAATAAACATAACTTTTTAAAATTTTAATTTAATTTAATTTATTTAAATTTAGAGTACCCAATTATTTTATTCTAATTAAGGGCAATTTAGTGTGGCCAATTCACCTACCCTGCACATTATGGAGTCAGCATTCCATATGGGATCCACCTGGCATTCTCAGGAGCTCTCTCTTTGCCTTGCAATGGGTGAAACCTCAGTCCACCCCTTCCAAACCAAATAATGACAAAAGAAGTGGAGTCAGGAGCGAACTACTCCTCAGTCTGGAAGGAAAAGAGAAATAGGAGCTGAAGAAGACCCTCAAGCCTGCTCGGTCATTCACTACAATCATGGCTGAACTTGGGCTTCAATTCTACTTTCCTGTCGCTCCCTTTATGCCTTGATTCCCTGAGAGGCTAGAACTCTCTCTATCTCAATCTTAAATTTATTCAACGATGAAATATCCATGACCAATTGTCATCACCAATGTCTCCACACCCACCACCGCCCCCCTTCCTGGCCCAGAGATCCTGTTTCCTGGTCAGCAACCCCAACTGCCTCCCCCCACTTCCATCAAATGCCCACTCCACACCTTCCTCATTTACCACAGGGTCAATGCCAAGGTGACAGCAGAGCAATCCTACTTCACTGCGGCCCATATTGAACTTAATGCCGAAAATGATCCCACACACTGGCTATCCCGACAGCTGATTCGCTGGAACCGTGTCCGGCAGCACCTCACTAAGAAGGGGGAGCTGCTCATAAACACTCCCTCCAAACTCACTCCCAGGGAGCACACAACCATGGCACCACATAGGCCAGTTCCTTGCTTCGTGGCATGACCTGGCCAGGCTGCTGGTTGTCTAGGGGGTAGATGGGACACCCTGTTTCCTTGGGGGAGTGGGGGGGAGAAGGGTCGGAGGACCAACAGGAGGGCCACCAATGCCGCCTGGGAGGCAATGGCAGTGGCTGTCAGTTCGGGCACCATTTAAAAAAAAATTTAGAGTACCCAATTATTTTTTTCTCCAATTAAGGGGCAATTTAGCGTGGCCAATCCACCGACCCTGCGCATCTTTGGATTGTGGGGGTGAAACCTACGCAGACATGGGGAGAATGTGCAAACTCCACACGGAGAGTGAACCAGGGCCGGGATTTGACCCCAGGTCCTCAGCGTCGCAGTCCTAGTGCTAACCCTGAGCTGGGTGTTTCAGGACGCAGGTATCTTTTTAAAAATGCCCTTCTTTCCAGCTACAGAAAAGGAAGAAAACAGCAACAGTACCCTCCAGGCATTTGCAGCCACCAGCAGGAGCAAGTAGCAAACACAACCTGCATGTGAAGTGCTCTTATAACTAACAAGGCCTATTCATTATTAGCAATAGCCTTCAGGTGTGCTGCCAGAGGCTGTTACAGTGACTGTCAGCATATAACACGAACAGGGCTCTGAAGGTGTTTGGTAGGACAGCAGCTATAGTTGCTCCTGTTATAGGCATGCACAATATTGGAGATGGCCTGTAGGCCCTGCAGACGCTCAGCCCCTCAGTCCAAGGGCAACCCCGAACCTATGGCCCCAACCCAGGTCCTCCCCCCCACTAGCCCCCCTGCTTCCACCCCCCCCCCCCCCCCGAGACAGGAAATAGCTACTCACCTCCTCAGCTCCCCTCAGCAGCCATTGTCCCAGCTTTCCATTTTTTAAAAAAAATTTAGAGTACCCAATTATTTTTTTCCAATTAAGGGGCAATTTAGTGAGGCCAATCCACCTACCTTGCACATTTTTGGGTTGTGGGGGCAAGACCCACGCAGACACGGGGAGAATGTGCAAACTCCACACAGACAGTGACCCAGAGCCGGGATCGAACCTGGGACCTCGGTGCCATGAGGCAGCAGGGCTACCAGCTTCCCATTTTTAAATGGGAGTGCTAAACTGAACTCATGCAACCTCTCACTGGGAGCTGACAAGTTCCCAGGAGGCGGTTAGATTGGGCTACCATCTTGTTAATGAGGTGGAGATTGCTCTTAATTGGTCTCAATTGGACTTCCGGTTGCGGCTATGTGGAGCTAAGCCGCACATTCGGCAGCTCCCACTACTTAAGGACTTTTGGGCCTATTTGAGGGCCCCAAACGGCGCTGTCTCGACGGATCCCGGTGGGGGAAGGTGTCTAGAGGAGCATTCCCCATAATTTATGGTGCTCACCCAGAGTGGGGCAAAAGAAAAAGCTGCAGCAGCTCCCCAAGAAAAGCGGGGGATGAAGGACAAAATGGCGGCTGGAGGAACACCCGAGGACTGGTGGAAGTGGGCGCAGGAGCAGCAAGCTTCTCGTCTGCGCTGTTTTGCGGAGCTGAAGGCTGAGTTGCTGGACTCCCTGAATGCGACTACCAACAAGCTGCTTGAGACCCAGGCGACCCAGGAGGTGTCCATTCGGGAGTTGCAGCAGCAGGCCACTGAGCGGGAGGAGGAGGCCGTGGTCCTCGTGGGGAAAGTGGAGTTGCACGAGGCACTTCACAAAAAGTGGCAAGACCGCTTGGAGGAGCTGGACGTTCGCACGAGGCGAAAGAATTTGAGGATCCTGGGCCTGGCGGAGGGGCTGGAGGGGTCGGATCTCCCGGCGTATGTGACCACGATGTTGAGCTCGTTGATGGGAGCGGGGTCCTTCCACTTGCCCCTGGAGCTTGAGGGAGCTCACAGAGTGCTGGCCAGGAGGCCCAAGGCAAATGAACCCCCGCGGGCAGTGCTGGTGCGGTTCCATCGATTCAGCGACCGGGAGTGTGTGCTGCGCTGGGCCAAGAAAGAGAGGAGCAGCATGTGGGAGAATTCGGTAGTGCGAATCTACCAGGACTGGAGTGCGGAGGTGGCTAAGCGGCGGGCCGGGTTCAACCGGACGAAGGCGGTGCTGCATGCCAAGCAGGTCAGATTTGGAATGCTGCAGCCTGCACGTCTGTGGGTGACATATAAGGACCGGCACCACTACTTTGAGTCCCCGGAGGAGGCGTTGGCCTTTGTACAGGCGGAGAAGCTGGACTCGAACTAGGGTCTGGGGACACACTATGGCCGTTGCTGTTTTCGCTGTTGCTGTTCTGCAATTTTGACACGTGTTTTTTATGCTCGTTTTCTTTTTGCTCTGTTTCCGGGCGGGTCTGTCTGTTGGGTATGGTTGTGGGGTATGTGGGGAATGTTGGGGGTTTGTGTTTTATATGTTCTCTTCTGTACGGGGCTGGGGGTTGGGGTGAAACTGGATTTTGGGGAGCTGCGTCAGAAGGGTGGGGTGTGGCATTATGAAAGCGCGGGCTTTCTTCTGGTTTCCCGCGCTGCGGGGCAGGGGGGGCGGAGCTGGCGGTGGGGGCGTGGCCTCTACTGGTTTTCTTTCCCGCGCTGAAGCCGTGCCAAGGAGGTGTGGCAAGAGGGGGGATGACCCCATGCCGGGAGGGGATGGGTTTTGGCGGGAGCTGCTGGGGTCAGCAGAAGTCAGCTGACTCACGGAAGTACATGGAGGGTGCGTCGCGGCTAGGAGGGGTCCTAGCCTGGGGGGGGGGGGGGGGGGGGGATACCGGGTTGCTGCTGGAATGGCCAGGAAGGAGCTGGTGTGGGCCGGGGGGGGGGGTAGAGGAGAGGAGTTATCGCCATGGGGAATGGGTCGGGCGGGGCGCGCTGGCGTGGGGCGAGCAGTCGATAAGCTATGGCTAGCCGGCGGGGGAGGGGGCGGGTTGCCCTCTGATCCGGCTGATTATCTGGAACGTGAGGGGGCTGAATGGGCCGGTTAAGAGAACTAGGGTATTTTCTCCTCTGAAGGGGCTGAAAGCGGACGTGGCTATGCTCCAGGAGACCCACTTGAAGGTGGCGGACCAGGTTCGTCTGAGGAAGGGGTGGGTGGGGCAGGTTTTTCACTCAGGATTGGACGCGAAGAACCGGGGGGTGGCGATTCTGGTGGGGAAGAGGGTGGCGTTCGAGGCGGCTGAGGTGGTGTCGGACAAGGAGGGCAGATATATTATGGTGAAGGGTAGGCTGCAGGGAGAGAAGGTGGTGCTGGTTAATGTATATGCCCCGAATTGGGATGATGCTGGCTTCATGAGGCGCTTGTTGGGCCGCATTCCGGACCTGGAGGCAGGGGGCCTGATCATGGGGGGAGACTTTAACACAGTGCTGGATCCCCCACTGGACCGGTCTAGTTCAAGGACGGGTAGGAGACCGGCGGCGGCCAAAGTGCTGAGGGGGTTTATGGACCAGATGGGAGGGGTGGATCCCTGGAGGTTTGGGAGGCCGAGAGCGCGGGAGTATTCCTTTTTCTCTCATGTCCATAGGGTTTATTCCCGAATAGAGTTTTTCGTCCTGAGCAGGGGATTGATTCCGAAGGTGCAGGATGCCGAGTATTCGGCCATAGCGATTTCAGACCATGCTCCGCACTGGGTTGATCTGGAGATGGGGGAGGCGCGGGACCAGCGCCCGCTCTGGCGCCTGGATGTGGGGATGCTGGCTGATGAGGAGGTGTGTAGGAGGGTCCGGGGAAGTATCGAGGGGTATCTTGATACCAAGGACACGGGGGAGGTCCGGGTGGGGATGGTCTGGGAGGCTCTGAAAGCAGTGATCCGGTGGGAGCTGATCTCCATCCGGGCCCATAGGGAAAGGAGGGAGTGGAAGGAGAGGGAGAGACTGGTGGGGGAGCTCCTGGATGTGGACAGGAGATACGCGGAGGCACCGGAGGAGAGGTTGCTGGGGGAATGGCGTAGTTTGCAGGCCAAATTTGACCTGTTGACCACCAGAAAGGCGGAGACACAGTGGAGGAGGGCGGAGTATATGAGTATGGGGAGAAGGCGAGCAGGATGTTGGCTCATCAGCTCTGTAGGCGGGATGCAGCTAGGGAAATTGGTGGAGTGAAGGATAAGGGTGGGAATGTAGTGCAGAAGGGGGCAGAAGTAAATGGGGTCTTTAGGGACTTCTACGAGGAACTGTACCGGTCGGAATCTCCGATGGGGAGAGGGGGGATGGAGAGCTTCATGAACAGGCTATGTTTCCCAAAGGTTCAAGAGGAGCTGGTAGAGGGGCTGGGGGCGCCGATAGAGTTGGAGGAGCTAATCAGGGGGATTAGACAAATGCAGTCAGGTAAGGCGCTGGGGCCGGATGGGTTCCCGGTGGAATTTTATAAAAAGTATGGGGATCTGGTGGGCCCCCTGTTGGTGCGAGCCTTCAATGAGGCATGGGAGGGGGGGGGGGGCTTTGCCCCGACGATGTCGCGGGCACTGATCTCTCTGATCCTGAAGCGGGATAAGGACCCCTTGCAGTGTGGATCATACAGGCCTATCTCGCTCCTCAATGTTGACGCTAAGTTGCTGGCGAAGATCCTGGCCACCAGGATAGAGGACTGTGTGCCAGGGGTGATACACAAGGATCAGACAGGATTTGTCGAGGGACGGCAGCTCAACACAAATGTGCGGAGATTGCTAAATGTTATTATGATGCCGGCAGTGGAGGGGGAGGCGGAGATAGTGGTGGCGCTGGATGCAGAGAAAGCGGTTGATAGAGTTGAGTGGGGGTACCTGTGGGAGGTATTGGAGCGGTTCGGATTCGGGGAGTGATTCATCAAATGGGTGAGGCTGCTCTACGCGGCTCCGATGGCGAGTCTAGTTACCAATGGAAGGAGATCGGAGTACTTTAGGCTCTACCGTGGGACCAGGCAGGGGTGGCCCCTGTTCCCCTTGCTCTTTGCATTGACGATTGAACCTTTGGCTATGGCGTTGAGGGAGTCAGGGAGATGGAGGGGTCTGGTGCGGGGTGGGGAGGAACATCGGGTATCGCTGTATGTGGACGACCTGCTGTTGTATGTGGCGGACCCAGAAGGGGGAATGCCGGGGGTGATGGAGCTGTTAGCGGAATTTGGGGGCTTCTCGGGCTATAAGCTAAATTTAGGCAAGAGCGAGGTATTTGTAGTACACCCGGGTGATCAGGAGGAGGGAATTGGGAGGCTCCCGTTTAAGAGGGCAGTGAAGAGTTTCAGATACCTGGGGGTGCAGGTGGCCAGGAGTTGGGGGACTCTCTGTAAGCTTAATTTTACCAGGCTGGTGGAGCAGATGGAGGAGGAATTTAAAAGGTTGGACATGGTGCCGCTATCGTTGGCGGGTAGAGTGCAGTCCGTCAAAATGACGGTTCTCCTGAGGTTCTTGTTCCTCTTTCAGTGTTTGCCCATCTTTATCCCTAGGGCCTTTTTTAGGAGGGTGACTAGCAGCATCATGAGCTTTGTTTGGGCACATGGGACCCCGAGGGTGAAGAGGGTCTTCTTGGAGCGGGGTAGAGATTGTGGGGGGCTGGCGTTACCCAATCTCTCGGGGTATTATTGGGTGGCCAATGTGTCGATGGTGCGCAAGTGGGTGATGGAGGGGGAGGGGGCAGCATGGAAACGGATGGAAAGGGCGTTCTGTGGAGATACAAGCCTGGGGGCCCTGGTAACGGCGTCGTGGCCGCTCCCTCCCACGAGGTATACCACGAGCCCGGTGGTGGCGGCTACCCTCAAGATTTGGGGGCAGTGGAGGCGACATAGGGGAGAAGTGGGGGGCTCGATGGAGGCTCCGTTAAGGGGGAACCATCGGTTCGTCCCGGGGAACATTGATGGGGGATTTCAGTGTTGGCACAGAGCGGGCATCAGACAGCTGAGGGACTTGTTTATTGATGGGAGGTTTGCGAGCCTGGGGGAGTTGGAGGAGAAATTTGGGCTCCACTCCGGGGAACATGTTCACGTGTCTGCAGGTAAAGGCGTTTGCTAGACGGCAGGTGGAGGGATTCCCTTTGCTTCCCGCGAGGGGGGTGAGTGACAGGGTGCTTTCGGGGGTCTGGGTCGGAGAGGGGAAGATATCTGATATCTACAAGGTTATGCAGGAGGTGGAGGAGGCGTCAGTAGAGGAGCTGAAAGCTGAGTGGGAGGGGGAACTGGGGGAACAGATCGAAGACGGGACATGGGCTGATGCCCTGGAGAGGGTTAATTCTTCCTCCTCATGTGCGCGGCTTAGCCTCATCCAATTCAAGGTGCTGCACCGGGCCCACATGTCCGGGTCTAGGATGAGTAAGTTCTTTGGGGGCGAAGACAGGTGTGTCAGGTGTTCGGGGAGTCCAGCAAACCATGCCCATATGTTCTGGGCATGCCCGGCACTGGAAGAGTTCTGGAAGGGGGTGGCGAGGACGGGTACAGCAGCAGCAGCAACCCGGGGAGGGGGGGGGGGGGGGGGGGGAAGGGGGAGGAAAAGGGAGGGGGGGGGGAGGTGGGGGGGGGGGGGAACGATGACTATGTTTGTTTATTTAATTTAAATTTATTTTTAAGTTCTCTTGTTGTTCATTGGGGTTGGGGGGGTTGGGATGTGATACATGCGTTGATACGGTCTGGGGGGTGTTAAAGTTATTATGGGGTTATTTTGTTGCATTTCATTGTTTGTTATATTTTCTGTAAAAAATTCCAATAAAAATTATTTTATAAAAAAAAAAAATTGGTCTCAATTGGTGTCTCGGCACATCTGTGCCGGATCTGGAACACGCCAATGGGAGAGGGCTGGTTAGATTGTGAACCTATTGGCGCCCGACTCGGATCCTGATTTTGGCTTCTCCTGTGTTTGGACTGGTGCGCCAGGGTCCTCGTCGGTTTAATCGCGCCCCAGATAAACAGCTAGCATAATTGTGTGGGTTTTAGTCCATGTATGGTGGTTTAACAGCACTTATTATTATGATACTGAATTCTTGATAAGAGCGAGTCGATTCAAGTAGAAAGCCATTTTTTTGCCTGAAGTAAATAACTTTCACTCTTCTTACCAATAGAGTTTGTTTTATTCTATTTTGGCTCAGTAGTAGCACTCTTTGCTTTCGAGACAGTAGGTTTTGAGTCGAAACCCCGCTCCAGCGCTGTCAGAAGTGATGGATTTTTGATGACATATTAAATCGAGGACCTCGCAGATGGATAAAAGGTTCCTCAGCACTTTTGAAAGAAGATTATCTCTCAATCAACATCACTAAAATAGATTATCTGATCGTTATCACACTGCTGATTGCGGGACCTTTCTTTGTTCAAATTGGCAGCTGTATCTTCAGCATTGCTGTTTTTAAAAGAAATTTAGAGTACCCAATTCTTTTTTTTCCAATGAAGAGGCAATTTGGCGTGGCCAATCCACCTACCCTGCACATCTTTGAGTTGTGGGGGTGAGACCCACGCAGGCACGGGGAGAAGGTTGAAACTCCACACGGTCAGTGACCCGGGGCCAGGATCGAACCCGGGTCCTCAGCGCTGTGAGGCAGCAGTGCTAACCATTGTGCCACCATGCTGCCCTTCTACGGCATTACAACAGTGACTACACTTCAGAAAAAGAGTCATAGTGGGCTTGAAATGTTGACTGTCTTTCTCCCTCCAGAGATGCTACCGGACCTGCTGAGTTTTTCAAGCACTTTCAGGTTTTACTCCACCAGGTTAAAGTCCAACATGTTTGTTTCAAACACTAGCTTTTGGAGCACTGCTCCTTCCTCAGGTGAATGAGGAAGGAGCCCGAGGAAGGAGCAGTGCTCCGAAAGTTAGTGTTTGTAGACTTCTTACTGTGCTCACCCCAGTCCAACGCCGGCATCTCCACATCAGGTTTTACTCCAACCACACAGTTTGGGCACATAGTGGGACTTTTCATTTAAGACCAAGAAAAAATGGTCTTTTAAAACAGGTGGTCTCTCACGGATGACCTTGTCAGAATCAGAAATCCAGAAGGAGGATGGACAGCTCCAGTTATAATAATTAGGCAAGTAGCTCCACATTCCTACATAGTAAAATCAGTGGAAGGCAAGGGCCGTGATTCTCTGATCCCGCGGCGGGTCGGAGAATTGCCAGGGGGGACGCACGAATCCCGCCACGCTGCTCCCACGCCGGGCCGCTGATTCTCCGGTGACCGGAGAATTGCCGCTAATCGTGCCGGTGCCGCCGTTGAAAGCAATCACCCCAGCGATTCCCCTCGCTTGATAGGCCGAGTGCCCGCGAGTTCCGCCGAGTCCTGCCGGCGTCATTTGCATATAGTTCTACCCGGCGGGACCTCGGCGATCTGGCTGTGGGGGCCATCCTGGTGGGGGAGGAGGGGGCGGGGGGAGCCGACTCCGTGGACGGCCTCCACGGTGGCCAGGCCTGCGTTCGGGAGTTCAGCTCCGTTATCCTGACGGCATTTTACATCCAATCCCATACAGGCGAGTAAATCGTGCTGGATGAATAGCCTTGAAACAAAACATCCCGAGGTATTGTTCATTGTGGCCGGGGACTTCAATCAGGCCAAGCTCAAGAGCATACTTCAAGTTACCACCAACACGTCACCTGTTTCACCAGAGGCCCAAACATCCTGGACCACTGCTACACAAATATCAAACATGCCTACCGCTCTATCGCCAGCCCACACTTTGGCAAATCTGACCACAAGGCTGTGTTCCTGCTCCCGGCTTATAAGCTAAAACTGAAGCGGGAGAATCCGTCAAAGAAAGTCGTGCATTGTTGGTCTGAGGAATCGGATGATCTCCTACGGGACTGCTTAGAGTCAGTGGACTGGTCAGTATTTCAAAACTCTGCGACCAGCCTGAATGAGTACGCCACTACAGTAACTGACTTAATAATAAGTGTGTAGAAGACTGTGTCAAAGAAGCAAATCTGCGTGTTGGGAAATGGCACGAATCAACGCCAGTCTCCCGGATTGCCTTGATCCACTACAGTTCGCCTACCTCTGCAACTGGTCCACAGCAGATGCCATCTCCCTGCACTCAACCCTGGAGCACCTAGATAACAAAGACGCCTAAGTCAGACTCCTATTTATTTATGTAATTATTTTTTAAATTTAGAGTGCCCAATTCATTTTTTCCAATTAAGGGGCAATTTAGCGTGTTCAATCCACCTACGCTGCACATCTTTGGGTTGTGGGGGCGAAACCCACGCAAACACGGGGAAAATGTGCAAACTCCACACGGACAGTGACCCAGAGCCGGGATCGAACCTGGGACGTAGACCCCATGAGACTGCAGTGCTACCACTGCGCCACCGTGCTGCCCTCCTATTTATTTATTTATTTTTAAAAATAATTGTTATTCAAAATTTTCATAAAAGATCCTACCACCCTCGACACCGTCTTTGCTACGCCCTTCCAAACTTCCCCCAGCGCTGGGCATGCCCAAAACATATGGCCATGATTCGCTGGGCTCCCTGAGCACCTGATACACCTGTCCTCACTCCCGAAGAACCGACTCATCCTTGTCCCGGTCATGTGGGCCCTATGCAGCACCTTAAACTGTATGAGGCCAAGCCTCGCACAAGAAGAGGAGGAATTCACCCTCCCCAGGGCGTCCGCCCACGTCCCCTCTATATCTCCTCACCCAGCTCCTCCTCCCATTTACCCTTCAGCTCCTCGACCGAGGTCTCATCCATCTCCTGCATCACCTGGTATGCTGCCGAAATCCTCCCCTCACCAACCCACACCCCCGAGAGAACCCTGTCCTGGATCCCACGCGGCGGCAGCAGAGGAAACCCCGCCACCTGCCGCCTGACAAACGCCCTTACCTGCATGTACCTAAAGGCGCTCCCCGGGGGGGAGCCCAAACTTCCCCTTCAGCGCACCCAGGCTCGCAAACTTCCCATCTACAAACAGGTCCCTCATCCTCCTGATACCTGCTCTGTGCCAACTCAGGAACCCACCATCAATTCTCCCTGGGACAAACCGGTGGTTGCCCCGTATCGGGGCTCCCATCGAGGCCCCCACCTCCCCCCTGTGCCATCTCCATTGCCCCCAAATTTTGAGGGTAGCTGCCACCACCGGGCTCGTGGTATACCTCATTGGAGGGAGCGGTAGTGGCGCCGTTACCAGCGCTTCCAGGCTCGTGCCCACACAGGACGCCATCTCCATCGTCTTCCATGCTGCCCCCTCCCCGTCCATTACCCACTTATGCACCATCGCTGCATTGGCAGCCCAGTAGTACCCACAGAGGTTGGGCAGCGCCAGCCCCCCCCATCCCTGCCCCGCTCCAGAAACACCCTTCTCACCCTCGGGGTCCCGTGTGCCCACACAAACCCCGTAATGCTCTTGTTAACCCGCCTGAAAAAGGCCTTCGGGGTAAGGATGGGGCGGCACTGGAACAGGAACAGAAACCTCGGGAGCACCGTCATTTTGACTGACTGTACCCCACCCGCCAGAGACAGCGGCAGCATATCCCACCTCTTAAACTCCTCCTCCATTTGCTCCACCAACCTTGTGAGGTTAAGCTTATGCAAGACCCCCCAACTCCTGGCCACCTGAACCCCCAAGTACCTGAAGCTCCTCTCCACCCTTTTCAGTGGAAGCCTGCCAATCCACCCTCCTGATCCCCTGGGTGTACCACAAACAGCTCGCTCTTCCCCAAGTTGAGCTTGTATCCTGAGAAATCCCCAAATTCCCGGAGAATCCCCATCACCTCCGGCATTCCCCCCACCGGGTCCGCCGCATACAACAATAGGTAATCCGCATAGAGCGACACTCGATGCTCCTCCCCAACCCAGACCAGCCCCCTCCAACTCCCCGACTCCCTCAGCGCCATAGCCAGGGGTTCAATTTCCAGTGCAAAGAGCAGGGGGGACAAGGGACACCCCTGCCTCGTCCCTCGGAATAGCCGAAAATACTCCAACCTCCTCCTATTCGTGGCCACACTCGCCATTGGGGCCTCATACAACAGCCTCACCCAACTAACAAACCCCTCCCCAAACCCGAACCTTTCCAACACCTCCCACAAGTACCCCCACTCAACCCTATCAAAGGCCTTCTCCGCGTCCAGCGCCACCACAATCTCCGCCTCCCCTTCTACCGCCGGCATCATTATAACGTTCAAGAGCCTCCTTATGTTGGTGTTCAGCTGCCTCCCCTTCACAAACCCCGTTTGATCCTCGTGGATAACCTGCGGCACACAGTCCTCTATCCTCACGGCCAAGATCTTTGCCAACAACTTGGCGTCCACATTCAAAAGTGAGATTGGCCTGTATGACCCACACTGCAGGGGATCCTTGTCCCGCTTAAGAATCAGGGAGATCAGTGCCCGAGACATCGTCGAGTGCTAAAAGAGATGGCTAGGGAAATTGCAGATGCACTAGTGATAATTTACCGAAATTCACTAGACTCTGGGGTGGTCCCAGTGGATTGGAAATTAGCAAACGTGACACCACTGTTTAAAAAAGGAGGTAGGCAGAAAGCAGGAAATTATAGGCCAGTGAGCTTAACTTCAGTAGTAGGGAAGATGCTGGAATCTATCATCAAGGAAGAAATAGCGAGGCATCTGGATAGAAATTGTCCCATTGGGCAGACGCAGCATGGGTTCATAAAGGGCAGGTCATGCCTAACTAATTTAGTGGAATTTCTTTTTTTTTTTTTTTTCTTTTTTTTTTTTTTAAATTTAGTGTACCCAATCATTTTTCCAATTAAGGGGCAATTTAGAGTGGCCAATCCACCTAACTTGCACATTTTTGGGTGGGGGCGAAACCCACGCAAACACGGGGAGAATGTACAAACTCCACACGGACAGTGACCCAGAGCCGGGATCGAACCTGGGACCTCAGCGCCGTGAGGCCGCAGTGCTAACCCACTGCGCCACCGTGCTGCCCCCCACTGCGCCACCGTGCTGCCCCATTTAGTGGAATTTCTTGAGGACATTACCAGTGCAGTAGATAACGGGGAGCCGATGGATGTGGTATATCTGGATTTCCAGAAAGCCTTTGACAAGGTGCCACACAAAACGTTGCTGCATAAGATAAAGATGCATGGCATTAAGGGTAAAGTAGTAGCATGGATAGAGGATTGGTTAATTAATAGAAAGCAAAGAGTGGGGATTAATGGGTGTTTCTCTGGTTGGCAATCAGTAGCTAGTGGTGTCCCTCAGGGATCCGTGTTGGGCCCACAATTGTTCACAATTTACATAGATGATTTGGAGTTGGGGACCAAGGGCAATGTGTCCAAGTTTGCAGATGACACTAAGATGAGTGGTAAAGCGAAAAGTGCAGAGGATACTGGAAGTCTGCAGAGGGATTTGGATAGGTTAAGTGAATGGGCTAGGGTCTGGCAGATGGAATACAATGTTGACAATAGAACATAGAACAGTACAGCACAGAACAGGCCCTTCGGCCCTCGATGTTGTGCCGAGCAATGATCACCCTACTCAAACTCACGTATCCACCCTATACCCGTAACCCAACAACTCCCCTTTAACCTTACTTTTTAGGACACTACGGGCAATTTATCATGGCCAATCCACCTAACCCGCACATCTTTGGACTGTGGGAGGAAACCGGAGCACCCGGAGGAAACCCACGCACACACGGGGAGGACGTGCAGACTCCGCACAGACAGTGACCCAGCCGGGAACTGAACCTGGGACCCTGGAGCTGTGAAGCATTGATGCTAACCACTATGCTACCGTGCTGCCCAATGTGAGGTTATCCATTTTGGTAGGAATAACAGCAAACGGGATTATTATTTAAACAATAAAATATTAAAGCATGCCGCTGTGCAGAGAGACTTGGGTGTGCTAGTGCATGAGTCACAGAAGGTTGGTTTACAGGTGCAACAGGTGATTAAGAAGGCAAATGGAATTTTGTCCTTCATTGCTAGAGGGATGGAGTTTAAGACTAGGGAGGTTATGTTGCAATTGTATAAGGTGTTAGTGAGGCCACACCTGGAGTATTGTGTTCAGTTTTGGTCTCCTTACTTGAGAAAGGACGTACTGGCACTGGAGGGTGTGCAGAGGAGATTCACTAGGTTAATCCCAGAGCTGAAGGGGTTGGATTATGAGGAGAGATTGAGTAGACTGGGACTGTACTCGTTGGAATTTAGAAGGATGAGGGCGTTCTTATAGAAACATTTAAAATTATGAAGGGAATAGATAGGATAGATGCGGGCAGGTTGTTTCCACTGGCGGGTGAAAGCAGAACTAGGGGACATAGCCTCAAAATAAGGGGAAGTAGATTTAGGACTGAGTTTAGGAGGAACTTCTTCACCCAAAGGGTTGTGAATCTATGGAATTCCTTGCCCAGTGAAGCAGTTGAGGCTCCTTCATTACATGTTTTTAAGGTAAAGATAGATAGTTTTTTGAAGAATAAAGGGATTAAGGGTTATGGTGTTCGGGCCGGAAAGTGGAGCTGAGTCCACAAAAGATCAGCCATGATCTCATTGAATGGCGGAGCAGGCTCGAGGGGCCAGATGGCTGACTCCTGCTCCTAGTTCTTATGTTCTTATGTTCTTATGTTCCCTTGCCTCGTTAAAGGTCCTAACCAACAGGGGACCCAACAGGTCTGCATATTTCTTGTAAAATTCAGCCGGGAACCCATCTGGCCCCGGCGCCTTCCCCGACTGCATGCTCCCTATCCCTTTGACCAGCTCCTCCAGGTCAACCAGCGCCCCAAGTCCCTCCACCTGTCCCTCCTACACCCTCGGGAATCTTAGCCTGTCCAAAAAGCGCCCCATCCCCCCCTCCTCCGCCGGGGGTTTGGACCGATACAGTTTCTCATAAAAGTCCCTGAAGACCCCATTAATGTCTACCCCCCTTCACACCTCATTTCCTCCCCGATCCTTAACTCCACCAATCTCCCTAGCCGCATCCCGCTTACGGAGCTGGTGTGCCAGCATCCTGCTCGCATTCTCCCCATATTCATACACCGCACCCTGTGCCTTCCTCCACTGAGCTTCCGCCTTTCTGGTGGTCAACAAGTCGAACTCAGCCTGGAGACTACGCCGCTCCCTCAGCAATCACTCCTCCGGGGCCTCCACGTATCTCCTGTCCACCCTCACCATCTCCCCCACCAATCTCTCCCTTTCTCTCTGCTCCCCTCTCTCCCTGCGGGCCCGAATGGAGATCAACTCCCCCCGAACCACCGCCTTCAGCACCTCCCAGACCGTCCCCACTCAGACCTCCCCATTGTCATTGGCCTCCAGATACTTCTCAATACATCCTCGAACTCGCCCGCCCACCTCCTCATCCGCCAGCAGCCCCACCTCCAAGCGCCAAAGTGGGAGCTGGTCTCTCTCCTCCCCCCAGCTCGAGGTCCACCCAGTGCGGGGCATGGTCGGAAATGGCTATCGCCGAATACTCAGCATCCTCCACCCTCGCAATCAGCGCCCTACTCATAACGAAGAAGTCGATCCGGGAGTAGGCCTTATTCACATGGGGGAAGTATGAAAATTCCCTGGCCCTCGGTCTCGCAAACCTCCATGGATCCACCCCTCCCATCTGGTCCATAAACCCCCTCAACACCTTAGCCGCCGCAGGCCTCCTACCCGTCCTGGAACTGGATCGGTCCAGTGGCGGATCCAGCACCGTGTTGAAATCCCCCCCCCCCCTATTATCAGAACCCCCCCCCTCCAAATCTGGAATCCGGCCCAACATACGCTGCATGAAACCCACATCGTCCCAATTCGGGGCTTATACATTAACCAGCACCACCCGCTCCCCCTGCAGCTTGCCACTCACCATCACATACCTCCCGCCGCTGTCTGCCACCACATTCGACCCCTCAAACGACACCCACTTCCCCACCAGGATCGCCACCCTCCGATTTTTTGCATCCAGCCCCGAATGAAACACTTGGCTCACCCATCCCTTCCTCAATCTAACCTGATCCACTATCTTCAGGTGCGTCTCCTGAAGCATGGCCACGTCCGCCTTCAGCCCCCTCAGGTGCGCGAACACGCGGGACCGTTTAACCGGCCCATTCAGTCCCCTCACATTCCAGGTGATCAGCCGGATCGGAGGGCCACCTGCCCCCCCTCCCCCGCTGACTAGCCATCACCCTTCCGTAATCCGCCACGTGCCCACGCCCCCCGCTCAGCCCGTTCCCCACAGCGACAGACCCCCATCCCGACCCCCTCTACATGCTCCAGCTCTGCCTTGGCCATTCCAGCAGCAACCCGGTACCCCCCCCTTCCCCCTCCCAAACCCCCCCACCCCCTCCCCCCCCGCCCCCCCCAAGCTAGGGCCCCCCTAGCTGCGTAACCCCTTCTATTGTACTTCCGTAAGTCAGCCGACTCCTGCTGACCCCGGCTGCTCCCGCCACCCCAATGACCCCCCCCCCCCCCAGTGCAACACAGCCACCTCCCCAGTGCTGGCCCCGCCCACCGCTCCTCTAGCGCGGGAGAAAAGCCCACGCTTCCATCCCAAGCCCCACCCCCCTGACCCAAAACATGACAAAACACCCAAATAAACAGATAACAGTCCCAAACAAGCAGAAAAAAAAACAGAACAGTAAAACAAATCTTCCAATAGAACCGATAAAGCAAAAGGATACCCAGGAGAACAAAGCCTCCGTGCTGTATACAGCATTCCCCAGCCCTGAGTCCTCAGCTCAAGTCCAGCTTCTCTGCCTGAACAAATGTCCAGGCCTCCTCTGGGGAGTCAAAATATAGCTGGCGATCTTTATACGTGACCCACAGGCGTGCCGGCTGTAACAAGCCAAACTTGACCCCCTTCTTGTGGAGCACTGCCTTCGCACGGTTAAAGCCAGCCCTTCTCTTCGCCACCTCCGCAATCCAGTCCTGGTATATCCTGACCTCCGCATTCTCCCACTTGCTACTCCTCTCCTTCTTCGCCCAACGCAGCACACACTCGCGGTCGACAAAGCGGTGAAAACGGACCAGCACCGCCCGAGGTCGCTCGTTTGGCCTGGGTCTCCTCAGCAGCACCCGATGGGCACCCTCCAGCTCCAAAGGCCCCTGGAATGACCTCGCATCCATTAGCGTGTTCAGCATCATGGCCACATAGGCCCCCAAATCCAAACCTTCCAGCCCCTCTGGGAGGCCCAGGATCCGCAGGTTCCAACGGGCCCGGTTCTCCATATCCTCCATCCTCACTGACCACTTCTTATGGAGCGCCTCGTGCGACTCCACCTTCACTGCCAGGCCCAGGAGTTCGTCTTTGCCCTCCAAGGCCTTTTGCCGAAGCTCTCGGATCTCCGCACCCTGAGCCGTCTGGGTCGCCGTGAGCTTGTCCAGGGAGGCCTTAAACGGTTCCAGAATCTCTGCCTTCAGCTCCTTAAAGGAGCGCTGAAGCAGCTCCTGCTGCTCTCGCGCCCACAGCTGCCACGTTGCTGCTGCTTCCCCGCCCGCCGCCATCTTGCTTCTTCTGCCTCGCACCTTTCTCTGCTCCAAAGTCGATTTTTTGATCTCTCCACTCCTAGTCCAGGCCACCCACCGGCGGAGAATCTTAGAGAGAGTGTTCCCACACGGGGAAAAGTCCAACCAGCACCGCTACGGGCTATTAAAAGAGCCCAAAAGACCGAAAAAAGCGGGAGCTACCGAACGTGCGGCTTAGCTCCGCATCACCGCAACCGAGCGCCCTCCTATTTATTGACCACAGCACAGCCTTCAACACCATTATTCCTACAAAACTCTCCAAACTCCGTGGCCTGGGCCTCAGCTCCTCCCTCTGCGACTGGATCCTGAACTTCTGAACCCACAGACCACAATCAGCAAGGATAGGCAACAACACCTTCTCCACGAGTACAAGTGAGTCACCCCAAAGTGCTCTTGTATGCTGCTCATCACTTGTCCATGGGGCCATAATGAGAGAAGCTTGAAAGTCACAGTGAGAGGAGGGTACCTCCATGCCTTCTTGCCTAAAATAATGGAGACAATGCGTTCCACTCCGCACAAGGGGATTTTCACAGTAATTTCATTGCAGTGTTAATGTAAGCCTACTTGTGATACTAATAAAGATTATTATTATTATGTACAGTAAACACCCTTGGCATATCAGCAGCGGGCCTGACCGGGGATTCTCCGGTGTCTCTGCAAATCTCTGCAGCCACTAGGGGGAGTTCCCGGTGGCCAGGTTCGCTTGTGTTTTTAAAAGTCGTGAAAAAGGCATAATGGCTGATGTGGGGGAGAGAGGGGTACGGAAAGTGTCCAACATCACCATAGTTTGCTGACAGTTGTGCGCTGGCCGGGGGCCTTCTGCCAGAGTTGGGGGGAGCAGCAGGGGGTGACCAGGAGGTGGGCTGTGGGGTCGAGGTGGATGGGAATGGAACACCATTGCCGCAGCCTGGAAGGCAGACAGGCAGCTGCGCACGCCGCTGACTGTCCATTGTGAACTTAGGGACATGGGTTTGCATGTGTGTCCGCCTAGGCTACCCACCTGAAGTGCCCTCTGGCCCCAGCCGGCCCATCAGCGGGATGGGAGTACTACAGCGTAACCAGGGCCATCTTCTTGGCTGGAATAAATGTGTGTGGGGAGTGGAGTACTAACATGCGGCTGCCTCTCGAGTGTCAATCCCGACCCCAGCGGACCTGACACCATTTTCCATTGGAATCGATCATGTTGCGTTGCTGTTAGCCCCTCAACGGTCGCTGAATCGGTCCAGGTGCGGCACCAGTTTTGCTGTCGTAGGAATCCACAAATCCTGCCCCAGCGTCAACACTTAGACTCAGGAACGGAGAATCCCGCCGCATGGGATTAATAATACCATTGTGGGGGTCTGACATATACACATTCCATCAACCAATACGTCCACTGTTGCATTGAGTGGGTATTCAATTAAAGATGGGCACTGGCACTTACATAGGGTAAACAAGCAGTAGGCCAGCAAATTGCCTGATTTAGTTGGAGACGGCCTCACTTTCTGTTAGCCTCTTGACCTGACCGACGGTGCTCTTACAAAAACAAATGAAATGTTTACTTCCAAAATGAAAATCAATGCAAATAATATTGAAATTAGTAAAAGAGCATTGACAGAATTAACTTGTATGGAATGCATTGAGTATCAAGGTCAGACCTATTCTGCGGCTTAATGGACCATGTAGGCAAGTGAATGTGAAGCTGAATTGTTCAGTGTTTGTTTGTTTAACTTTGGAGTCTTTTGCCCCTAATGTTCTTTGCAATATCTATTATTGCTACAATTAAAATTGGGCAATAAAAATTCCAAGGTGGAATCCTCTCTTTTAAATATAAAGTTCCAATCATGGTGTGACCAAACTGATGCAGAGGTTTATTGCCAGATCTCTCTGTCCATTTGGTTTTCCCCGCTCCTGTACATTACTGTCTTGTTCAGTAAGCAGAGGACTAGCACTGAGCTATTGGAATCTTAAATGACATACAAAGCATTCGACCCAAGTGCCTCCCTTTGAACCCAGTTTATGTATAAACAAATTATGATTCTGCACACAGGTTGGTCAATTTGCAGCCTTATTTTCTCAAATAGTAATGTGGCAAAAGTTCCAGTTTGAAGTAACAATAATATAAGTATAATGTCGCCATAATCCCAGATGACCATTGGCTGCTTTCCTCTTTGAGGGGGAGAGCTGATTGGTGGTGACTTAACCTGAGGATCACCACGCCTCAGGTGAGGGGCAAGGTTGAGAAGGCGGGACATTCATGAGGAGCAGAAATACAATGTGCCCTGCTGCAGTGTCAATTTCCATCTGAAGCTTGGAAAGAGTTGCGTTGTGATTGTTTTGCATGGAACATCAGTCAAATTGGAAGGTTCAGCATGTACAATTTTCCCATCAGCTTGGTATAGTGATAAATTGCATTGAAGTCCTCCAGCTTTTAAATTTTTACCTCCTTAGCTCCTAGGTGCCTTGCTTTTTGAACACACATTGCCTTTGCCTGGCTCCTCATGCAGAATGAAGAAGATATCTGGCTGTCCCGAACAGAGAGAAGCCCTCCTTTACTACACTAGTTGCAGAAAACCTCGAACACAGCAATGGAAATTAAGATGCTGTTAAAACTTGTGTAGAACAAGACTTTAGATGCCCTGTTAAATCACAACCAGAGCCCCTAAAAGCTGCAGCTACAAACAATTTTCCAACTTCAGCTGGCAATACCTTTCTGTCAGCTGACCCAGTCCAATTTAGGAACTCACTGTGCATTAAAGGTGAAGACGCCACCTTTTCAAAATCCAGAGCTTCTACTGCTGCTGCTTCCCGTACCAGCCTCCCCGGACAGGCGCCGGAATGTGGCGACTAGGGGCTTTTCACAGTAACTTCATTGAAGCCTACTCGTGACAATAAGCGATTTTCATTTCATTTTCATTTTCATATGAGCTCCTGATATGTGTCCTAAAATCTTAGTTCTCGTCTTCCAGTTTAATTAATATTCCACATTACCTTTGTCAACACCCTTAATGGTCTGAATTACCTCCATTGGGCCACTTTTCAGGTTGAGTTGGGAAGGGAACTCTTTTTTTTTAATAAACAATTTTATTGAGGTAGTTTTTGGCTTTATAAACAGTTACAGACATCATCAGAAAGGAAGCAAAAAAGGCAAAAATGTGCAAACATCCACGTACTTTCAATACTTCCATCGTACCGTATTGCACAAGCCCGCTCCCCTCCCACCCGTACTACCCGCCATATTTTCCCTCCTACTCTACTCTACCCCCCCCCCCCCCTCCCCCCACCCCCCTGCTGACGCTCACTCTCCCGCAAAGAAGTCAATAAATGGTTGCCACCTCCGGGTGAACCCCTGCACAGATCCCCTCAAGGCGAACTTAATTTTTTCCATCCCCAGGAAACTTGACATGTCCGCAAGCCACCACTCAGTCTTCGGGGGCTTTGAGTCCCTCCACGCCAATAATATTCGTCGCCGGGCTATCAGGGAAGCAAAGGCCAGCACATCGGCCGCTTTCTCCCCCTGGACGCCCGGGTCTTCCAAAACCCCAAAAATTGCCACCCCTGGACTCATCCCCACCCTTGTTTTTAGCACCTGGGACATGACCCCCGCAAATCCCTCCCAGTACCCCCTCAGCTCAGGGCATGCCCAAGACATGTGCACATGGTTCGCTGGTCCTCCCGCGCACCTAGCGCATTTGTCCTCTATCCCGAAAAATTTGCTCATCCGAGCCACCGTCATATGGGCCCGGTGAACGACCTTAAATTGGATCAGCCCGAGCCTAGCACATGTCGCGGTCGAGTTTACCCCACTCAGGGCCTCTGCCCACAGCCCATCCTCCATTTCCCCGCCTAGCTCCTCCTCCCATTTAAGTTTCAGTTCCTCTGTCTGGGACCCTTCCTCCCTCATGAGCACCTTATAAATACCCGAGACTCTACCCTCCCCTTCGTCCCTCCCAGAGACTATTCTGTCTAGGATCCCCATTGGCGGGAGGCGCGGGAAAGATGGGACCTGTCTACGAACAAAGTCCCGCAACTGTAGGTATCTAAAATCATTTCCCCTTACCAACCCAAATTTCTCCTCCAAGCTCCTCAAACTCGCGAAGCTCCCTTCCAGGAACATATCACCCACCCTTCCCGCCCCTGCTCGCCGCCATACTCGGAACCCCCCATCCATACTGCCGGGGGCAAACCAATGGTTGTCGCAGATTGGCGCCCAGACAGACGCCCCCATCTCCCCCACATGCCTCCTCCACTGGCCCCATATCCGCAGGGTCGCCACCACTACCGGGCTGGTGGTGTACTTGGCTGGCGGCAGCGGTAGAGGAGCCGTGGCCAGGGGGGAAGGGAACTCTTTGAGGGACAGTCTCATCATTAAGACATTGGCCTCTATTCTCCATCTCATGCCATCAGTAGCGGACTTACTACTAAGGGGGAGAATCCAGCATCGGGGTGAAAACAGGATCCGTTTCTGATGCTCCGGTCCCCTGCTGGCATCGGGATCAAGGTTCATGCACCACACCAGCGGGAGGGTTCAAGTGGGTCATTAAGATCAATTTGCATCCACGTACCGGGCCGGACAGCATATTGTCCGGGCCTGCATGATTCTCTGGTCCTCTGGGCTGGAAATCACTTGGGTGGGAATTACTACTGGTTCTGACAAACCTGGTGTACCTGCTGCGGTGGACCTCATGGTGAGCCAAGGGGGTAAGTCTTTAAGGGAGTTGCCCCCAAAGTCCTTTGGAGGGCTAACCTCCCCTCATTATGCAAGACCTGCCCATCCCACCCAAACCACACCCGTCACCACACTCCCCCACCAGAAGCCCCTTTAATAAGGAGACACCCCCAGAGACTCCTTTAATAAAGAGATCCCCCAGTGACCTACTAAATAAAGAGATCCCTTGGAAATCCACTAAATAAAGAGCCCTTCCGACAGAGACACCTAAATAAAGAGAAGCTCACAGAGACATCCAATTAAGGAGACCCCCTCCCCCCACAAACCCCACAGAAGAGAGACACCTGTCAGGAAGCTAAAGAGCAGTCCAGGCAGAGTTAGTGAAAACAAAATTGCTGCTTTTACCCTCACCTGGGCATACACCTGCTGGCGCAGACAGAGGGAGCAGCACCTGTCAATTCCTGGAAAGAGAAAACCAATCAGCTGTATTAATTCCCTCAGTTAAGTGCTGTCAGTTTCTAGCTGACCAATTCAGAGTCACTCAACCTGAAGGGAGGTGTATGAAGTGGTCCAGGAGCTGTCAATCAAAGCTTGATAAGCATTGCTTATAGACCACTTGGAAATTACTCACCCATGAAGGGAGATGAATGGAATAATGCTGACAGCTGGGGGGTGGGGGGGGGGGGGGGGGGGGGGGGTTGTGGAAGCTGTCAATCACAGCCTCGTAAAATAAATATCGAACTGAAATGAAGGAATAGCTTGCACACCAAAGATCTGAGGGGGTTTAAACACAGCTGACTGGTTTTCTCTTTCTAGGCATTGACAGCTGCTGCTTCCTGTGTCTTGCCAATGATGCGCAGTTCGCACATGCTGCAGCACTTCAGGTGGAGGCAGGGACTCCTGAGGGAGTGGGCGATTGGATGGCTGTCCGGTCGCAGGGATTAGCTGTAGTCTGGACAGCTGTTGCACTTCTGTAAGGTATGTTCCTATCACTGATAGAGATCACTGATAGAGATGCAGCCACAGAGCCAGGATTTATAAGAGGGGTTGTCAGCAACTTTACAGCACCTGCAGGTGCAACTGGGGAAGTCCAACCACCTTTGGCACAGGAGAGGGTGCCCACAATACATGCTTCCCAGGCCAACACTGGTCGGGTGGCATCTGCAGTGTAAGGCTTGGGTAAGAAGTCAGAGCCATAGGTCAACATGTCCAAGGCTTGAGCCACACTGTGCAGTTGATGGCTGAGGCCCAGGTGTAGTATATAGGTGATAGTTAGGGGTCAGGGCACAACAATGTATACAATCACCAGTAATCAATTTTGCACCAACAGCCCAACATGCCTCTAACCTCTGTCTGATGAGTGTAAGGGATGGGCTGGGCCTGGGTGTAAGGGATGGGCTGGGCATGGGTGTAGAGGGTATGCTGGTTGGGGTGTGTGGGGGGGATGAGGGGGGGTTGCTGTAAAATGGGGCAGGGCAAGGCTCCCATGACGTGAACGTCCTACCTGGTGTCACCCTCAATGAGAAGTGCCAGGGCACGGTGCCCGAAGGGTGAGCCCGCCTTGTATGACTTTTTTCAGTTTTATGCGATTCTCCACCTGATCACAATTCGCGGAGAATCCAGACCGTTGTCACCATTTTGAACAATTGGTAGCCAGCTTCTCCCATTTATTAATGTCAATGCTAGAATTATTTCAGAAACAATTTGATGTCACAATGTTAAAGTCAATCTTGTTAGATGATTAAAGTGGGCTAAATGGCCTCCTTGTACATAATTATCTTGAAATTATGCATTCTATGCCCGCTTTGAGCAAGAGGTCAGCGAGAGTGTACCCTCCATCCGGGAAGCCTTGGATGAACTTGTCTCCGAGGGTCACCATTGTAAACGTCAGAGCAGCCTTCTCGAAGGTCAACCCATGAAAAGCCACTTGCCGGATGGGGTACCCTGACGTGCACTCAGGTCTTGCGCGGATCAGCTGGCGGGGGTATTCGCAGACATCTTCAACCTCTCTTTGCAACAATCTGAGGTCTCTATCTGCTTCAAAAAGACGACCATCACCCCTATACCAAAGAAAAGCCAGGCAGCGTGCCTTAATGATTATCGTCCAGTGGCTCTGACATCCATCATTATGAAGTGCTTCGAAAGGTTAGTCATGGCACAAATCAAATCCAGCCTCCCGGATTGCCTTGGGCCACTACAGTTAGCCTACCGCTGCAACAGGTCCACAGCAGATGCCATCTCCCTGGCCCTGCACTCTACACTGGAACACTTAGATAACAAAGACACCTATGTCAGACTCCTATTTATTGACTACAGCTCAGCCTTCAACACTATTATTCCAACTAAACTCATCTTCAAACTCCGTGACCTGGATCTCAGCTCCTCCCTCTGCGACTGGATCCTGAGCTTTCTAACCCACAGACCACAATCAGTAAGGACAGGCAACACCTTCTTCACGATCATCCTCAACACCGGTGCTCCACAAGGCTGTGTCTTCAGTCCCCTACTATACTCCTTATATACCTATGATTGTGTGGCTAAATTGCCCTCCAACTCGATTCTCAAATTTGCTGATGTCACCACTGTAGTGGGTCGGATTTCAAACAATGACGAGACATAGTACAGGAATGAGATAGAGAATCTGGTGAACTGGTGCAACGACAATAATCTCTCCCTCAATGTCAACAAAACAAAGAAGATTGTCATTGACTTCAGAAAGCGTAGAGGAGAACATGCTCCTGTCTACATCAGTGGGAACGAAGTAGAAAGGGTCGAGAACTTCAAGTTTTTAGTTATCCAGATTACCAACAACCTGTCTTGGTCTCCCCATGCCGACAATATAGTTAAGAAAGCCCACAAACGACTACTTTCTCAGAAGACTGAGGAAACTTGGCATGTCAGCTATGACTGTCACCAACTTTTACAGATGCACCATTGAAAGCATTCTTTCTGGTTGTATCACAGCTTGGTATGGTTCCTGCTCTGCCCAAGACCGCAGGAAACTACAAAAGGTTGTGAATGTAGCCCAGTCCATCATGCAAACCAGCCTCTCATCCATTGACTCTATCTATAATTCCTGCTGCCTTGGAAAGACAACCAGCATAATTAAGGACCCCACGCACCCCGGACATATTCTCTTCCACCTTCTTACGTCAGGAAAAAGATACAAAAGTTTGCGGTCATGTACCAACCAACTCAGGAACAGCTTCTCCCCTGCTGCCATCAGACTTTTGAATGGACCTACCTCGTATTAAGTTGATCTTTGCCCTATATCCCAGTTATGACTGTAACATTACATGCTGTAGTCTCTCCTTCCTTCCCTATGGTATGGTATGTGTTGCCTGTACAGCATGCAAGAAACAATGCTTTTCACT
The DNA here is from genome assembly GCF_902713615.1 of Scyliorhinus canicula. Classification (NCBI taxonomy): domain Eukaryota; kingdom Metazoa; phylum Chordata; class Chondrichthyes; order Carcharhiniformes; family Scyliorhinidae; genus Scyliorhinus; species Scyliorhinus canicula. The sequence continues at coordinate 42,270,880 of NC_052149.1, forward strand.
GTATGCTAATACATGTGACCATAATAAATCAAATCAAAATCAGATGTGACTATCAAAATATTAGATTCATCTGGAATAGATCGGGTAGAGCAAACGACACATAAGAGACCAATTACTGGGATGACTAATGAATTATCAAGTAGTTAATTATTAGAATTGTTGCTTGAATTGAACATTTAGACTACTTGTTGACATCCATGGGTTTTCATGCAACTGATCTTTGGGATCATGGGGCAGAGTGTCCCACGTGATACTGGGATCTGGAATGCAAGATCTGCTTCCTTTTCTTTTCTTCTTTGCTGTAAGACTGTCTCATCATTCAGACATTGTGACTCAAAGCGTGATGCAGGTTGATGGAGAAGTTGTCACCATTTTGAATGCTTGGTGGGAGGACCCAGTTATTAATGTCAATGCTGCTGTCTTTGGGCTGAATTTTATGGGGTGGAAAGGCATACTGTGCACCCTTACCCTGCTGGAAGTAACGTTGCTCTCAAGCAAACCGACGTTAAACAAGGGGGCGGCACGGTGGGACAGGGTTAGCATTGCTGCCACACAGCTCCAGGATGTGTAGGGTTTGCATTTTCTCCCCGTGTATGCGTGTGGGTTTCCTCTGGGTGCTCCGGTTTCCTCCCACAGTCTAAAGATGTGCAGGTTAGGTGGATTGGATATGCTAAATTACCCGGGAGGGAAGCTGTGCACTCACCGTTAGACACAGTACTGACCGGCAACTCTGAACAGTGTCCGAGGTGTGATGATATGTGAACTATCAGCTATGTATATAACATAATAACCAAACTGTATGTAAATATTGGTGGCTGTATGTGTGGATTAGTATTCTAGCATCTGACCACAGTGGCGTCACGACAGGAGAAGGTCACTGGAAGACGGCCACATGGTGAGACAAGGCGCATTCTATCATCTGACCAGAGGTGGCGTGGCGACAGGAGAATGTCACTGGAAGACACCTACATGGTGAGACAGGATGTATTTTAGCTTCCGACCACAGGTGGCGTGGCAACAGGAGAACATTACTGGGACACAGACATGTGACACAGAACCTGGACAGCACAGGGTCAAGCTGGACAGCAGGCACAGACTGCAGTCACAGATCGAGCAGCTCTGAGTCAACAGTAATTAATAATAGTTAATCGTAGTGGTTTGCATTTAGCCGTCATATCCAATCGTAATCTTAGTAGACATCATAGAAACCCTTTAGTGTTTTAGTTGATTAATAAACATTTACAAAGCCGTATGTTCACTGATCACGTAAACTACAAAGACCTCACCATCCGTGCATACAGACATCATTACACAAGGGTTGTTTCAGCTTAGTACTCCAAAATTTGAAAATGTCCAGAATCCGAGACTCTTGGCCCCGAGCATTTTTATTAAGAGATGCACAACCTGTATTACCTTTCTGCTTTGTCTATCTCAATTATGTTACTCAGTTTAAATGATCTGATATTTAAATGCTGTGCTTTGATGTTTGGATAAAGCATTTGTAGAAGTTTGTAAAGTTTAATGCCTTACAATAAATTGCATTCGTTAGCTGGTGAATGCAGGCCCTAGCAGCATTCTGTGAAATGTTACATATGTCACTAATGCCCTGTTGAAAGGACCCAGACACAAAATGATTCAACGCCGTCATGCGTTTCACTTCCACTGATAACTGCAGCAGTTACAGTTCAGCGTCAGGTCTGCCTTCAGCGTTTCGCAGAATTGTCCCATTACTTCCTTGCTGAAGCACAGTTGCCTGGCACACATCTCCTCTGCCGTCATTTCATATGATGTTCTTTGCCTGTACTCTCTTAGGGTGGGTAATTGATTTGCTTCCTCGCCAGGCGGAGATGTAGCCTGACTCTTCTCTCATGATCCCTGCGCCTATGTTGAAGACTCAAAAGAACTTCAAGGATGTTAAAAAGCCAAGCTAAAAGTGTGATGCCCCAGCAGAGGTGAAGCATGACTACAGATTTTGAAGCTGCACTGGGTTCTGCAATACCTGTCGGAGAGAAAACAAAAGTTAAAACAAATCTTTCTTTCATTTTCTGTGACTCCAAGCTCACTTTATACATTAAAGTAAGGTTTAATGGAACACACAGCCTCATGACAAACTAAAGTTTAAAAAAAAATCTTTCTTTCACTTTATGTACATTTTAAACATATTTCAAAATACTAATGACGAATATTACAAAACATTAACCCACTATAAAAATGCTCTCCGGGGGCAGCACGGTGGCCTAGTGGTTAGCACAGCTGCCTCACGACGCTGAGGTCCCAGGTTCGATCCCGGCTCTGGGTCACTGTCCGTGTGGAGTTTGCACATTCTCCCCGTGTCTGCGTGGGTTTCGCCCCCACAACACAGAAATGTGCAGAGTAGGTGGATTGGCCACACTAAATTGCCCCCTTAATTGGAAAAAATAATTGGATAATCTAAATTAATAAAAAAAAAAATTTTTAAATGCTCTCCAGTTCTCCTGCCTCCGCTCAATGATTCTGGACCGAAAAATAAGCACAAATAAAAAAGCGTAAAAATGTACTGAACTGGGCAAGCCGGTTAAATCAGCACCGTCCCTTGGCTTTTCGGTCAGCCAGTTCGTGCATCTGGAAAAGAGGTGAAACAAAACGGACAGATAGTTTAAACGTGGCGCGCTTTCAGTGTTTGTCCATGTGGCGGGACTCCTGCATTGCCCGATGCGCATGTGCGATGGAGAATCTCTGCAAATTAAAAAAAGGAACGGAGGTTACAGGCCGATATGATTCGAAATTCAGCCTTTATGACACCTAGGACATAAACCCAGTGAAATAATTTATATATTTAGGGGCTGGTTTAGCTCACTTGGCTAAATCGCTGGCTTTTAAAGCAGACCAAGCAGGCCAGCAGCACGGTTCGATTCCCGTACCAGTCCTCCCCGGACAGGCGCCGGAATGTGGCGACTAGGGGCTTTTCACAGTAACTTTATTGAAGCCTACTCGTGACAATAAGCGATTTTCATTTTCATTTCATTTTCATCACAAATATTGGAAAGGTAAGAGAACTGGGACGTGCCACTATTCACTTGGCCACTGCGGCTCCTGGTTTGCATTTCAGGTGGAAGTCTATATTGTCATACACAGCGCAGTTTGATTTTGTAACACGGTAACCCTTGCTCTCGGAGCCTTCATTTCAAACTCCCATCATGCAACTTTCTCCTATCCCATCTCCCTCTTTTGCAGCTTGTTGAATTAACTGGATTCCTTCAAAGGTCACTATGTCCTTTCTAAAGTGAGGTATCCACAATTAATCACAATATTCACAATGATCTCTAACCAGTGCCGTAGCAACTTCTGCTGAAAGATAATTGTCCTGAAATGATAACTCTCTTTTTCCTCAGATATTGCATGCAAGTTTGCAGCGTTTTCTGTTTTGATTTCAGATATGACAGCACCCGTAATATTTTATTTGCTATTATTGCATCGTAATGTTGCCTTACATTTAAATTCAATACCCCTTGAGACAAAGCTCAATCAGTATCTTCTTAACATTTTTGAATTTTTTTTCTATCTTTAGCTTTCTTTTAATGACTTATTGACTTGAACCCAAGAATTAAATATCTACTTGGGCATCTAATTGCTTTGTCTATACTTCTCTACTTGAGCTACATTTCCATTTGCCGTTCTTGTGTCCAAACGTGTACTGATTCACAATTTGTTACATTGAACAAGGAAAGAGGAGTAGGTCATTCAGCCACTCGAGCCTGCTCTGGCTGATCTAGCTGATCTTTATCTGAACCACATTTATTTGCCATGATTCTGTAACTGTTTACAACCTTACCTAACAAAATCTGCAGATCAGTTCTGAAATTTTCAATTAACTGAGCCACATCAGCTTTTTGAGAGAGTTCCAGATTTCCACCCACCCTTGGTCCCAAGAAATGCTTCCTGATATCACCACTGAATAATCTAGCTCGAATTTTGGTTATGCTTTCTTGATGTGGACACACCAATCAGGTTAAATACTTTATCTCTAACCACGTCAAAACTCCCTGTAATCATCTGAACACAAGAACAAAATAAATAGGAGCAGGAGTAGTCCATTCACTCCTCCCAGCTTGCTCTGCCATTCGGTAAGGTCATGGCTGATTATCTGGAGTGGACTTAGTAAGTTTGCAGATGACACAAATATTGGCCAGGTGGTTAACAGTGAGGTTGAGTGCCTTGGCATGCAGGAAGATATAGATGGGATAGTCAAATGGGCCAAAACATGGCTGATGGAATTTAACCCAGAAAAGTGTGAGGTGATACACTTTGGAAGGAGCAATGTGACAAGGAAGTATTCAATGAATAGCCCGACACCAGGGGGTTCTGAGGAACAAAGGCACATTGGAGTGTTTCTCCAAAGATCTCTGGAGGCAGAAGTGCAGGTTAATAGGGTGGTGAAAAGGCATATGGGACACTTGCCTTTATCAATCGAGGCATGGATTACAAAAGCAAGAAGGTAGTTGTTGTGTTGTCTTTATGTTTGTAGTTGATAAAAATTCTTGCTATGTTTATATATATGTTAACTACATTCTTAGAATAAACCTTGTTTTGATTAAAGCGCTAGGAAACCCGATGAATCACACCTGAGGGGGAAGGGTTTTGTGCTCATCCTAGCCAAATTCAACATAAAGGTTATAGGTCAGGTGAACTTCATAATATACTTTGGAGTTTCTAAGCCCATAACACACCCAAAAATCTGTAAATATCTGTCTTGAATATACTCAATGACGAGGCTAATGACTACTCCCTAGGGTATCTAATTCCAACGATCCACATTCCTCTGAGTGAAGAACATTCTCATCTTCTCATGAGGCCTTATTCTAAGGTTGTGATCTGTGTTCTAGGTCCCTGATCAGGAGAGAGATCCTCTTAGTATCTGCCCTATCAAGGCTGTTAAGACTTTTATATGCTTCAATTAGGCCACCTTTTATTCTTAAAAGTTCTGGGGAATATACTCAACCCGTCCTGGGAAGACAACCCTCTCCTTCCAGGAAACTATCTAGTGAACCTTCTCGACACCCCTCACTAAAATAGATATATCCTTCACTTAGTTAATGAGACATAAACTGTAAATAGTGCTCCAGGTGTGGTTTCATCAAGACTCATCAAAATTATAATACCCAGGGGCAGCACGGTGGCCTAGTGGTTAGCACAACCGCCTCACGGCGCTGAGGTCCCAGGTTCGATCCCGGCTCTGGGTCACTGTCCGTGTGGAGTTTGCACGTTCTCCCCGTGTCTGCGTGGGTTTCACCCCCACAACCCAAAAATGTGCGGAGTAGGTGGATTGGCCACGCTAAATTGCCCCTTAATTGGAAAAAATAATTGGCTAATCTAAATTTATATAAAAAAAAAAAAAAAAAATTATAATACCCTTATATTCCAATCTCGAGGCTGTAGAATCTAACATAGCATTTACTTTTCTAACTGCTTGCTGTACCTGCATATTAACTTTCTATAATTTGTGTAGGACACCTATGTCCCTCTGAATACTATAAGAATAAATGTTATTTTGGGGGAATATTGTATTATTTCTTTCTTTTTAATACTGTGCATTTGTGTGTGTAAGTGATTTAATTGAGCTGGGAAATGGTAAATGGAGAACCTTTTCCTCGAAAAATCAAGACATGAAATGGAACGAAGGTGCTAAATGCATGCATTTGTAATGGAACTACAGTCAAGTGGTTTTACAGGTAGATAGGCTGAATTCAGAATTTGCATTAGGAGATACACACGGACGTGTTTTTTCAGCTGTTAAATTTCAATGGGGAGTAAGAAACTTTTACGACTTTCAAATGTTTAATGAATAAACAAGGGAAAGCTATTAAATTTTATTTGACCCCCAAAGTGTGGGCCTTGGGAAAATGAGAAAGGTTTTTATGTTTTGGAAAAGTTGAGTTCAAAGAATTGTTGAGGAAAATGAGATTGTAGATGGAAAGGAAAAAAACATTAAGGAGAGATATTGAGTTAATTTGGTGTCGGCTGTGTGGGGAAGATCTCCTGAAAACAATTCTGGGTTGGCAGAAGGGCAGTTTGAAACCGAAAAGTCTTGGGCTGCAAAAAGAAGTCTTGTTCTGAAAACTTGGATTTTCACATAGGGCACCACAGTAGCACAGTGGTTAGCACTGCTGCCTCATGGCACCAAGTCCCAGGTTCGAACCCAGCTCTGGGTCACTGTCCATGTGGAGTTTGCATATTCTCCCTGTGTTGCGTGGGTTTCGCCCCCACAACACAAAAATGTGCAGGGTAGGTGGATTGGCCACACTAAATTGCCACCAGCTGTCCCGAGTTCCACCCCTCTGATGTGGCCCCATATCACAGCCAGCACACGGGATAGGGCGGCACGGATGTGCATGTGCCGCCGACAAGTGAGCCGGGGCCCTGAGGCCCCAGAGCCCCCAGAGATGCCTGCCAAGGGTATCAAGGGCAAAGAGACGTGGTAAGCAGCTGGCTGCCCCCACCTCAGATGTGTATCCTGGGGACATAGCTAGATGTAGTGATGGAGCAAGGAGGACAAAGCACAATCGATGATCACTGAGGGCACTGGGGCAAGGGGGGAGGAGTTTGGAGGGTAGGTAGGAGATGAGGCGGCTGGGGGTGGGGAGGGGCCAGCACCATCATGAGGGTGGGGAATTGTAAAACACAATCAACACCTTTGTGCACAACTAGTATGATGCCTTTATCACTTCCCTCCGCAATCCGCGTCGACCTCCAAGCCCTTGGGCCATCTCTCCAGCCATCCGCCCCCCTCCTGTTGTCACTCGCCCACCCCCTGGCCATGGACGTGTCCCCGGAGTTGTGTCCCATCCCCTGGATGTTCGGAGGATGACTGTTGCATGTGTGATGTTGCCTCCCGCAGTGTTCAAGCACAGGGTCCAGCCATCAATGTGTGATTGGGATGCTAGGCAATGACTCCCATATGCCACATGACCCGCCCACCCACAGGAATCCACTTGGGTTGTGTGAAGTGCTCACTTAACCATAGCCAATTCCCTATTAGCAACAGCCTCAGCCGCACAGCCCGAGGCTTCAACAGTCTGTGGGGGTTATGGGTGGTCGGTGAGGCAGACGGGCAGGGATGTGTGTTACCCCTGGAATGGGTACACACGATCCAGGGGTGGCATAGCAGTGCTGTGGGCGGTTGTCCACCCCCCCCCCCCCCAGTTCCCCCCCCCCCCCCCACCCTCCCAAGGCAGCCCACTCCCAGCCGAGGGTTCCCCACCCCAGTCGAATACCGAGGTGGCAAGCCCAGCGCCCCCGGGCTCTTTGCCTGTGAGCAAAGATGGCTACTTATCTCCCCGGCTCACCACAGAAACCCTTCCGCCAGGTTCACGTTTTTCAAAAGGAGTATTAATCAGTGGCAGCGTGACCACTTGCTGGGAAGGCCGCTGAATCACGGGAGGCTGTTGCATATGGGTGACTCTCGTTAATTGTATGGAAGTGGGGCTTATGTGTTGATAATTGGTTTCTCGCCCTGCCATGGTAACATCCCGATTTCGCCTACGAGAGCGGGCCGGTTGCATTGCAAACTGTTTAGCGCCTGGCGCGGTTCTCGTTTTCTGCCTCTCTCGCTATTCACCGAACTCATTTCGCTGAAGCAAGAGTGTAATGTGCCTGGAGAACACCCCCTATGTTTTTATTTAAGAGAACAAAATTTGACCAGCCGAGGCATCTGGACGATACGTGGAAGGATAAGTAAAACTTTGAGATCTTTTGATAAGATCACAAAGAGTTCAAGAATGTGCGGTATGAGGGTGGAGATCAACCTCTCCACCCTGTGCCCTGGCGTGGCGGGAGGACCTGCTGGAATTCTTAACGCTTGAAAAGGCCAAATTTGAACTGAGGGGAAGGATGGAGGGGTTCTACAATTCATGGGCGTTATTCATTATGTACTTTCAAGAATTGGATTACATTGAACATTATGGGGGAAGGGCTGGGAGGGTTGCAGGGAGGGGGACTGTATGTGTTAATGGTGACTATGGGTGATTCCTGATTCCTTTTTGTCATTTGTTTATGGTTACATGCGTGCTAATGTTTGGAGGTTGGTGGGAGGATGGGATCATTGTTATTGATATGGGGATTGACATTACATTCGTCACTGATTATTGTTTATTGTTGGGGGTAAATTTGGGAGGAAATGTGAAAAAGGAGGAGAATAAAAAATATTTTTAAAAAAGAATGTGCGGTATGACATTTGGGACACTGTGTATGTGTGCAGATGAGTTATGTATGAAGGAACAGATATGAAGGAAACCGGTTCAAAGTGGACCCATTCAAGGGTTTGAAAGTACTACAATTATGCATTAAAGAGCCGGTCCCAGGCATGCACACTAGTTGACAAACAGCATGGCGTGAAACAGTTAATGGGGCCAGTAGAATGAAACAACACCTTTCAATTTTCAAGGCACTGACACGTACTCCATAGAGAAATTAATGTTAAAACGATCAGGATAAATTAAACACACTGATACCTGTCAAAAAAAGTAAAGTTAAAGTGAAAGGTTGAGTCATTTGAATTGGACTAAATAAGGGCATGATAGCAAGTAAACCTGGTAAAAATATCCACATGATGTATGCAGATGAGCATCAGAGAAAAAGGAATGCTAATCTAATTATTCCGAGATTATGGATGGGATTCTCCGTTGCCCGACGCCGATATTGAAATCGGCGATCGGGCGGAGAATCCATTCCCACGCCCAACTCGGGGCGGGCGGAAGTTTGATGCCGGTCAGCCATGCTCTGCCCTATGGAAGTGGCATAATCATGTTATACGCAGTTGGCACGTCACCGGAAGGCCGTCCCGCGATTCTCTGCCCCCGATGGGCCGAATTCCTGACCACGAAGTTGACGTGTGGTCTGAGTGGTCAGGAACCCAGCATGGCGATTGCGGATTGTGACGAGCGGCACCACACTCGGCTGGGAGCCGTGCCGCTGGCTGGGGGGATCTTCTGCAAGGGCTGGGAGGACTGGTGGTGGGTGGTCAGGGGGTGGCCAGAGGGTGGCCTGTGGAGTCAGGGATGGCGAGTCGGTTCGGTGCACGGCCGGTGCCATGTTGTACGGCGCGACCACTGCAGGTCGTCGCCGTGTGCATGCGTGACCATGAACCCGTATTCGGCGCGGGAGTTTCACCTGGCGCCGCTGCTAGCCCCTCACGGTCTCGGAATTGGTGGATGTTCGGCGCCGATTTTGGCATTGTAAAATGCCCGCGGCTAAGTACTGGCTAAAATGGAGAATCCAGCCCCATATTCAGATTACAGTAGATTATGAAATATAATGGAATTTAACATATATCATGGGAGGAGGAAACTGGAATTTTAAAAAAGCAAATTTTCTCCCTGCACAAATCACCTCACTCAAGGGCTCGAGAAAGAAAGTGATGAAGAATAATAATCAGAAAAGAGGGTGAAGGAGTAAGATGTCACCCTGTGAAAACTGGAACATTACATTTTAAAATAAATTTAGAGTACCCAATTCATTTTTTTCCAATTAAAGGGAAATTTAGCGTGGCCAATCCACCTAGCCAGCACATTTTTGAGTTGTGGGGGCGAAACCCACGCAAACACGGGAAGAATGTGCAAACTCCACACAGACAGTGACCCAGAGCCGGGATCAAACCTGGGATCTCGGCGCTGTGAAACTGGAACATTATTATATGTGAAATAACATTTAATCTACATGGGAGCAATGAATGAAATTAATAGCATGGCAACAGGTCAAATTTTGTCTGTTAAATGATTTGTGCTGAAGCGGTCTAGTCCCCACACTTATAGGAGAAAACATGTAGAGTTATTTCGGAGGGGGGGTCAAATATTGAGTTGACTTACTTATATTATGAGCGAACTAAACTAAAATTAATATTAATACATTTCAATGTTCGAAAGTGATTGTTCTGCTAAATATAGCACATTACATTCAGACCTCGGCACCGTAAGGCAGCAGTGCTAACCCTCTGCGCCACCATGCTGACCTGTGAAGCAGCAGTGTTAACCACTGTGCCACCGTGCTGCCCTAGAATTAAGTTCTGTAATTAACTTTCATAATTTTTTGGTTCTTCAAATTACTGAATGTAATGTGCTATATTTAGCAGACCAATCAATTTTGAACATTGATATGTATTTTATACAGACTTTGTGTAATTTTAAAGGTAAAGAAACTCATTCTAAGTAAGCACATAGAGAAGTAACAGCGACCTTCAAATAACCTGTCCAAAACATAGAAAATATATTTGATCCATTCTGAAGAAATGGGCAAGAGAGTTATAAAAACATTATTTTATCTTATTAGAAGTAACAGAAGTGATTGATACCTCAGAATGCCAGTCAAGGGACTATGGGGTCCCTGAGTTTATTTGGTTTTGCACAAAATAGGGGACTATGGGTAATTATATTAAGAGATGACCATCACCCTCGAGAAACCAATTTTACCAATCACAGATTGATCACGCACTCCTTAAACCAATTAAGAATTATGTTCCCTCATTTAGGCTAATTAGTATGCAGGAGCATCTTTGATCACACTGTAGGATGTGCACAGTAAGAGGTCACACAACACCAGGTTAAAGTCCAATAGGTTTGTTTCAAACACTAGCTTTCGGAGCACTGCTCCTGTAGTGATCCTCGCCTGAGTGTGTACAGAAGGGGCTGATGGGAAATGGAAGTACCACCAGGGTGCAGTACGGGGACATATAAGAGTGACACCGAAGGCCCGCCCTTGTGCACTTTGGCTGGAGAGACAGGGGAGCAGGACAGGGACGGAAGTTGAGCTCAGGGCTGCAAGTGTGGTTAGGCCTAGTTGCAGAGTATAGAAAAGCAGTATATTTACAAGTGCCATTCTGTAAGTAAAAGCTATCGAAGTCATTTATTGTGGAGCACAATAAACCATCCTTCAACTGCTGAACGACTTCTAGCATTCATTTAAGAAACATAACAGCTCCTTGCTCAACATTCACCTGAGGAAGGAGCAGTGCTCCGAAAGCTAGTGTTTGAAACAAACCTGTTGGACTTTAACCTGGTGTTGCAAGACTTCTTACTATGCTCACCCCAGTCCAACGCCGGCATCGCCACATCACTGTAGGATGTGACTTGGGATTAGTTAATAAAAAGCAGCTTTCACCCACGCAAGTTGTGCATTGAATATGGAACTGATGTTTTGTTTGTAGTTCCTGCTGTTCAGACGGAAGAGGTTCGGGAAGAGGAAATTTCAACATAAAATTGGCTTGTTTGGGTAAACCAAAGGTCAGAAGGGGGACTGAAAGGTTTAAATATCATACAGGTTTAAAAACCACATAGGCGCACTGGGTGGTAGCTACTAAATTCTTAAAGACAGAAAACTAGTGATGAGAAACCAGTCGCTTCAGCTCAGACTATCTACAGATGCAACTTAAGGACCCTTGCTATATTAATTATAGGGAGACTATATTATTGTGCAACTGCAGCTCATGTGTGTCCACTCAGTAAAGGAACAATAGCAAGGGAGTACGGTACACCAATGGTCAGGCATATCTTTATCTTATTCATGTCAAGTAGAGACAAATATGTACCTGACAGTATTAGAAGTAAACATTTTTTTTAAATTTAAAGTGCCCAATTATTTTTTTCCAATTAAGGGACAATTTAGCGTGGCCAATCTACCTAACCTGCGCATCTTTGGGTTGTGGGTGTGAAACCTACGCAGACATGGGGAGAATGTGCAAACTCCACGCAGACAGTGACCCAGGGCCAGGATCAAACCTGGGACCTTGGTGCCGTGAGGCAGCAGTGCTAACCACTGTGCCGCCATGCCACCCAATATTATAAATAAATATACATGCCAGTTTATGATTATACAGATAATTCCTACATCAATGACCTCTTTTGATTGGTAGATGTTAATTTCTTGGAAGATAAGCAAATGTATAATTGCCCTGTATTTTCTATGATCGGGGAGCTGGCAAGCCACCTAGTGGATGCTTTGCTCCCCTGCTACAGCTGGAATAAAGTTCCTGAACTGAAACTCTGGTCAGTTGGGGGCACAGTAGTCGAATGGGTGTGAAACCCCTGCAGCAGGTCAGACGTGAGGATGGCTGCACTGATGGCTGCACAAATACATGGATAGGATGGGTATAGAGGGATACGGCTAAGGAAGCGCTGAAGGTTTTGGTCAGGTGTGGTATCATGGCCAGTACAGGCTTGGAGGGCCGAAAGGCCTGTTCCTGTGCTGTATTTGTCCTTTTCTCAACAAATGTTCAGTAACATTCGCAACACATCAGTTAATGAGGCAGTCCATTTCCAAATGCATCTGGGCTTGGACTGATGAGTGACAAATAACATTCACACCACACAAGTGTCAGACAGCACCATCTCCAACAAGAGAGAATCTAACCATTGCCCCTTGACATCCAATGGTATTAACTTTGCTAAAGCCCCATCTATCAATATCCTAAGGGTTACCATTGACCAAACACTGAACTGGACTTGCTAAATAAATAGTGGGCAACTAGAGCGGATGAGAGGCTAGGAATTCTGTGGTGAGTAATTCGATTTCTTTTTTTTGGAATTATTTTTATTCAAATTTTTGTCATAAACATAATTTTTTGCACAACCGTACGCAACAATTAACAAAGCAAAATAAATGTTAACCGTATATACAAAGAAAAGAACAATAAAACGTGACGATCCCCCCCCCCCCACCTCCCCCCCCCCGGGTTGCTGCTGCTGCTGACCTTTACTGTTCTCCTAGAAAGTCGAGGAACGGCTGCCACCTCCGAGAGAACGCCGCCATGGACCCTCTCAAGGCAAACTTTATTTTCTCGAGACTGAGAAACCCAGCCATGTCACTAACCCAGGTCTCTACACTCGGTGTTTCGCGTCCCTCCACATTAAAAGGATCCATCTTCTTTTTTAAAAAAATTTAGAGTACCCAATTATTTTTTACAATTAAGGGGCAATTTAGAGTGGCCAATCTACCTATCCTGCACATCTTTGGGTTGTGGGGGTGAAACCCACGCAGACACGGGGAGAATGTGCAAACTCCACACGGACAGTGACCCAGGGCCGGGATTCGAACCCAGGTCCTCAGCGCCGTAGGCAGCAATGCTAACCACTGCGCCACCGTGCTGCCCAAAAGGATCCATCTTCGAGCTACCAGGGAGGCATATGGAAAGATGTGTCATTTGAAACATGGAAGTCTGGCAATATCTGGTCTGAGAGAAACATGAGAGGATACAGGGAAAGATCCCACAAAGGGTTAACAGCTCTGCAAAGAGCAGGACTATAAAATGCAGATTCCTTCTCTCAAACAGGATTTTTGTATGAAGGTAAAAACAATGGTTCACACCTTCATTGAAACTAACCATCTTAGTAAGCAGCTGGAAAAGCATGGATGAGGGTTTCAGGTGATAAATGTAAACCCTTCAAGTTATGACCAAGTGGATTTTAGCATACAGCTAAAAGCAATGTTTGACACCTTCATTGAAATTAACTATCTTAGTAAGCAACTGGAAAGCAAAGGATGAGGTTCAGTTGAATTTGGTGGCAATTCTAGGTGTGTAGTTCTGCCGATACCAGGTAAATTACAGAAAACTGAAGACTATCAGTCTACGAGAAACATAATTTAAAGCTGAAATCAAAGTCAAAATTATGAGCTGGGGACACAATTGGAAAATAAAACTATAGTAATGACAGGAACCAAACCAAAATTCACACCTCTATTGAAACCAAAGCATTTTTGAATATCACAAAGGAACTTTGAACATCACAAAGGAAACAATGTAATCAGAGACCTGAGAGGTGAGGTCATGTCAAAATGAATACTTAGTTGTATTAGAATGTTTAGATCAAAGATACTTTTTACAATCAAAGTGAAATAAAAGTTACTTTACAATAAAGTCATAAAAACTTAATAACTGTTAGAAAGAGAATATAAACCCAGAGACCAGAGCAGGGACTACCAGAACTCAGAGAGAGGAGAGAAGCAGAGAAGGAACAAGAGAAGCAAGCAGAGTCAGCTTACAGTCAGCTCAGACATGGGAAAGATAAGACATAGCAGGCGCTAAAACAGCTAATACATCTAAGGAAGACTAGAATTTAAAGAGGAGGCAGAGTCAGCTCAGAGTCAGCTCAGAGATAGCCAGCAGAGTCAGCTCTCACAGCTCAGTAAATGGGAAAGATAGGACATAGCACTGAGCTCACCAGCGAATACATCTAAAGAAGACCAGATTTTAAAAAGAAAATTGATTGTCAAGTTGTGCCTGAAGGTCCCATCAACCAACCAGAAGGATCGAGAAGCAAGATCTTTTTACCTTCCTGCAAAGAAAGTGATTGCAGCTTTTAAAAGAAAAAATATAATAATAAAATAACTTAATTTAACCTGAAACAGTGGTTATTCCTAAGTCTACTTTACTTACTTAGCAATACGGGACCCAGGATCGATGCTACTAAGTGGTAAGTAGATGAAATCTTCGGTGAAGGTATGGGTTATACCGGGGGATAACTTGAAAATATAGTTTGACCTGAATAGCACCCACCGAAGCCTGCATCGGAGTCGGGGAGTGAGAATCCCTGTTCACCATTTAGAATGTCGGCCCTTTTTGGTATAGGCGGACGTCTAAGAATTGTGGTGAGTTTTCAACAACACCGCGTAGCTCCTGTATACTCTGAGTATCTCCCCGACTAGCCTTTCTCCCTCCGCTCTTTCTTTCTTCTGTCTATGAGATCTGATAGAGATCAACTCCCCTCTGATAACTGCCTTCAAGGCCCCCCCACACCGTGGACGCCGCTACCTCCCCCGTATCGTTAGTTTCCAGGTAATTCTTGATGTTCCTCCATATCAGCCCACAAACCTTGTCGTCTGCCAGCAGCCCCACATCTAGCCTCCATATCTCCCCCCACAAGACGCAAATCCACCCAGTGTGGAGCATGATCGGAGACTGCAGTGGTCGAGTATTCTGTCCCCTCCACCCTAGGGATCAATGCCCTGCTCATCACAAAGAAATCTATACGGGAGTTGACTTTGTGGACATGGGAAAAGAAAGAGAACTCTTTCGCCCTCAGGCGGGCGAATCTCCACGGGCCTACGCCCCCCAGGTGTTCCATGAATCCCCTCAGTTCTTTAGCCGCCGCTGGACGCTTCCCCGACCTGGGGTTTGACCGGTCCAGTGCAGGGTCTGTAACTGTGTTAAAGTCACCCCCCATAAACAGATTGTGTGAGTCTAAGTCTGGAATTTTACCCAGCGTGCGTCTCATAAATTCTACGTTGTCCCAGTTTGGGGCGTAAACGTTCACTTGCACCACTTGAGTCCCCTGCAGTTTCCCGCTGACCATTATGTGTCTGCCCCCCTTGTCAGCTACAATATTCCCTGCCTCAAAAGCCACCCATTTGCTAACCAGGATTGCTACTCCTCTGGTCTTTGAATCCAGCCCCGAATGGAACACCTGGTCTACCCACCCTTTTCTCAATTTTGTTTGGTCCGCAAGTTTTAGAAGTGTCTCCTGTAGCATGGCTACGTCTGCCTTTAACCCCTTTAGGTGCGAGAACACGCGAGCCCTCTTGACCGGCCCATTCAGGCCCCGCTCATTCCACGTGATCAGCCTGGATGGGGGGCTGACACCCACCCTCCCCTGCCGAGTAGCCATCTCCCTTTTTAAGCCAGCTACGAGCCTGCGTCCCCCGCTTACTCGAGCCCTCCCATTGGAGGCCACCCCCCGACTCTCCCTCTGTTTCCCAATGTTGCCACCTTTTCTGTCAGCCAAGCAGCATCCCATTCTCCCCCCCCCTCCCCCCAGCAACCCCGTGATCCCAAACCCCTAAGTCAAGCACATGCTTGACACTGGCTCTCCTCCCATTACGCTTCCGTGAGTCAGCTGACCCATGCTGACCCCGGCCGCTCCCGCCTCTGTCTCCGATTATTCAGATGCCTCATTTTGCGAGCCCCTCCCTCCTTATGGAAAGCCCAGCTTATCTGCTTCAATGGCCCCCAAAGAACATTATCCGCCCCCTCCCCCCCCCAGTGAAACAAACCGCAAACCCCGAGCCCCACCAAAGAAACGGCTCCAGCTGCCAGAGAGCAGCCCTACGTGTAGGGCCCCCCTCCTCCCCCTGCGGCCGAGTTCTCCCAAAGCTGAAAACATGACTGAAGAAACAGGGAACAAACAAAAATAAGAAGAAACAACATAATGTCGCTGCCTCCGGCTACTCACAATTACTGTCTTCACCAGAGTAACGTCCCAGTGTGGTTGTTGTTTAGTTCGAGTCCAACTTTTCTTGCTTGATTTAGTTCCACGCCTCGTCCGGTGTATCAAAGTAATGGTGGCGATCTTGGTACATGACCCACAGCCTCGCCGGATGCAGCAGCCTGAACTTCACCCCTTTGCTGTGGAGGGCCGCCTTAGCACGGTTGAATCCAGCGCGCCGGGACCAGTTCTGCTCCCAGGTTCTGGTAGATGCGGATTACACTGTTCTCCCACCTGCTGCTCCGCTCCCTTTTAGCCCATCGCAGGACTCGTTCCTTATCTGAGAAGCGGTGGAACCGTACCACCATGGCCCTCGGCGGTTAATTCATTTTGGGCTTCCTTGCAAGAACTCTGTGCGCCCCATCCAGTTCCAGAGGCCGAGGGAATGCTTCTGGCCCCATCAGGGACCCCAATAACGTGGTCACAAATGTGCTCCGCACCCTCAGGTAGGCCCTGAATGCGCAGGTTCTGCCTCCTGGACCTGTTTTCAAGGACTTCCAGCCTCTCCTGCCTCCTCTTATGCAGGGCGCCATGTGGCTCCACCCTGACAGCCAGGCCCAGTATCTCGTCTTCGTTACCTGAGACCTTTTTGTCAATCTCCTTGATCACCTTCTCCTGCATTTTCTGGGTCTCAACCATTTTCTCCATTGAGGCCTTCATTGGGGCCAGCATCTCCGTTTTCAGGTCAGCAAAGCAGCTTCTAAGGAATTCCTGCTGTTCCTGCGACCACTGGGCCCACGCTGCCTGATCCAAGCCGGCCGCCATTTTCTGTTCCCGCGCCCGTTCCTGCCGCTTCTCGCTGGTCGTTTGTTTGGCCGCCCTGCTCCTGGTCCCCTCCATAAACTGTTGTGGGAAGCCTTCTAGCGCCATTTGCCCGCTGGTTTGCGTCGAAAAGTGGTTGTCAAAGCTCCTTGAAAGGGCCCGTTAGTCCGTTAGCAGCAGGAGCTGCTGAAAACGCGACCTACCCGCGCATGGCAGCCACTTGAAGTCGAGTAATTCGATTTCTGACTCCCCAAATCCGGTCCACCATCTACGAGGCACAGGGCAGGAGTATGATGGAATACTCTCCACTTGCCTGGATGAGTGCAAGAAACTCAATACCATCCAGGACAAAGCAGACCAATTGATACCCCCTCATCACATCAAACATCCACTCCCTTGACTTGAATGCCCTCCTTTGTCACAGTGCTATGGTCAGTTTTCGCCCTGCAGACCTTCTCTCATCCACATCCTAGAACCTATTTGAGCTTCTTCCAGAACTGCATCTGGGTCTTACCATGTGCCTGATTCACAGCAAACCTCCTGCTCTCCTTGTCCACTAACCAGACATGTACCACTTCCTAACCAGAAACCTGTGACTGCTTACTGAATCCCACTGTCCAAGTAACACTGATCCACCCTGATGCTGCAAAGTTTTCACTGAAGTCCATTGAGATATAAGCACTTACTGCCACAATAATAATAATAATAATCTTTATTAGTGTCACAAGTAGGCTTACATTAACACTGCAATGAGGTTACTGTGAAAAGCCCCTAGTCAGCACATTCCGGTGCCTGTTCGGGTACACAGAGCTAGTAAGGGAATTGAACCCGCGCTGCTGGCCTTGTTCTGCATTACAAACCAGCTGTCTAGCCCACTGAGCTAAACCAGCTCTCGTTCTCCAGGATTGTAATTTCAGCAGTGAAATCCGCCACAGCCTTCCTTGTGAAACTTTGTATTACTTATTTAATTAATTAATTAATGCAAGTTATTAGCTTACAGTGTTCAACCTTTTAATTTAATTACTTGATCTAGTTTAGGTTATAGGCAGCTTAAATTAACTAATTATCTGCAACATGAACACAAAGGGTTTTGGAAATAGGAAAGTAGCCTTCCTCCACTGCAGCGAATTCCGACTTTCTTTACTCTGTTTGGGATGTTCTCCGGTCTACAATCACACTGCATCAACCTCTGTGCATCTCAACTTTATTTGCCCCCTAAACCTCCATTTGCATGCTAGCACAATGGTTAGCACTGTTGCTTCACAGCTCCAGGGTCCCAGGTTTGATTCCCGGCTTGGGCGACTGTCTATGTGGAGTCTCCACGTTCTCCCTGTGTCTGTGTGGGTTTCCTCTGGGTGCTCTGGTTTCCTCCCACAAGTCCCAAAAGTGCTTGTTCGGTGAATTGGACATTCTGAATTCTCCCTCTATGGGGGGGGGGGGGGGGCAATTCTCTGAGCCCAGCGCTGGGCCGGAGAATCGGAGCAATCGCGCCATGCCCCGACGCGAGCACGCGATTCTCCGAGGTGCGGAGAATCGGCGCCATTTGCGCCAGCGCATTTGGCGCTGCGCCGGCCACGGGCCACTGGAATCGGCGGGGCCGCCGATTCTCCGGCCCGGATGGGCCGAGCGGCCGCTCCAACACGACAGAGTCCCGTCGGCGCTGTTCACCCCTGGTTGCTACCGGAGGGAACTCTGAAGGAACACTCAGGGGGCGGCTTTTGGGGGGGGCGAGGGGCTCCTTCACTGGGGGGGGGCCTCCGATGCGGTCTGGCTCACGATCGGGGCCAACCGATTGGTGGGCCAGCCTCTCCACCCCAGGACTACGTACCGGCGCGGCCGACCCCTGAACACCAACCCCATGTTGGGTCGGGGCCGACGCATGTAAGAAGTTCTCCACGCGTGCGCAGGATGGCGTGGCCCAACTGCGCATGCGCAGGATTGAGCTGGCCCAACTGCGCATGCGCGGGACCTAAGGCGCCGCGTCTTTTATGCGGCGGCGCGTCTCTGACACCGCACCGAGGACCCGCCATGCAAATTGTGCCACGCCGCTGCCAGCCCCACGGAGGCCCCAGAATAGGAGTCTGGGAATGGGCGCCAACGCCGGAGTAAAACACTCCGGTTTTTACTCCGGTGTCGGCACTTTAACTCCCGTTGGAGAATCCCGCCCAGTGTAACTGAACAGGCGCCGGAGTGTGGCAACTAGGGGATTTTCACAGTAACTTCATTGCCATGTTAATGGATACCTACTTTTGACAATAAAGATTATTTTAAGAGTTTGGTCATTGCGACCTGTCCTTGTAATTTAACCCTTTTAGCTTCTCTCACCATTCTCACTAAAATCTACATTTCCAAATTGTCAAATCTATGCAACTACCTGGGAAGATTTTCCGAATGCACCACACGTCTTGGCTCAGTATCCACAAACTTGGATATATTCCTCTCTGGACCCAAATTTATATATAGATCTAAAGGATGAAGCTCCCATTTAACTACTCACAGTTGAATTATTTACTGGGATTTATTGAGTAGGTTGAAACTCGAGAAGTCATATGTAATAGCCTTTTCTGTTCATTAATAGGGTAAAAGTATTTTCCAGTCCTGACAGTGCCCACAATAAGAACCAGATTAATATTTTAAACCAGTGGAAATGCTGCTCTAGTGGATGTAGAGTGATAAATGCCCCTTTGCTTTCTGAAGGATTGTTACATATTATTCTAAATTTTAAAATCTAAATATGGCAGAATTTCACTTTCCCTTTTTGCATTAGACGAGAGTGGGGGTGGGCATGGCCTCGCCCACGTCATAGGTTGGAGACGCAAATCAGTGCATTATACATCCGAACATTTTAAAAAAATTTTAGAGTACCCAATTCATTTCTTCCAATTAAGGGGCAATTTAGAGTGGCCAATCTACCTAGCTTGCACATTTTTGGGTTGTGGGGACGAAACGCACGCAAACACGGGGAGAATGCGCAAACTCCACACAGACAGTGATCCAGAGCGGGGTAGAACCTGGGACCTCAGCGCCGTGAGGCATACATACGAACATTTGATATATTCATGTAATATTCCTGTTAGTGCTTCTTCTATGTGGGTGTAAGCCAAACAGCACACGCGTGAATGTAGGATTTTCATTGCAGGTCTGTTAGAGAAGTTCAAGATTTGATCAAAATTTGACCCCAATGTGGCCTTGAGTAAAAATTGACCATTCAGTGAGCTGATGATTACTTTGTAAAAACCGTTTCCACCTTTAAAAAAAATCGTAGTTTCAGTCAGTGGTCTGGGCTGAGTTACAGTCCAGGTAGCTGTGAATGTCGTACAGTCCTCTGAGCAAGGCAGGAGGGAAGCCACAGCCAGATACCCAATTAATTTTTTCCAATTAAGGGGAAATTTAGCATGGGCAATCCACCAGGCCTGCACATCTTTTGGGTTGTGGGGCCAAAACCCACTCAAACACAGGGAGAATGTGCAAACTCCACACGGACAGTGACCCAGAGCCGGGATCGAACCTGGGACCTCGGCGCCGTGAAGCAACAGGGCTAACCCACTGCACCACAGTGCTGCCCTCAGATTCCCATTCCTGATTGTCAAACAGCATGGACCTTGGTTCTGATGTATTCACAATTGAATAATTTACTAAGATTCACTTGCTAGGTTACAATATGAAGGAGGTGGAACTGGTGTTCAATGATGGCAGGAATCATGGACTGGATTTTCTGCCCGTGCTAAGGTTGAGATTGATGGTGGAGAGAGCTGGAATCTAGTCCCAGAGACAGTGTACCACTTTTTCTGCCCTGTCCCATCTCTGGGCCACTTCTGGAGAGACAGGACGATGGCTGGTAGGGCTACGCACCCGCACAGGGTGGTCAGCCGATTAAATGCATTCAGTGCTTATTTGAGGCCAATTAAAGGGGACCTATTGGTAATTTCCGATCGGCATCCAGGTTTCCGTGTCAGTGGACGACGGCAGACCGGTGAGGCAGCGCTGCAGGCCTACAGGTGCTCTCTGCTGGCCTGGGTCCAAGACCAGCCTTAGGCCATTCTGTAGAGGGGCTGCCTCCGCCCCCATTCAACACCCACTGTGGTTGCTTTGCTGCTGAATTTATTTGTAATTTAGACGCAAAAAGAGTGGAAAGGGTGCCTCCATGTTGAAGTGCTCTCTTAGTTACTTACCATTCATTACAGCCTGCAGCTCCTCAGAAGCTGGAAGGTTTCTGACTAGACGCTTATTGTGATTTTCACTCGGGTGCCCCCTTAATTGACATGAATTGTGTCCAATTGGACAACTACGGGGCTACAGAATGATTGTGTCCCCTTTGGGGGTGGGGTGGGGGTGGAATCCAGGTGCAGATACAATACCAACTTTTGTTTCCTGCCCTTGGGGGGGGGGGGGAGGGGGTGTGGGGGGGGGGGGGGGGGGGGGGGGGGGGAATCAGCCCCTCGTGACTGAGGATCATCAGTTCATTTTACACACTGTGTCCAATTCTTCTTCCTCGAAGACAATGGGAAGGAAAACCAGACACATTCTAAGACTGGTTCACCATTGCCCATTCTGAGCTTGCAACAGAATACCAATTTCACTCTGTGAAACTGCATTCACTGCCTGACTATTGGATTTCAGTCCAGTGCGAGTCACTACATTCAGGAAATAGTTTTTCAAGAAATGCAAAATTTGCATGCAGTGAGGTAAAGGTTAGCAGCAAGTTTCTTCAGAACTTTTACTTCTGGATAATGTTAAAAAGTCTGGTTCCAAATTGCTCCAATCACAATTTCACAAGTGAGACATTTTAATTGAAGTAACATAGAGCAGGCTTATCTTTTGGCTCCCTTAAGTGATAATACTAAGCTTAAATCCTCACACTGCACATTACTGATTACCGTGACTAGTATTAAAATAGCAAAGGGAGAGTCATCTACATGCAAGCTCCACTGTGATGGGAAAATAAACATTACTGGGTTAGCCAAGCAATTGTTGCAGCAGGATTTTACCATTTACCTCCTGATTGCATTGCGCCACATGGTGGTTGAACCATTCAATTACAACCTTTTGAAACCACTAACAAAAATCATTCCTCCACAAACATGGAGGATAGGTTCCTGCAGTTCCTTTGGAAGATCTTTCACTTCCAAGGTCACATGCAGCTCAAATGTATAGATTCAGTACTTGTACTGTGCTCGGACCACAGGAGCTCTTGCAAGATGAGTTTGGGCAATTTCAAATGCAGCTCATGAGTGGAGAGAATCATAGGCCGGGATTTTCCGCATCCCTTTGCGGCAGGTATCATGGTGGACGGGAGCGGAAAATCTTGCCAGATTGTAAAAATCAGTTTTACGTTGTGGTAAACCCAGTTTGCAAACGTCCACCCTTCCTGTCAATGGTATTCACGTTCCCCGCTGCTGAATGTTGGGAATGTCATTTCCATGGATTTGGAGTTATTGTAATCCTCGATCCCCAGATCATCCCCTACGCTGGATCATGAGGCTATGTCGGTGTGCCATCATGCCGACGTATTTCACAGTGGTAGATAAGCGACGTGCGCCTGGGGACCTGCTCTTCATTCCTGCATTCGAGGACTGTTCACCTACCTTGTTTCGGGCAGCGTTCATGGTATTCAGTGCCAGGCTTCGCTGGACCACAACATTGTGGAGGGGGGGGGGAGCTAACACGAAAGTCACAACCCACCAGACAGCAGTAAGGGATTGCTTGGCGAAGGAGCGGGAGGGAAGTGGCCTACAGTATGTTACGTGGCTGCAGGGAGAGGTGAAAGGGACAAGAGAATCCCAGGGGGTATGTGAGGGGGTTCATGATTATCAGTGCACGTGGCGTCACAATGTTGAGATCCAAGGTGAATACAGGATAGAGGCACCTCCACCTCAGGATGTCCATGTGCTAACTAATGGATAGACAGGGCAGCACGGTGGCGCAGTGGGTTAGCACTGCGGCCTCGTGGCACCGAGGTCCCAGGTTCGATCCTGGCTCTGGGTCACTGTCCGTGTAGAGTTTGCACATTCTCCCCGTGTTTCCGTGGGTTTCGCCCCCACAACCTAAAGATGTGCAGGGAAGGTGGATTGGCCATGCTAAATTGCCCCTTAATTGGAAGAAATGAATTGGATACTCTAAAAAGTTTTAAAAAACTAATGGATAGACACCACATGAAGAATGGGATCAAGGTGTACAGAGGGAGCACAGATTGGTCTATAAGGGAAGGTCGGCTTAACGTTAACGTCCAACATATTCGGACAGGGAGAGCTCACTGCCACTATCTTCTTACATGCCATGATTGGGCAGAGAAAATGTATAATGAGAGCAGCCCTTGCTGCTGGGGGCTCTGCAGATGCCTCGGGCGGCAGCCGACTGCACTGGGAGAGGCCGATTAAAGGGCCACCCATCTGAACTGTGTGTGCCCACATGAGCAGACAGGCATAGCTGAGAGATGTTCGTGGTCTCTCAATGACATTGCAGGGAATCACCAAAGTGAAGCAATGATGCACATTCATATTACACTAATGGTGCAAAATGGCACTGATCAATCTCCAGGGTTTAACCCTTTAACCCTAACATTTCCCCAAAGTGATGATGAAATAAGTGCAAATGGCACCTAGTAAACTTTTGTAGCATGTTGCAGCAATGGTGCTTGTTCTGTTATGTAATCTGGGATAACACAGGCTGCAACCCGATGCAGATTTGACCAAAAGATACTCCAGACTTTGAAGTAAGTTCAATGTGATTTATTGAACCATTATCACAGTTCTCTATGAGTTCGACTCTCCTGCTAATCTTGCGATAGTAACTCAGTCTAGCTAACCAGTCTGCTCTAAGCCACATGGTGGGTGTGATGCTTCTGATCTGCCCCTGTCCTACTCTCTAAGTGTCGCCTGTGGAAAGAGGCAGAGCATGTGTGCCCTGTCCTTATATATGGGTTGTGTAATGCACCCTTGTGGTAGTGTCACCTCTGGGTGGCTTGACTGCCCATTGGTCATGTTCTATTCTATGTGTTCATTAGCTGTATGTCTGCATGTCATGACGTCTCTGGTGCTCCCTCTAGTGTTTACATAGTCGTAGTGTATTTACATTAACCCCTTGTGTATTTACAGTGATGCATATCACCACATTTCCCCTTTTTCGTGTTACATATTTTCTGTACAGTTAAAGACAAATTGAACAAAAACAGGTAAATAAGTGATTACATGTACAAGTTATGATGACTGTGATGACTATACAAGATTAAAGAATACTTATGATGACATTGAGGATTATACAATACCAAATAATAGTTACGAGTCCAAAGTTCATGAATTTACACGGTCGAGTGGCTTTCTTGTGCTGTTATGGAAATAAGAACATAAGAACATAAGAACATAAGAACTAGGAGCAGGAGCAGGCCATCTGGCCCCTCGAGCCTGCTCCGCCATTCAATGAGATCATGGCTGATCTTTTGTGGACTCAGCTCCACTTTCCGGCCTGAACACCATAACCCTTAATCCCTTTATTCTTCAAAAAACTATCTATCTTTACCTTAAAAACAGGTAATGAAGGAGCCTCAACTGCTTCACTGGGCAAGGAATTCCATAGATTCACAACCCTTTGGGTGAAGAAGTTCCTCCTAAACTCAGTCCTAAATCTACTTCCCCTTATTTTGAGGCTATGTCCCCTAGTTCTGCTTTCACCCGCCAGTGGAAACAACTTGCCCACATCTATCCTATCTATTCCCTTCATAATTTTTAATGTTTCTATAAGATCCCCCCTCATCCTTCTAAATTCCAACGAGTACAGTCCCAGTCTACTCAACCTCTCCTCATAATCCAACCCCTTCAACTCTGGGATTAACCTAGTAAATCTCCTCTGCACACCCTCCAGTGCCAGTATGTCCTTTCTCAAGTAAGGAGACCAAAACTGAACACAATACTCCAGGTGTGGCCTCACTAACACCTTATACAATTGCAACATAACCTCCCTAGTCTTAAACTCCATCCCTCTAGCAATGAAGGACAAAATTCCATTTGCCTTCTTAATCACCTGTTGCACCTGTAAACCAACTTTCTGTGACTCATGCACTAGCACACCCACGTCTCTCTGCACACCCGGCATGCTTTAATATTTTATCGTTTAAATAATAATCCCGTTTGCTGTTATTCCTACCAAAATGGATAACCTCACATTTGTCAACATTGTATTCCATCTGCCAGACCCTAGCCCATTCACTTAACCTATCCAAATCCCTCTGCAGACTTCCAGTATCCTCTGCACTTTTCGCTTTACCACTCACCTTAGTGTCATCTGCAAACTTGGACACATTGCCTTTGGTCCCCAACTCCTAATCATCTTTGTAAATTGTGAACAATTGTGGGCCCAACACGGATCCCTGAGGGACACCACTAGCTACTGATTGCCAACCAGAGAAACACCCATTAATCCCCACTCTTTGCTTTCTATTAATTAACCAATCCTCTATCCATGCTACTACTTTACCCTTAATGCCATGCATCTTTATCCTATGCAGCAACCTTTTGTGTGGCACCTTGTCAAAGGCTTTCTGGAAATCCAGACATACCACATCCATTGGCTCCCCGTTATCTACTGCACTGGTAATGTCCTCAAAAAATTCCACTAAATTAGTTAGGCACGTCCTGCCCTTTATGAACCCATGCTGCGTCTGCCCAATGGGACAATTTCTATCCAGATGCCTCGCTATTTCTTCCTTGATGATTGATTCCAGCATCTTCCCTACTACCGAAGTTAAGCTCACTGGCCTATAATTTCCTGTTCTCTGCCTACCTCCTTTTTTAAACAATGGTGTCACGTTTGCTAATTTCCAATCCACCGGGACCACCCCAGAGTCTAGTGAATTTTGATAAATCATCATTAGTGCATCTGCAATTTCCCTAGCCATTTCTTTTAGCACTCTGGGATGCATTCCATCAGGGCCAGGAGACTTGTCTATCTTTAGCCCCATTAGCTTGTCCATCACTACCTCCTTAGTGATAACAATCCTCTCAAGGTCCTCACCTGCCATCGCCTCATTTCTATCAGTCGCTGGCATTTTATTTGTGTCTTCCACTGTGAAGACCGACCCAAAAAACCTGTTCAGTTCCTCAGCCATTTCCTCATCTCCCATTATTAAAACTCCCTTCTCATCCTCTAAAGGACCAATATTTACCTTAGCCACTCTTTTTTGTTTTATATATTTGTAAAAACTTTTGCTGTCTGTTTTTATATTCTGAGCAAGTTTACTCTCATACTCTATCTTACTCTTCTTTATAGCTTTTTTAGTAGCTTTCTGTTGCCCCCTAAAGATTTCCCAGTCCTCTAGTCTCCCACCAATCTTTGCCACTTTATATGCTTTTTCCTTCAATTTGATACTCTCCCTTATTTCCTTCGATATCCACGGTCGATTTTCCCTCTTTCTACCGTCCTTCCTTTTTGTTGGTATAAACCTTTGCTGAGCACTATGAAAAATCGCTTGGAAGGTTCTCCACTGTTCCTCAACTGTTCCACCATAAAGTCTTTGCTCCCAGTTTACCTTAGCTAGTTCTTCTCTCATCCCATTGTAATCTCCTTTGTTTATACACAAAACACGAGTATTTGATTTTACTTTCTCACCCTCCATCTGTATTTTAAATTCCACCATATTGTGATCGCTCCTTCCGAGAGGATCCCTAACTATGAGATCATGAATCAATCCTGTCTTATTACACAGGACAAGATCTAGGACCGCTTGTTCCCTCGTAGGTTCCATTACATACTGTTCTAGGAAACTATCGCGGATACATTCTATAAACTCCTCCTCAAGGTTGCCTTGACCGACCTGGTTAAACCAATCGACATGTAAATTAAAAACCCCCATGATAACTGCTGTACCATTTCTACATGCATCAGTTATTTCTTTGTTTATTGCCTGCCCCACCATAACGTTACTATTTGGTGGCCGATAGACTACTCCTATCAGTGACTTTTTCGCCTTACTATTCCTGATTTCCACCCAAATGGATTCAACCTTATCCTCCATAGCACCGATGTCATCCCTTACTATTGCCCGGATGTCATCCTTAAATAACAGAGCAACACCACCTCCCTTACCATCCACTCTGTCCTTCCGAATAGTTTGATACCCTCGGATATTTAACTCCCAGTCGTGACCATCCTTTAACCATGTTTCAGTAATGGCCACTAAATGATAGTCATTCACGATGATTTGTGCCATCAACTCATTTACTTTATTCCGAATATTACGAGCATTCAGGTAAAGTACACTTATGTTGGTTTTTTTACCTCTGTTTTGAATCTTAACATCTCCAGTTTTAGTCCTTTTAGTATTACTGGGCCTATTCACTGAGCTCCCCTCAGTCACTGTACCTTGTACTGTCGCCCTTTTAGATTTTTGACTATGTCTTCTCTGCCTTGCACTTTTCCCCTTACTTCCTTTTGCTTCTGTCCCTGTTTTACTACCTTCCAACATCCTGCATCGGTTCCCATCCCCCTGCCACATTAGTTTAAACCCTCCCCAACAGCTCTAGCAAACACCCCCCCTATGAAAATCGCTTATTGTCACGAGTAGGCTTCAATGAAGTTACTGTGAAAAGCCCCTAGTCGCCACATTCTGGCGCCTGTCATTCCCTTGTGGAACACCGTCAGTGCCCTGGTATTTCAGGAGGTGTTCAAATGTTCAAATCACTTCATTGTCTGAGTTGGACTCTTTTTTTTATGCTGGTGGTAGCAATTCTTGATGACATCTTTCCGAAAGCTGGTTTGCTTGTCCGTAGTGTAGCAAACGAGAATTGGTAAGATGCGTTGACATGCCATGGTATGTTTGCACTCTTACCATTGTTCTGAGCTGAGCAGTAACATTGTCCTTCATGGGCAGAGTTGTACCATGTCATACCAGTTGTTGTTCTATTGTTGTTGTCATTGTTGTTATTGACGTGCTTGTTGTTGTGTTAGTTGCCTCTGGTACACTTCTTGTTGTTGTCTTTGTTGTTGTTTTTGTAGGTTTTGTAGAGGCACCAGTTTTACCGATTTCTGTTGTGTTCACCTCGCAGTAGTTTTCAAACTTGCCCAGGACTGTCTGGAAGTCTCTCTTGTCCTGCCCTTTGGAGTACTTGAAGGAGTTGAAGATTTCTGTTGCACTTTCACCCGCAATGGTGAGTAGATTTATCTTCTCAGCATCGGCCACGCCATCTAGGTTGGATGCTACCATGTAAATCTCAAATCTCTGCTTGAATGCATGCCAGTTGGCACTGAGATTGCCGTGGTACCTGAGCTGCTGAGGAACTGGAATCTCATTCATCTTGCCTGGGTGCTGTTGCTGGTAGTCACGGATCTTGCTGAGTTGAACTATTTCGATTCAACAGGCAGTACTGGTACCATGTTGTGTTGTGTACTGTGGGATAACACAGGCTGCAACTCAATGCAGCTTTGACCAAAAGATACTCCAGACTTTGAAGTAAGTTCAATGTGATTTATTGAACCATTAGCACAGTTCTCTATGAGTTTGACTCTCCTGCTAATCTTGCTATAGTAACTCAGTCTAACTACCCAGTCTGCTGT
The DNA here is from genome assembly GCF_902713615.1 of Scyliorhinus canicula. NCBI lineage: Eukaryota > Metazoa > Chordata > Chondrichthyes > Carcharhiniformes > Scyliorhinidae > Scyliorhinus > Scyliorhinus canicula. Next base: position 42,299,409 of record NC_052149.1, read on the forward strand.
AAGCCACGTGGTGGGTGTGATGCTTCTGATCTGCCCCTGTCCTACTCTCTAAGTGTCGCCTGAGGAAAGAGGCAGAGCATGTGTGCCCTGTCCTTATATATGGGTTGTGTAATACCCCCTTGTGGTAGTGTCACCTCTGGGTGGCTTGACTGCCCATTATTCTATGTGTTCATTAGCTGTATGTCTGCATGTCTCTGGTGCTCCCTCTAGTGTTTACTTAATCATAGTGTATTTACATTAACCTCTTGTGTATTTACAGTGATGCATATCACCACAGTGCTGGACAAAAAGAAAAGCAGCACATCCAGACGCCAGGCCAAACAATTTCATAGCAGTTGCTCGTGATTAAAGGGAAGGGGAGCACATGGATACACAGCCCGCATTGTGGATCATTTTCAAAGCACAACTGGTACAGTACAGAACAAATATTTCTGCATATTTAAGAACAGAGAGAGACAGGATAAATTCACAACAACAGTTCTTAAGAACAAGTGCCTCTATTTCCATACCATATCAATCAGAAAATGGGGGGGGGGGGGTGTGAAAGAGGATAAGGCCAAATAAACATGATAGGATAACTTATTAAGGTACGCACCTTAATGTATAGGTATTAGGAAACCTTGCAAAGGCAGGTCAGAAAAAGTAGAGCCTAAAAATCTGCGATAAAACTTTACGGAACCTTTACGGAATGTATCAAACTTAGAACGGATCACAGATGCCAGGAATTCCATAGTGATAAATTCTATGACTATTTTATGTCAGTTTTGAATTGAAGGATACTTGTCACTGATCTCGGAGCAGAGAATATTTTCTGAGCCTATTTCATTAACATCAATAATTCTCCCATCTGGAAGACCCAGAATTAGGAACAAAGGATTAAATTCGAAGACCCTCTCAGGCACCTTAACTACACCAGACCAATAGGACTGATACACATCCATATACAGTTTATATAATCACCTTCAACTAACAGGCACTTTAGGTGCATCAGGGATATAGCAGTATCAAGCCTGTGGCTCAGACTCAGTGTGATATTCAAGTGGTCCAATATCTTAAACTCTCCTTCATTCTATTGCATGCTGAAATTTTAGTTGGCATAATCCCACATACTACCCCATATCTCTTTATCATTATTAATTGAGAAGTGTCTTTCCCAAGACTGCAAGGTGCCCAATTTACGCACAAAGGATCTAGAACATAAGGCATCATGAAACTTGCTAATTAACTGTTTCGGCTCCACAGAAATCAGGATTTTTTCCATTGGCGAAATCCAAGAGTCAAGACACAAAGTTGTTTTTTTCAGGATAAAGTCTCGAAGTTGCAGATATTTGAAAAAAGGAATTTCTCGTAATGTCAAATTGTTGGCATAGCTGTTCAAAGGATGACAAGGAAGCACCACTGAATACTACCCAGCCTCCAAATGCCTCGATGAACATAGGAACAGGATTGGCCATTCAGCTTCTCGAGCCTGTCTGCCATTCAATGAGATCATGGCTGGTCACCTAACTCCCTTTGGCCCATATCCCTTAATATGTTTGCTAAACAAAAATCTATCTCTCTCAGTTTTAAAATTAACAACTGGTCTGGCTTCCGCTGCATTTTGTGGGAGAGAGTTCCAAACCTCTACCACACTTTAAGTGAAGAAGTTCTTCCCAACATCTCTCCTGAATAGTCTGGCCCTAATTTTTAAACTGTGCTCCCTAGTTTTAGAATCTTCAACCAGTGGAAATAGTTTATCTTTTTCTACCCTGTCTTTCCCTGTTAATATCTTGAATACTTCGATCAGATCACCCCTTAGCTTTCTAAATTCTAGGGAAATCAGGTCTAATTTGAGTAACCTCGCCTCATAACTCAACCCATGTAATCCAGGTTTCATTTTTGTAAACCTACATTACACTCACTCCAAGGTCAAAATATTCTTCCCAAGGTATGGTGCCCAGAACTGCTCACAGTACTCCAAGTGGGGTCGAACCAGGGTTTTGTATAGCTGCAACATAACCCCATGCCTTTATATTCCAATCCTCTAGATGTAAAGGCGAGCATTCCATTAGCCTTTTTGCACTTCTCTGCACTTGTTCCTGGCATTTTAAGGACCTATGCACCTGAACCCCCCCAGGCCTCTTTGGACATCCACTGCACCTAACCTTTTTGCCATTTAGAAAGTACTCTGCTCTAGCATCCTTTATTGGTCCAAAATGGATCCACCTTTGGGGCGGGCCGACGACAGAGTGATTCACGCCACTCCGTCCCACCGGGACCCCCCCGCCCCACCGAGTACGGGAGAATCCGGCCCCTCATATCTGAAATGTGCGTTTCACTTTTTTCCAATTAAGGGGCAAATTAGCACGGCCAATCCACCTAGGCTGGGCTGTGGGGGTGAGACCCATGTGGACACGGGGAGAATGTGCAAACTCCACATGGACAGTGACCCAGAGCCGGGATCGAACAGGGTCCTTGGCGCCATGAGGCAGCAGTGCTAACCACTGCGCTACCGTGCTGCCCTGCTTTTCACTTTCAAACGCTACACTGAATTCAATCATGTTGTGATCACAATTTGATAAGTGTTCGCGTACAGTTCGGCTCCGAATTAAATTGAGCTCATTACTCATAACTAAATCTAATATTGCCTGCCTCTTGCTGCATCTTGAACATATTGCTGCAGGAAACTACCCCAGATACATTCCAAAACCTCACTACCTTTCTGACAGGTGCTTGTTTGCCTCTCCCAATCTATACGTACGTTGAAATCCCCCATGAATTCTATTCTGCCTTGCTGCACACTTGTCTAATTTCTGCCTTTTTATAATCTAGTACCAGAAAGCTGCTACCTGGCGTCGATACACAACACTCATTACAGTTTTAGATTCTTTTTTGTTCCTCAGTTCCACCCATATGGTCTCCACTGGATGCTTTCCTCTCATTATACCCTCCCTCACCATTGAGGTGATAGTCTTTCTAATCAGTAAGGCTACTCCACACCCTCTTCCATCTTCCCTGTCCTTCCTGTAAACTTTATAACCAGGTATATTTAGTTCCCAGTCGTGACTGTGATGATCTTTGTGATTCTTATTACTATCAGGATGGTGTTGTAGTGGTCACAAAGGCCACAGAAGCTGAGTTCAATAACAAAGCTAAAATTTATTCCACTATTTATTAAAGCTTGACCACTTACTCCTATAGCAAACGGTAATCTAATAATCTCCGATCTCCACTCTACTAATACTAGTCTCTACATTCTATCTAGAACTGTACTCTGCAGTCTCTAGACCTTTCCTCTGCACTCTCTCCTGCCCTCTCCCAGAAGCTTGAGAGTCAGTGTTTTATATAGTTCTGCATCTAGCTCCATCTCGTGGTCAATTATGATATTCCATTAGTCCTTTATATTCTAAACATTCTACATAATGTCACACCGTACATCCTGCAGCCATTTCTCAGTAATAGCCACTACATCATAATCTGCAACTTGCATTAGCGCCGGCAACTCATCTAGTTGCTCTGTGCATTTATTTTTTAAAAAAAATAATTTAGAGCACCCAATTCATTTTTTCCAATCAAGGGGCAATTTAGCACAGCCAATTTACCTAGCCTGCACATCTTTGGGTTGTGGGGGTGAAACCCACGCAAACACGGGGAGAATGTGCAAACTCCACACGGGCAGTGACCCAGAGCCGGGATCGAACCTGGGACCTCAGCGCCGTGAGGCAACAGCGCTAACCCACTGCGCCACTGTGCTGCCCTACTCTGTGCATTTGTATATAGAACTCTTAATTGAGCTATTCCCCCTGACCTGTCCCTCAGCACTGAAGTTGTATTTGTTTGTAAGTTATTTTTCACGTTTGGTTTAACCAGTATGTTTCTTGTAGTTTTGCCATTAGCTGCAGGTTCTGACGTTGGGTTTCTGACTATTTCTTTACTCTCTGCCCTGCTACTTGTTTCTGGAACTTTATTGAGTACCCCTGAGGCCTTTTCCTCTGCCTCCAGCCCCCCCCCCCCCCACCCCGCAACCCTCCCCGCCCCCCATTTGATCGTTTAAAGTCCTTGTTACCATCTTGTTTATCCTTTCTGCTAGATCACAGGTCCCAGATCGGTTCAGGTGGAGACTGTCCCAACGGTACAGGTTCCTCCTGTCCCAATACTGATGCACTCTCAGACTTGATCAGAGGTGGACTGGCCAATTAAATACACAGCACTGCAGCACGGGCCCTAGCCAATGGGGTGGCCCCATACATCAAGGTGCCTGTTATGGTGGGAACACCACAGGAAGACCAGTCAGAGCCTTGGTTGCTCTAAATTTGCTGAATTTCTAGAGCCTATCAGCAGGCAATACAGAAGAACATTGGGCTCTGATTGGTGGATGCCCCTTTAGAACGGGAAAACAATTGGCCAAATGTTGAGAGGTGGTGAGGTGACATAAAGTAGTTCAGACACTGATCTACTGAATTGGTGTGAAGCCTCTTTTATTGCGTAAAGGTGCGAAGCAGCAGCCAGGTTCCTGGCATTCAGTCTGATTGAAGCCTGAGATAAAAGTGAGGTCACTGACCTAACATTGGGGTGCGAGCCTGGGAAATGTTCAGCAAGGTGGAGGCACTGGCCAGCGGCCGTTGAAGCGAGCAGTGGGCTGAGGTGGGTGGGCGGGCAACAAATCACAAAGAACAGAGAACACCAGGTCAAATAACCAGGAACAGCCAGGCAGCCAGCCAGGAGCACACATGGTCATCGAGGGCCGAAACTCAAGGCCCGGCCACCCGAGTGAATGTTGAGAGGTGAGTAGAGCAGTAGTCGGGAGGTGCGAAGAAGACCAGGCAAGTGCCTACTTCGTATCTCGGGGAATCAGGGAGCAGTGGACAGCAGGAGTGGGGTGACGTGACCAGCGCTAGAACCCAACCAGGCAGAGCTGAGAGTGAGAGAGCTGGGCAGCAACCAACATCTTCTTTCCTCTTGTTGTTTTGCTTGTTCAATTTACTGCCTTTTTTAATGTCAAGTAATTTCTCTCTCTTTTTTTCTGAAAATATTTTATTGAACATTTTTTATATGTACAAAGCAAATAAACACCCCATAAGAAAAAATATCCCCCGACCCTCTTCCCCCCCATCCCCCCTTAACGTCTGACAGTGAGTAATTTCTCTCTCCGATCGATTGCGGTGTCTTTTATGATACCCGGCTTGACTTGACCATCCATCGATGTCATTGGAAGCGGTGCTCGATATCATTGGAGGCGGGCTGCCACATCACCAGAGGGTGGGGTCTGATGTGATTTGGGGCCCCCCTCTAAACGAGGGAGAGCGTCAGGCCCCAAAAGGGTAAGGCCATCTCTGGACATGCTTCAAGCCAAGGAAGATTTGACACTTTCAAAGGCCGTTGAGATTGTCAGGCTATGTGAAATCCATTTTCAGCACAGATCCATCTTAAGGGGCAAAGACAATGGTACAGAGCAGTCCACACTATGCAGCGAGTAAAACAGCAGAAGAGCAGAGACACTCCAGACCAAGGGAAGCAATACGCTAACTGACCACTAGAGGGCGGGTGACCATGCCAGCGCTGTGAGCCAAGCAACCCCACAGGCAAGACCAATGTCCAGCATTCTCAGCACAAGGCTTTAATTGCAACACATAGGACACTTCATAAAGCTGTGCAAAACTAACAGAACCAAATGGATTGGGGATTCTATGATGATTCACCATATTAAGGTACCACATGAAGAGGAATGACAACCATGCTTCTTGGGTGAGGTCCAAAATCCTGGATAAAAGCAAATAACTGCGGATGCTGGAATCTGAAAGAAAGAGAAAATGCTGGAAAATCTCAGCAGGTCTGGCAGCATCTGGAGGGAGAGAAAAGAGCTAACGTTGCGAGTCCAATGCCTCTTTGTCAAAGCTAACAGACAGAAAAAGTGGGAAATATTTATACTGTGGAGTGAGAATGAAAGGTCAGTCATAGCCACAGAAACCCAGGGAAACCGGGTGCTAACAGCCACAGAAGCCAAGGGGAAAGTGTGCTAATGGCAGTCCCCAGAGAGAACAAAAGGTGTGAGAGGCCAAACAGCAGAGAAACTAACATCAGAGGGTAAACTGTGACAGATCGAGGTGTGAGGGAGGGGAAGGGGGAAGCAATGGGGAGAAGGGGTAAGGAAAGGTGGATAAGATAGGGCGGGGGGGTTAAATATACGTCAAGAAAGAAAGAAACGGTAAGAGGCAGTTGAAAAGAAATGGGATGAAAACAATGGGTCGAGGTGGGGTAGAGCTGATCATCTGAAGTTGTTGAATTCAATGTTCAGGCCTGAAGGCTGTAGCGTGCCTGACCGGAAGCTGAGATGTTGTTCCTCCAGTTTGCGTTGAGCTTCACTGGAACATTGCAGCAGGCCAAGGAGAGACATGTGGGCATGGGAGCAGGGCCTTGTGTTAAAATGGCAAGCAACGGGAAGGTCAGGGTTCTGTATGCGCACAGACCAATCTCTTCAATCTCTCTAAAAAATGCCTTTGGCTGGAAAACCGGCAGGCATTGAAAAATAAACAGGAATCGCGACAGCACCATTCATTTTAACCGCCCGTACCCGACCCACCAGTGACAGAGGGAGACTGTCCCACCTTGCCAGATCAACCCCCTGGATTTTCATTGTGGAATGCAGAGGTCTCGATTAGTGGTCATCTCACAGTCTTTAAATTGTATGTGGGAGCCAGTGTTACAGTCTTCTTGGACAAGGGAATAAGGCTGCGAGACCTCTGGCTATGAATGGCAGACACACCACTTTATAATATAATAATTTTTATCAGTGTCACAAGTAGGCTTACATTAACATTACAATGAAGTTACTGTGAAAATCCCCTAGTCGGCACATTCCGGCTCCTGTTCGGGTACACTGAGGGAGAATTCAGAATGTCCAGTTCAACGAACAAAACTTTCTTTTGGGACTTCTGGTTGATGTGTTGGTTAGGCTGGGTCTATGTGGACTGCGTTTGATGCTGTGTAGCGAGAGTCAGACTTCCAACACTTGATGAGATGCAACACGATTTTATATAACATCTAACTATTTTACATGTTCAACTGTGGGTTGACACTATGCTGACTTGACTGGAGACCTAAGGCTAGCCTGACCAGACTAACTGACTACCACATGGTGTTTGCACTGGCTAATACTCACGAGCTCGGACTGTCTCAGAGGCTGGATCCCGAGAGAGCGGGAAAACTGGTGCCCTCTGGCTTTATAGTGGTCGTGTCCTGTCTGGTGATTGGCTGCTGTGTTCTGTGCGTTCACTGGTCATCCTGTGTGTCAATCACTGCCTGTCTGCACTCCATCATATACATGGATGTATATTATGACACTGGTAGGAAACTGGAGCGCCCGGAGGAAACCCACACAGACACAAGGAGAACATGCAGACTCCGCACAGACAGTGACCCAGCCGGGAATTGAACCTGGGACCCTGGCGCTGTGAAGCTACAGTTTCTTTATGGGTCGAGGAATCTGACTTCCGGTTATATGCATGAATCTGGAGATAGTAAGGTACGGCGACAAATAAATCTTTGAAGTCATGTTCATTGTCCAGTCTTTTTCATTTCTGAACAGAAGTTCCTGGGAGCCAAAAGAGAAAAGATACTCTTGACTGGAACTAACTTTGAATTATCTTCACTTTGCACAACTGGTTTGTCCATTCTCTTTGCAGGTGCAAGATGCTCGCCGTTGGTTAGGCTGGCTCACCACTCAGACGGTTACCATAACAACCCAAGTAAAGCTGCCAAGAGATGAACCGGCAAGAAGACGCTCAACCTCTGGCTTCGACATCCATTGGCAAGATACCCCAAGACACCAAGTAGGCTCTGCCGGTTCTTGAATCACTTGGTACATCCTCTTTTATGAATCACCGTTGAAATGGTGACCACTGTAACTGGAACGCTTTCACAGGACCACTCAGTGTTACGATTAGTCAGATCCTATTGACAAGTGAAGTGACAACGGCATAATCAATGCTATGAACACACACTGTTGTGTTGTCAGTGGATGTTTTAGTACAACCTATGTTGGGACTAAAGGCCCTTTACACAGTCATTTGGATGGTGATGTGGAGCAGATAATATTGAACTTAGTGTCCATTATAGACCACGCTGACTTTGCTTTTCCATTCAGATCATTGAACCTGAACTCACCACCATTATTTACAGGTTATATACTTCCATTTAGAGCACCTTATAAATGAAATATACATGGTATAATAGCACATTTGTTGTCAGATAGGTGCCAAAAATTCCACAAGGGCGTGCTCCAAGTCCCAACCTGAGAGAGATGCTGAAGGAAAAAAGAGATTTGGAGGAGGAGCCATTCCTGAGTCATTCTTTTAATGCACCTCCCAAATAGCTGATTACATAGATGCATTTACAAAGGCTGGGGTACTTGCTCCAGCAAAACTAGACAGAAAAGATGGCGACAGAAAACAATAAAAACATCTGCCACTAAATCAATCGCATGTATGTTGATTATGCAGGATAAATATGAGACTGGTCATAACCCATGCAAGATCCATTGAGTTTTTTCTCTTCTACGCCCACAGAAGTAAAAGGTTGCTGTTGGGTGACAGCTAAGTCCTAGAGTATGTAACCAGTGAAAAGGGATTTTAAACTTTAAGACCCTACAGCACGCTTCTGCTTTTCTCACTGGAGAAGCATATGCAACAAAATGGAAGCACATCATCTTTGAATGAAAACGTCAGTGTGGTGACCAGACAGATATAAGGAGAAAATTAAAGTGAAAAAAGAGGAGAATGTGAAAGACTGAGAAAAGTAACTGGGAGAAAGATGGTCGGAAGCCAAAAGAAAACGTAGAAACAGAGAACCATTTCCTACTGTACCATCTCACCCCACCCATAGAGAAACTTGTTGTATCACATGACTGGCCATGCGTGATATGTGCCATATTTGGAATTTTAAAAAATAATGATCTCCAGGATTTTTGTGTCACTCATTGTATCAGTTGCAATCACACAGGATGGTACCAACAAAACGACAGCGCAAATATATCTTAGAAATTATAATTATTGTTTATTTCACTTGTCATGCAATACAGTTATGGGTTCAAGGAGATGTTAATGAAGCCATGATTAACATGGCCTTTTTGAAGTTAACCACAGGCAGAGGCTTTGAACAATTATGTTATCAAATGAAAGCAAAGCAGAATTACAGTTGAAAAGACAAAATTTGTATTTTGAGGAAATCTCAACATTCTAGAACTTCATAGAAGCTGTTTTAAGAGCAGGGATCTGTGGAGAGATTCTTTTCAATGTTAAAAGAACATTGGTTTGAAGGTTAAAATTGTTGGAACTGGGTGGGTGGGTGAGATAAGAGAGAGCTTTTGAAGAATTATATTTTGTTAGAAAATTATTCAATAATAAATTCAACAACTGCAAAGCGTGACTGGATCAAACTAAAGTAGCAAAGAATATTATAATGTAACATTAGGAATAGTCTCTTTTTGACGGGAATAAGAACAGGAAGCACGGTAGCATTGTGGATAGCACAATCGCTCCAGGGTCCCAGGTTCGATTCCGGCTTGGGTCATTGTCTGTGCAGAGTCTGCACATCCTCCCCGTGTGTGCGTGGGTTTCCTCCGGGTGCTCCAGTTTCCTCCCACAGTCCAAAGATGCGTGGGTTAGGTGGATTGGCCATGATAAATTGCCCTTAGTGTCCAAAATTGCCCTTAGTGTTGGGTGGGGTTACTGGGTTATGGGGATAGGGTGGAGGTGTTGACCTTGGGTAGGGGGTAGGGTGCTCTTTCCAAGAGCCAGTGCAGACTCGATGGGCCGAATGGCCTCCTTCTGCACTGTAAATTCTATGTAAAGGAAGGACCAGCATTAAAATATCAACTCTCTGGTCTTGTGTGTAACAACTGCTCAAACATTTCTTTTGGAAATATTTTTAATAAAGATTTTACATTTAATAAACTGTACAATTGTTAAAGGTAGATGTGATGATTACAATTTACAAGTGGTTCTTTTTCTGCCTTTCCCTCCCTGATACCCACCCCTCTTCTTTCACTATTTCAGGGTCCTTTCCTTGACTCTTTACTATATCACGGGTAGTGGTGTTTGTATGTGGGCAGTGTCCTCCTTCTCCCTTTCCCCCACTCTCCTTTTTCCTTCTCTCTATCCTGTTATCGGCCTGCCTTTGAAGGTTCTCATTCTTGTGGCCTTGTGTTAGGCCCTCTGACCTCGGTGTCAGCCACTTTCTGGTTGTTTCCTCTGGCTCCTGCTACATCCCCTCCGTCCCGTTTCTGTCTGCTCCCTGTGGTCCTGTTGGCTCCTGTGCATTCCCCCTCTGCCTCACTCTAGTTGTTGGCTTTGAACAGGTCTTGGAACAAGTTAGTGAATGGCCTCCAGGTTTTGTGGAAGCCCTCCTCAGACCCTCGGTTGGTGAACCTAATCTTCTCCAGGTGGAGAAATTCCGATAGGTCTGCCAGCCAGTCTGCAACTGTGCATGGTGCTGCCGATCGGCAGCCAAGTAGGATTCTCCGGTGGGTGATTAGGGAAGCAGAGGCAAAGACATCCACCATCTTCCCCAAACATAGGTCTAGATTGTCCGATACCCAAAGACTGTCACTCTTGGGCACAGCTCCACCCTCATGCCCACAGCCTTGGACATAGCCTGGAAGAAGGCTGTCCAAAACCTGACAAGTCTGAGGCATGCCCAGACATGTGAGCGTAGTTGGCCGGGGCCCTCTGGCACTGCTCACATTTGTCCTCCACCTCCGGGAAGAACCTGCTCATTCGGGTTCTTGTCAGGTGCGCTCTGTGCATCACTTTCAGCTGCATGAAGCCTAGCATTTTACAGGAGGAGGTGGAGTTGGCCCTGCTCAGTGCTTCACTCCAGAGTCCCCACCCTATTTCCGTCCCTCGCTCTTCCTCCCATTTTTCCCTTGTTTCGTCCAGTGCAGAGCGCGTCCTTTCTAAAAGTCGTCCATACAGGTCCCCACTAGTTCCCCTGCCCCGGACTGCCTGCGTCCAGTAACTCCTCCAACGTTGTGTTTCTCGGAATCCTTGGGTATGTTGTCTCCTTGCGGCGAAGGTTTTTGACCTGCAGAGACCAGAGTTTATACCCATCTGGTTTTTTCAGTATCTCCATCAGCTCCTCCAAGGTCACTAGTCTGTCCCTCGTGTAAAAGACGCTAACTGTCAGTGCCCCTCCCTATCCTGTCTCCACCCCTTAAAGGTGGTGTTGCTCATATAGAACATAGAACATACAATGCAGAAGGAGGCTATTCAGCCCACCGAGTCTGCACTGACCCACTTAAGCCCTCACTTCCACCCTATCCCCGTAACCCAATAACCCCTCCTAACCTTTTTTTGGTCATTAAGGGCAATTTATCATAGCCAATCCACCTAACCTGCACATCTTTGGACTGTAGGAGGAAACCGGAGCACCCGGAGGAAACCCACGCACACACGGGGAGAACATGCAGACTCCGCACAGACAGTGACCCAGCAGGGAATCGAACCTGGGACCCTGGTGCTGTGAAGCCACAGTGCTATCACATGTGCTACGGTGCTGCACTGTATGGCTGTTGGAAACCTGTGGTTGCCACAGATGGGGGCCATGATGGATTTCTTGGTCAGACCAAAGTGCTGCCTCATCTGGTTCCAGGTTCTCAGAGTTGCTGCTACCAATGGGCTTGTTTTGCTGGCGGGGATGGGAGTACTGCCGTGGCGACGGCCCAGAAAGTCATTCCTGTATAGGGAGACTCCTCCATCCTCAGCCATCTAAGTTTGGGTCCTTCATCCATCCCCTCACTCTTTCGGCCGTGGATGCCCAGTGGTAGTATTGCAGGTTTTGAAGGGCCAAGCCTCCGATACTTCTCCTCCTTTGTTGTACTGTTTTGGGGATACTTGGATTCTTCTCCCCCCCCCCCCCCCCCCCCCCCCCCCCCCCACCGCCACACACACTCACAAACGCCATAATTGTCTTGTCTATTGCCTGGATGAAGGCCTTGGGTATGTAGATTGGTTATGATCTGAACAGGAAGAGGAACCTGCGCAGTACATTCATGTTGATCGTTCCCACCCTCCCCACCAGTGAGAACGGGAATGCACCCCATCTCAGTAGGTTCTTATTTCCTTCCTTCGCAGGACTGTTCAGGTTCCATTTGTGGATCTGTGTCTAGTCATGGTCTATCTGGATCCCAAGGTAACGGAATTTGCTTGGGGCCATTTTAATTGGTGGTCCCTCCATCTTTGCCCACCCCCTCTCGGGTTCACAGGGAATACTTCGCTTTTGCCGAGGTTGGGTTTTAGCCCAAGAAGGCCCCAAACTCTTCCAGGAGCTTCATGATTTGTTTCATGCTGTTTTGTGGGTCCGAGATGTGGAAGAGCAGATCATCCACATAGACTAAGATGCTGTGCTCTCTGCCTCCTCTTCAAATTCCCTTCCAGCCTCCCACTTCTTGCAGCGATTGACAGCGGCTCAATTGCCAGGGCGATCACGAATGGGAACAACGGGCATCCCTACCTTGTGCCTCTGTGCAGCTGGAAGTATTGGTCCATACCTCCACCTTGGGGATGTTGTACAGGAGTTTTGCCCATGAGGTGAACCCTGTCCCCTGTCCAAACTTCTCTAACACCTCAATGAGGTAATGCCACTCGATTCTGTCAAAGGTCTTTTCGGCGTGCACGGAGATGATCACCCCTGGTGTTCTCTCCCTGGATGGGGTCATTATCAGATTCAGCGGCCATCTGATGTTCGCAGTTAGCTGTCCATCCTTAACAAAGCCTGTTTGGTCTTCTGTGACCACCTTTGGTACGCAGTACTCCAGTCTCTTGGCCAAGTCTTTTGCGAATATTTTCGTGTCCACATTGAGCAGTGAAATGGTTGTGTTGGATCCGCACTCCATTGGGGCTTTGTCTTTTTTGTGTATCAGTGACATGGTGGCCTGTGTTAACGTTGGAGACATGGTGCCCCTCGCTCGTGAGTCTGCAAACATCTCCCGCAGATGCGGGGCGAGTGCTGGTGTGAATTCTTTGTAAATGTCCTCTAGGAACCCATTGCAATCCGGCGCCTTCCCCGCCTGCATGGAGTTGATGCTCTCCATTACCTCTCCCAGTCCTAGTGATACTTAAAGCTCCCTCCATCTATCGTCCCCCACGATTGGTATGTCCAGTCCATCGAGAAACCGTTTAATTCCCGAGTCCCTGTCGGGGGGGCTCGGAGGTGTACAGTCCCTGGTAGAAGGCCTCAAATGCTTCGTTCACCTTTTTTTGTTCGGCTACCAGTCTGTCTCTGCCGTCCTTTAGCTGGACTATTTCACTCGTGGCTGCCTGCTTTCTCAGTGAGCCAGCAGGCGGTTAGCCTTGTCTCCATGCTCATAAAAGGACCCCATGTCTGGCGGGGTTGGTCCACTGTTTTCCTGGTGGACAGCAGATTAAAGTCCATTTTGAGATGATATGCCTGTGAATAGTTTGGTACATAGTTAGTAGTGCGACCTCCAATCAGCTGGTGGCGTCAGACACCGGTCACAAGACATGAGACACTCGCCAGTTGGTCATAAGGTGCACAACAGGATAGTCGCATATCGGGCAGCTCCAGGAGAGTTCACCAAACACACATAGTACCTTTGTCTGTATAGTAATCTGTTTGTTATCTTTCCACGTGTTCATCAATAAATTATTGTTCTAGTTAAACAACTAGATGTGCTGTGTAAATCTTTGCAAATGCAAGATAACATAACACAACGTGGTACCAGGAGTGCAGAACATTTAAAGGTAAAGCAGAAAAGATGAGGCGGAACAAGCCAAAGAACTAAAACGTGAAGATTCTTCCACTACGATTATGGATATTGGCAACTCAATGCAACAAATGGCGGTGAAGTTTGAGATGGACGGTATAAAGGCCCCTCTCCAGCTTCAAGTCTCCGGTAACGTAGACGAAAACTGGCATGTTTTCAAACAACAGTTTAAACTCTTATGTTTCAGCCCTTGGCCTGCAGGCACAACCTGATGGGAAGTGCATTGCGTTGCACTCACGTTAGCAGGCCCTCAAGCAATCAAAATGTATAATACCCTCACTTTTGATAGCGAAGAGGAAAGCAAGAGCTACGATGAGATGGTAAAGTATTTCGATTGCCATTGCTCTCTGAAGAAAAATGAAACATTTGAAAGAAACATTTTTCGTACGCCTACCCAAACATTAGGTGAATCTTTTGACAGCTTTGTCACCGACTTGAGGCTGAAGGCCCAGTCCTGCATTTTCAGTAATCTAAAGTCATTGGTGACCTGCAATCAAATAGTGTTTGGGATAGTGAGTGAAAAGCTCCGTGAGAGAAGAAGACCTGAAATTAGAAAAGGATGCTAGGATGTGCCATGCGAGTGAGCTGGCTGCACAGCAGATCAGTACACTCGGCGCCAACATGGAAGACGATGCCAGCGCTTTCAGCACTGTGCCGCAGTTAAATAAAAAACGTGAGGCTGAATTCTCCACCGTCGGGATTCTACATTTTTCTGGCAGCCCGGGAGTTTCCCGATGGTGTGGGGCTGCCCCACAATGGGAAGCCCCATTGATCAGCGTCTCGCACCAAACATCTCATGCGGCGGGACAGGGACACCTGCCCGTGGTGTCAGTGCGGGCGGCCATTTTAAGTGGCTGACCAGGTCTGCCATCTCATGCCAGAGATGTGGCAATTGACATGGGCCACGGCAATGTCCAGCATATGGAAAACTATGTACCAAGTGTGGCCATACAAATCATTCTGCGAAACAATGTTTTGCACGTCCTACAGTGGACCAAACAGGATCAGTCAACGCAATTGATGAGATGCCCCTTGATCGTCATTGATCGGATTTCAACTAAGGATATGATGGACGGGATTCTCCGACCCGGTGGGGGTCGGAGAATCCCCAGGGGCGGCGTGAATCCCGCCCCGCCGCTTCGACGCCGGCTGCCGTGTTCTCCGGCGCCGGTTTTCACGCGGGGACCACGCCACGCCGGTTGGGGCCCATTGGCAGCAGCACCACAGCAATTCGCTGGGCCCCGATGGGCCGAGTGGCCACCCGTTTTTGGCCAGTCCCGCCGGCGTGGATTGGACATGATCCCACACCCACATGGCGGTATCCGACTGGTAAGTTGGCTGGTGCGGTCCTCAGGGAGGGGGGGGGGGCGCAGAGGGATCCGACCCGGGGGGGGGGGGGTTCCCCACGGTGGCCTGGCCCACGATCGGGGCCCACTGATCTGCGGGCGGGCCTGTGCCATGGGGGCACTTCGTCCTTCTGTGCCGGCCCCTGTAGGGCTCCGCCATGACCGGTGCGTAGAAGACACCCCCCACTGCGCATGCACCAGAATACGCCGGCCAGTCTGCGCATGCGCGAAACCACGCCAGCGGTTCTGCACCTGCGCTAACTCATGCAGTCCCATCGGCAACGGCTGGCGCACGCCAACCCCTCCGGTGCCGGCCTAGCCATCGGAAGTGCGGAGAATTCCATTACTTCCAGTCGGCCCGACACAGGAGTGGTTCGCGCAGCGTCGGGCCATCACGCCAATTCGGAAGAATCCCGCCAGAAGAGTCTGAATATAAAAATTGAAGAAGTCTTATTGACCAGCTGTAATAATAGTGACTATCCAGCTGATACCGTTGAAAACAGACGGACAATACCAGTTATGCTGATTGGCACATTGATAAAATGCAAACTTGGCACGGGTGCGAGGGCAAACCTCCTCAGTCTGTCCAATTTGCACGGGCTGCAAGTTCACCGAAAGTTGGCAGTCAACCGAGACTGCTGGTGGACTGTAGTGGGAATGAGATTGAGACTTAGGGGAATGTGAACTCGAAGCATGGGTAAACAACAGAAGTTTTACATTGTTCCATTTTCCATTGTGGGCACGGAACATGACTCCATCATAGAGGAGGATGTGTGTGAGGCCCTGAATCTAGTTGAGCGGCTGTGCGTCCCAAACAGCAAGGCAACAGAAGAGTACTGCGACTCACAATTAAATGCAGTGGCGCAATTATCCGATGAGATACAAGCCATGATGCAAGTGGAGGAAATTCAACCAGAGACAGGGACGGAGGATCCACAGGGGACTTCAGAGTTCTGGTTAGCAGTCTACAAAAATGAGGATATGCTCAGTCACATGACCCAGGAGCATGATGAGCCCATCCTGCAGCATCTACAAGATGTTACTGTATGTTTCTCAGATCCAGGACAGCCAATGAGCTTCACTCTGGAGTTTAAATTTGACCCAAATCAGTACTTCACAAATGAGGTACTCGCAAAAACATACCAGGTGGAGTGCAGCATGATGGGTCAGGCTTCTTTTTATGGCTGGCACGGTAGCTCAGTGGTTAACACTGTTGCTTCACAGCGCCAGGGTCTCAGGTTCGATTCCTGGCTTGGGCCACATTCTCCCCCTGTCTGTGTGGGTTCCTCCTGGTGCTCCGGTTTCCTCTCACAAGCCTTGAAAGATGTGCTGTTAGGTACTTTGGACATTCTGAATTCTACCTCTGTGTACCGAACAGGAGACGGAATGTGGTGAGTAGGGGCTTTTCTCAGTAACTTCATTGCAGTGTTAATCTAAGCCTACTTGTGACAATAATGATTATTATATTTGCGATCACGGGTGCACAGGGTGCCACATCGACTGAAAGAAAGCCAAAAATGTCACACTGGAAACCATCAAAACGAAGGGTCGGGATACTTGTAAAACAGTTACTAAAACTGAACTGAATGTCTTCTTCTTCAACTTTTTCACTTCTCCTGAAGCATGGATTGTTAGACCGAAGCTCTGCAGCAAGGCTCGCTGCTGACATAAAAATTGGTAAATTCCTGAATGAAAACATAATTTCATTCTGAATTTCATTCAGCAGCGTTATACATCAAGGAAGACAATGACGATGTGATGCTGTTACTGATTATGTCGATGATCATTACAACGATGGACGACTATGATTACGATGAGGGAAGCGAACGCTCAGATGCTGAACCAGAAGGGGACGACAGGGGGGCGGCTCGTGGTGCAGTGGTTAGCACTGGGACTGTGGCGCTGAGGACCTGGGTTCGAATCCCAGCCCTGGGTCACTGTCCGTGTGGAGTTTGCACATTCTCCCCGTGTGTGCGTGGGTTTCACCCCCACAACCCAAAGATGTGCTGGTTAGGTGGATTGGCCACGCTAAATTGCTCCTTAATTGGGAAAGAAAAATAACTGGGTACTCCAAATTTATGAAAAAAAAGAAGGGGATGACAGTAAGATGCCATTGCACTGGTTTGCCGTGTGTGACGAGGTGATTACAAGGGTCACCCAGTCTGCACAGGCCACTGTGCAGATTTCACCTGCTG
Source organism: Scyliorhinus canicula (assembly GCF_902713615.1). Taxonomy (NCBI): domain Eukaryota; kingdom Metazoa; phylum Chordata; class Chondrichthyes; order Carcharhiniformes; family Scyliorhinidae; genus Scyliorhinus; species Scyliorhinus canicula. The sequence goes on from NC_052149.1 coordinate 42,316,709, forward strand.
AGATTTTCCAGCATTTTCTCTTTCACACCGTGAAGTGTGAAAGCTTTGAAATGAAAAATGAAAATGAAATGAAATGAAAATCGCTTATTGTCACAAGTAGGCTTCAAATGAAGTTACTGTGAAAAGCCCCTAGTCGCCACATTCTGGCACCTGTTCGGGGGAGGCTGGTACGGGAATTGAACCGTGCTGCTGGCCTGCCTTGGTCTGCTTTCAAAGCCAGCAATTTAGCCCTGTGCTAAACCAGCCTTTAAGATGGCACATGCAGTAGCAGACACTTTGGATGAGAACAACTCAGCTGCGAACAAACTAATAATGGAACATATAATGCTCATTCTGGAGAAATTAGCTCCAGAGGCATACGGTAAATCATCTCAGGCCTACTAAATGGTTCCGGCAGTGGACTCCCCAATACACGAGGCGACTCCACTGAAAGATGAGTTGGAGGAGCAGATGGCTGTATCTGTATGCAGCTCCACAACAACAGATGGTATTTATACCATCCAACAAGACGTGGTATCCACGACAACAGTTGTTCAGGAAAACATGACCCAATGCATTATCATTTTGAGTGACAAAGAGTCGTCGCTTGGGGCTGAAACACAGGATGCAGGGACAGCACCCAATGTTGGGGATGTGGATCCAACCCAGACACCAGAGTGCAAGGCTCTGCAGCCCTCTACTGAAGGTGCAGAGATCACCATGACTGCACAGTCCCTCAAACGTGTGCCAACACTAGAAGTCTCAGCAGACGATCCACAAACAACCGCTCCCATGGTGCAGGCCAGAGCCAAGATGGGTGCCACCAAAGCCCCAAGCGTAAAAAGTGGCACACTCAGAACATCTGTCACAAAATCGCTCTCACGAAAAAGAAAAGGAAGAGAAAGAGAGTGGGACATAATGTACCTGTGACGCCAAACAAGAAGACATCGGCAATGTGGCCGACACTCATGAGACTGAACAAGAAGACATCGGCAATGTGGCCGACAGGCCAGAAAGTACACAATGACACAGCAGCAAAAAGCATCGCGTAAAAAAGCGAAAGCAGCTGGTAACACAGAAGCTGGTGACGCAGGCATGGCCAGCAAGGATACCAGTCTTCAGGATGTATCGCGTCAAAAGGCTGAGGTAAAAAAGACCTGCACGGAAACCAATCTTCAAGGAGGAAAAGTGACATCAGGAAGCTGACAAGAGTCCTGAAGATCAATGGGGTGATCCTGTTGGAGATGCACAATGAGTTGTGCACCAGGGACACATTCATCAGACATATCATGTTAATTGAAGCATAGTTGAATCTGTATGTACATATATGATATATGTTAAAGGATAATGCAAATAAGGTTTTCTGTATATAAATGGTAACATCTCCAAAGGAAGGGGGATGTGGTGATATGCCTTTGAATAATTTTGTACATAGTTAGTGGTGCGACCTCCAACCAGCTGGTGGCGTTAGATATTGGTCACGTGATGTGAGACATTCACCAATTGGTAGTAAGGTGCACAACAGGATAGTTGCATGTAGTGTAGCTCCAGGAGAGTTCACCGAACACACATAGTAATTTCTCTGTATAGTAATCTGTTTGTTATCTTTCCACATGTACATCAATAAATTATTGTTCCAGTTAAACAACTAGATGTTCTGTGTACATCATTAGAATGGCAAGATAACAGAACACAACACTTTTCATCTCCACCAGAGGCTCTACGGTTGGGGTCTCAGAGTACCGTCTGTCAACTTCCAGTTTGGAGTTGATCAGCTGCTGCCCAGCCACCCTCCCATTCCTATTTCTGCGGGTCTTGTTGGCTATAACTTCTCCCCTAATTACTGCCTTCAGTGCCTCCCAGAATGTGGAACGTCAGACTTCCCCGTTCTGGTTGCTCGTAACATACTCACCTATGGCCTGTGATGTTTTCTGGCAGAAGACCTTGTCGGCCAGAAGGGTCATGTTCAACCACCACAGGGGGCATGGGCACGACCCATCTCCAACCTCACATCCACGTTGGAGATGGTCGGAGTTCACAATCGCGGAGTATTCCGCTCTATTTCTGGTGGCACCGAATTTCCCACTACCAAGAAGTCATTGCAGGTAAAGACCTTGTGGACTGGTGAGAAGAACAAAAATTCTTTCTCACCTGGGTGCATGAACTGCTATTGGTCCACAGCCCCCATCTGCTCCATCAACGTTCCCAGTTCCCCAGCCATGTCTGTTGTTTTCCCTGTCCTGGGGTTTGATCTGTTTGTCGCTGGCCCTGTGCACAGTTAAAGACCCCCCCCCCCCCCCCCATGACCAGTCAGTGTGTGTCTATGTCGGGGGTTTCTGCCATGGTCTTCTTTAGAAATTCCATGTCGTCCCAGTTGGGCGCATACATGTTCACCAGGACTACCAGTCCTCCATTCAGGACACTGCTGACCATGACATACCATCCACCTTGATTTATAACCATCTTTGTTGCCCTGAACACCATCTTCTTGCTTATCAAAATCGCTTCCCTCTAGCCCTCATCCCGTAACAAGAATGATAGGTCTGTCCCACTCAGCCCTTCCTTACCCGCAGTCGGTCCTTCTCCCTCAGTTGAATCTCTTGGAGGAAGACAATGTTGGCTTTCATACTTTTCAGGTGGGCGAAGGCTCTGGATCTTTTCACTGGGCTGTTAATTCCCCTAACGTTCCAGGTGACTATCCTAGAGGTTTTTCTGTTTTCCCCCTTCCTGCGGGATCAATCACACTTACCTTGAGGATGCGCCCCTGCACTTCGGGGTTATCCTTTGTTAGGGGGCCATCCAAAATGGCCACGGTCACAGTTCTCATCATGAGGTCAGGCTCCTGTGCTCCGGGGTTTCTCTTTCCAGGGGACTCCCAACATGGTTGCCAAATGTGTGTAAGCCCTGTGGGTGCGCCCCTGCACTCCGTGGTTTCCCTATGTTTAGGGATCCTCCAAAGTTTTTTTTATGGTGCTAACTTCTTCCACATTTCCGAAATTGACCTGCTGAAGCCAGTCTCGAGCACTCCCCCCCCCCCCCCCCCCCCCCCATTGCTGTGTTCCCTCCATGGTCTTGATTCCGCCTCTCTGCCCTCCCCGCACCCCCCTCTCCCGTGCCTCCCATTTTCTATCTACCCCCCTCCCACCCCCCCCCCCAACACTGTGTCTCTCCCCCCCCCCCCCCCCCCAGTCAGATGCTCTCTCCCCATTGGGAGATGCGCCACGGACCCCTCTCTCTCATGTTTCCTGGCACAAGCTTTTCCCACTAGTGTGGTTGCCCCCCCCTCCCGGGGTTGCTCTGACCCCTTCCTACACCCGCTCTGTTGGTATCCTCTCTGTCTCCGCCTCACCCTCCCTGCGCTCTGCTGCCCTTCTTTCCTATCAGCTGGTTCCCTTACTCATAGCGAGGCAGTGCAGTTTTGCGTTAAATTATCCATTTTGATTGCTTTCTCTGTGTCTTCCTCACAGCTGCCTCGGTTTCCGTTTGTCTAGTCCATTCATAAGGACGAATTTGTCCTTCTCTGCCATGGTAGTAAAATAATGCTCTCTGTTCTGGTATGTGATCAAGAGTCTGGCTGGGAATAACATCCCGAATCTAACATTGTTTTTATACTGGGCCGACTTCACGTGGTTGAATTCAGTCCTGCGCTTCGTCTGGTATCTGTGCAGCTTGGCTATTATCATCCTCGGCTGCTCCCCAGCCCTGGGCTTTGGTCGGAGTGACCTGTGGGCCCTGTCGATCTCCTGCGGTTTGGGGAAACTGTCCCTTCCAACTAGGTTGCCCAGCATCTGGGCCACAAAATCAGTTGGGCCTCTGCCCTCAATTCCCTCTGGCAGGCCCACTATTCGGATATTTTGACGCCTGGTTCGGTTCTCCTGGTCTTTGACCTTCCCTTTCAGGCTCCCCTGGGTCGCCACCTTGACCTCGACCTCCAGGGTGACAATTCAATCGCTCTGGTCGTATGATACCTTTTCCAGCTCCCGTATTGTGTTCCCTTGGGCTTCCAGCCACTTTCCCATGCCATCAAGTGCCATCTGCATAACGGCCAGCGCCTCCAGCACCACCACCTTGACTGCCATTTGAATTTCCGCCGTAATCCTATCCTTCATTGGGGTTAGTTCCATCGTTAGGAACATCTTCCATCTATCTCCTGGTGGCAGTGGGGTGGGGTGGGGGGGAGGGTGGGGGGGAGGGGGGGTTGGGGGGTGGGGGGGGAGTGAGGGGGGGAGTGAGGGGGGAGGGGTAGCCCGCCGTCTGGGCCTCCGGTCTCCCTCGCTCAAAAGTGGTCGGGGACTTCTCGCCTCCTGCAACCGCTGATCTGCTTGCTCGCTGCTCCTGTCCTTTTCCGCAGTTTCTGGTTTCCTGCGGCATTTCGAGCTGCTGCTTCTTGGCATTATTTTCCTCTCTATTGCCTTTGTGGATGAGGGGACAAATGAGTCTGATTTTCCCGGCTAAATTCGGCCACAAATGCCTACTTTGCTGTTTTCGGGAGGAGAGTCAGTCACCTGATGTGCGACTGCTCAGCACATTCCCGTCACTTGAAGTCCACACATCTGCTCAAATATGATGAGGATAAATATCTGAATCAGGGTGGGATTGATGTTCTTTTTTTTAAGAGAATTCCCAGACTCATCCAAGTGAGAGTAAAGTAAAATCTTGTTTGTGTATGTGAATTAAACTTATATGCACTAACTAAAGGGGTAATTTTAACCTTGTCTACCTGGTGGAAACAAGGCAAGCAGGCAGCTAAAATCAGCCAGCGCTCATCCTCCAGTCTGCAATTTTAACTTGTTCTTATTAGGGTGAAGGAGGTCTTGTGTCGCAGTGGGTAGTGTCTCTCCCTCTGAGCCAGAAGCTCCAGGCTAGATGCCCAAGGAAGGTGTGTTCATAACGTGGCCAACAGGATGAGTATCAACCCGCAAATCCTTCCAACAGACGCCAATGGCAAGGGTAAGAGTGGGAGAGACTCCTGGGCAGCCATGCGGCGCCCATCAAACTATAAGACTGATAACAGGCTAGCGACCTGTTCCAGGTAAAACTCGCTGCAGCAACAGATGAAAGTCCGTCTTGTGAACCAGGAGGTGTGGGCAGAGAAAAATCGAAACAAACAGCTTATGAGGAAGTCACAAGGTCACATATTTGAAACTGGCATACTTCTTGAAATGTGCAGATGAGACCAATACATCAGGTCAAAAATACAACAACCAGTTAGAGCATCTTCTTCTTTGCTTGAACAACATGTTTTAACCCTAACTCCAGAAGACACATCTTACCTTCACACCTAATCTTGATTCAGATATGGATGTCAGAGGAGAGGCAAAAGAAGCTGCTTTGAGTCAGTGCCAACAAAACTGATGTCAAAAGGAAAACCTTCCAGTGACATCTGACAACAAAAGAAGATGGTTATTGTTGTTGGAGGCTAGTCATTGTATCATCACTGCTGGAATTCCCCAACAAAGCATTCATATACCAACGATCTTCAGCTTCTCTCACCTTCAGCAAGGCTTCGACCAATCAGCATCCTGCACTATAAATGATTGCCTCTTTGAAATTTGCCATTCTAGTATCTGTCCGGATGAGTACAAGATGAAAAGCTTCAATAGCATGTCTCTTTCTTCAGCAATACTCAAATTCTGTACCCTCCAGCAACTATTCCAAATTTTGTTTCAACATCTCTTCCTTCTTCATGGCCTCTGTCACTGAGAATGGTAAGACAAGAATTATTGTATGAGCACCAGGGCCTTGATTTTACGTTTGGAGGTCGTATGTGCACTTGACCCGACCGAGAATGAAATAGCTGTGCTTTCCGACATTATCGCGCAGGTGTGCATTATCAAGGTCGGCGGGCACATGTGCGAGTCTGGTCCACGTCTGAAGGACCATTCAAGCTTCTCCCTCTCTCTGCCCACTCCAACCACCCCCTCCCTCGCCCTGAACACCTCCTGCAGCCAGTTTGGAGGGCCTGTCACAGTGGAACACCTCATCCTCCAAAGCACTGAGGCCAAGTGTGCTGACATCCCGGCCTTGGCAGACCAGGCTTCAGTGCCAACTGACACATTGTTATACCCGTGAGTGCCCCAAGGAGCGGGCACCCGACTACACATCTCCACACTGTTCCATGACCTCTCTACATTTATCCTTGCCGACCCCAGAAAATCACTGAACATTTTGTGACACTGAAGCCACGTGTGCTGCACTACCTTGTACCCACTGATCTGGGCAGCAACCTCTGTCAAGGTCTTTTTGCTCAAGTGGGGTAGCCTTCTCTTGCTATCCCTGGACATGAGAATATCCTGCCTGACACTGATCTCCTCCACCAGGATTTCCAGGCACTCATCTGACAAACAGGGGGCAGAGTGCTCACCAGATTTTCCCTCCTGCCTTCCGTCTCCACCAGGTGCTGAGGCCATGACTGCACAACAGGAAGTTGACTCGATTCCTTCCAGACAGCTTCCTTAACCTTCCCCACAACTCCAGGAAGCCTCCAGGGAGATGTCTCTGCAGTTTTTAAACCCCATTTTGGGGTCCCCATTGGACCCGGGATCCAATGTGTTCCCACCCCTGCCCGCACTGAAAACCCAATCAGCTGTCGCGTTTCACGTGGGGCTGGTGTTAATTGGCCACCCAGAGGGATATCACATGAAGAACATGATCTTGGCCAGGAGCGAGGATTACATCCCCATCCAGCCCCAACCACTTTGCGCACACTCCGAGGGTAGAGTTCAGGCCCATCACTTTGTCACACATTAGTGACAAACGTGGACACAAATCACCATTCCTTCATCAGTACTGGTCAGTACTCTGGAATTTCCTATCTCATCCCATTGAGTAAACACAATCACCACAAAAATGATAGGGATCCTAGGCCCATCACAGTCTCCCACAAGTCCCAAAAGACGTGCTGTTAAGTGAATTGGACATTGTGAATTCTCCCTCTGTGTACCCAAACAGGCGCCGGAATGTGGCGACTCGGGAATTTCCACAGTAACTTCATTGCAGTGTTAATGTAAGCCTACTTGTGACAATAATAAAGATTATTATTTTTAAATTAATCCTTGCCAGTGTCACACGCATTCAAAGAACAGATTAAATGAGAACAGAACATGACCTCACTTTGTCAGTTTTCAATTCAATGCTGAATTGTTTGGATTTTCTAATAATCTTCACTATGCCCATTGGGTATTAGTTTGCAATTTCTGTAATGCACTTTCTGGAGCATTCTTCCAGCTAGCAAGCAGATGGACACTTCACTCCCAAAAGTCTGAGTGTGATTGAAATTCATTTTCATTTCATAAAATCCATAGAAACCCCACAGTGCCGAAGGAGGCCATTTGGCCTATTGTGTCTGCATCAACTCTCTTTTTTTTTAAAAATAATTTTTATTAAGATTTTCAAAAAATATAAACAACAAAACAATATTAACAAAACAACCATAGTAAAAACCAAAGAACAACAACCAACCCCCACCCCCCCAGCAACTACAAAAACAAAAAAAGCAAACAACAAAAAGGAAAGAGATAACACCCGCCACATCCAACAAACCCATGTACACAATTCTCCCTCCCACCGAACCAAACCCCCCCCCCGGGTTGCTGCTGCTGCTGGCCTATTTCCCTACCGTTCCGCCAGGAAGTCCAGGAAAGGCTGCCACCGCCTAAAGAACCCTTGCACCGACCCTCTCAGGGCGAATTTCACCCTCTCCAACTTAATGAACCCCGTCATGTCATTGATCCAGGCCTCCACGCTTGGGGGCCTTGCATCCTTCCACTGAAGCAAAATCCTACGCCGGGCTACTAAGGGCGCAAAGGCCAGAACACCGGCCTCTTTCGCCTCCTGAACTCCCGGCTCCGCTGCTACCCCAAATATCGCAAGTCCCCAGCCTGGCTCAACCCTGGATCCTACCACCCTCGACACCGTGCTTGCTACCCCCTTCCAAAAGTCCCCCAACACTGGACATGCCCAGAACATATGGGCATGGTTCGCTGGGCTCCCCGAGCACCTAGTACTGCATCAACTCTCTAAGAGCGCACTTTACCTAGGCCCATTCTCCCGCCCTATTCTTGTAACCCTGTAACCCTCTAACCTAACCTGCACATGTTTGGACACTGAGGGGCAATTTAACATGGCCAATCCACGTAATCAGGATTATGGGAGGAAACTGGAGCACCGAAGGAAACCCACACAGACAAGGGGAGAACATGCAAACTCCACATAGGCAGTCACCCAAGGCCAACAATCGAACCTGGATCCCTGACGCTGTGAGGCAGCAGTGCTAACCACTGCGCCACCATTTCATTCACAGGATGCGGCCAGCATTTGTTGTCCCCCTTCTAATTACTCTTGAGAAGGTACTGTTGAGTATGTCTCTTAAAGTGCTGCAGTATATCTGCTGCAGGTACATCCACAGTACTGTTAGGAGCAAGTCCTGGGATTCTGATCCAGGGATAGTGAAGGAACACAGATATAGTCCTGGTCAGGATGGTGTGTGCTTTGGGGAGGAACCTGCAGCTGGCGGTATTCCCATGTGCCAGCTGCACTTGTCCTTCTCGGGGGTAGAGGACATGAGTTTGCAAGGTGCTGTTGAAAAATCCTCGGTGAGTTGCTGAAGTAGTTTTGTTTTTAAATGGTGTACACTGTTGACACTGTGGTCGGTGGTGGAGGGAGGGAATGTTTAGGTTGGCGGACAGGATGCTGCTTCGTTCCCAGAATCAAAAGAAATGGACTGAACAAGCGTAACATCCACCCTGCATTCTTAAACAACATGTAGTTAGAAGCTTCCTTAGTTAATTATCATATCCCCCAGTACTCTCTGGTTCTGGACAAAGGACTTGGCTAGGTTACTGAGGCAATTATTAGGAATGGTTATGGCTGAATGGAGTTGGCTAAAGTCCCTCATTTTTCAGCCTTATCAGTCACCGATAATTGTCGTTATATTGTACATAAAGAAAAAGAAATGACTGGCAGTGAGTTACAGGGCAATATTTCATTTGTGTGGTCCTTATGAACATCAACAGAACTCTGGGACTGAAATATTGCCTTATCTTATTGCCAGCTACCAGCTAAACAAATAACTCATTCTCTTCAAAGTTAGCTTATTTTACTTTACTAATGGTTATCCAGCAAACCCACATAATGTGATAAAAGCTGGACGACCTCGGTCAAAGGGTAATAAAGATGGCGAAGGTACATGACCTGAATATATATAGAATCATATGATTTATACTACAGCATTACAAATTCTTGATTTACAGCAGCGGATTGCCAGCCAATATGGAACATATATATTCCAAATATACTACAAACCGTGGACCTCGATTTCATTCTAAATCTGATGTTGGGTTTACAGTGTGCCCACAAAACCTTGCTTCATGTCACAATTCTGAGTTACGCTGTTTATGTCAAGGCTTGACACTGAATATTGCTTGTAATGAGAAAATTACTTTCAAAGATATAAATGTTTCCTATTTGTCGCAATATGTTTGCAGCTACTTGCCCCTTGCTGCCGCCTCGTAGGTACTTTCCAGGACTATAGGTTTGGACTTTGCTATTTCCAAGAAAGCACGCACTCTAATTTTTTTAAGAGATAGTTTAGATATTTCCAACTGTTCTTTTCGTCAATATTCCCCGTTTTGGGGCTGGCTTTCTCGTTTTCATCTTTTTTTTTTCATTCCCCTTTCAGTGCTCCATCTGGCCTTCCTCCCAGGTCACCCACTTCACATTGGCCTCTGCACCTTCCTTCACCTTTCCATTTGCCAATTCTCAAGGCCAAACTGTAACCTACACTCTGTGAGTTCTAACTCTTCTCACCACACTCTGCAGCTCCAGTCTTCAATCTTTTTTGATAAGGCCACCCGCTCGATTCCGCTAACATCCTTGTAAATCCTCTTTGTACTTTTTGCCGGAATATATTCTTGAAGCAAGAAGTTCACAAAGTTTGGTCTACGTGAGGTGCCATATAAATTTGACACAACCTCCCTGCTTTTGTATTCTATTCCTCCAGAAGTGAATCCCAGTGCTTTGTTTGCTTGGGTGAAGTTTGGAGAGATGAATAATGTGTGGTTCACATTTGTTGGCCAGAAGCAACATCTGACTTTAGGCACTGGACCAAATGTGGGGATGGGGATGAATTAATAAATAACTTTGGCCCAGCGCTTTACTATAGCGAGTGAAATATGAAGGTGCGCATAGAAATTGCTCTTTTAGAGGCTTGAGAATTGCTTTCAATTAGAAGTTTGGTCAGTCATTCCTTATTTTACATCAGTAAGGTCCATTGCTCCTTCTGCCTCCTCCTCTTCTTCCTATACAGGAAGAAGAGCTCAGAACAAAGTCGATAGAAATAATCTTTGAGATTCTATTTTCAGCAGTTAATTCATCCAGAATTGGAGCTACCACTTCAATCTCTCAATAGTATGCTCCAGGAACATTTGTGTAGAAGAGCCTTACTATGCTTTTATTTTCAGCCTCAGTTTGGGGTTCTGAGCTACTCTCATTAGCCATTAGCTTTCTGTGCAAGTTTTTCATCAAGAGACCTTCTTCTCCAAGTACCATGCCCTAAGACGGCATTGGTGGCCATGGACTTTCATTGGATTGGTCCAAAATTATGCTTGGTAAAGTACTGCGGTGGTTTGTTGTTACCTTGTGCAGTACTGCTGACCAGGAAGCTCTCCCACTCCTTACACCTACCATCAGGCATGTTGGAAGGAAAACATCTTCCATGGCCATTAAGTCTTGGAGTGGGACTTGAACTCAGAACTTATAGCCTCAAAGTAGGAACATTACCACAGCACCATGAGACCCCTCTACAAAAAGGACACAAGCAAGAAAATAAAAGTAGCATTGAGATTCCTGCAGTTATTCGGTTCCAGAGATCCAAGATGACCTAGATATTAATGGACTTAAATTCTCTGCGATGTATAATCGGCATAGAATTGTTACCTGACAATCTAAAGGCAACTTGGGTACTATAAGTAATATGCTGTACTCTCCGAAGTCCATCCACTGGGTAGAAATTCAGACTCCTTCCAGGAAACTGACATAGTGCTGCTGACAAAGGCCGCTGCGGCCACCTGCTTGTTGCAGCTGTATATGTGCAACTGGCCAACTGGCAAATTACACCAGCCATAGCTTGAAACGGCAAGAAAAGATTGTTGCAGCTGCATTTTCACAGCAACAAGCTATGCTCGATGCAGTCTTCAGCTCAGCATCCAAGCATACCGCACATCAAGCAGCTACTTCCTCGTTGAAGGATAGGCTGCCCAAGTGGGTCACTAATGTGATTCCAGAGGCCATTACAGCTCTTCTTGTGCTACACAAACTCCTCTTTCCCCTCCAAACCCAACAGTCAGCAGCAAGCCAATTGGAGTGGTTGGCACTGCGTGTAACAGCAAAGTGGCTCCAAGGAGTGTTGCCTTTGGGACATGCATCATAGGAGTTCTGAAGTGAAGCAAAGGAGCAGCAGAAAGCAACATCACAAACTCTTTTTCAGGGGTCGCACGGTAACACAGTGGATAGCACTGTTGCCTCACTGCGCCAGGGTCCCAGGTTCGATTCCCAGTTTGGGTCACTGTCTGTGCGGAGTCTGCACGTTCTCCCCGTTCTCCCCGTGTCTGCGTGGGTTTCCTCCGGGTCCTCCGATTTCCTTCCACAAATCACGAAAGACGGCTTGTTCGGTGACTTAGACATTCTGAATTTTCCCTCCGTGTACCCGAACAGGCGCCGGAGTATGGCGTCTAGGGGATTTTCACAGTAACTTCATTGCAGGGTTAATGTAAGCCTACTTGTGACAATAATTTAAAAAAACAGTGAGCTCAAAGTTTAATATTTGAAAGCACCTACCAGCAACACGACAACACTCCTTCAAATGTTTGAGTCCATTGATGAATAGCGAGCAAACATCCCAATGAATTGAGCGTTGCACTGCAAAAAGTAGGAAATTTTACTTGGGGCAGGTTCACATGCATATACATATTTGTCTACTCACCATTGAGGCAATGCTCAACAGAAACACTACAAAAGCTGTTAAAACACAACCAAAATTCAGTGTCTAGTTCATTGAGACATCGCTTGCCCATTCTCATGCAGAGGTGCAGTGCCACAGACATTTCTGAGAAGCAACAGCCTCACTATATATCATGAAATGTCTATTATATATAAAGCTAATAAATAATATCTTATAAATGATATACATTATATACTCCACATAAAATATATGATAATAAACTACACTTGAATCCTGTACAAAGAATAAGAGAAACCGAGAATGCTAACAATGTGGTTCTCTCATATTAGCACTCTGATTATACTCTCAAGCCTTAAGAACAAAACTCAAAGTTTTATAACCATCATCATTGTAATCATTCCAGAATGTCTGCTGTCTGTTATAATATATACTATCTAGTGTTAATGTTATTGTTTTGGACTATAACATTTGTCTGCAGTGGTTGATCTAGCAGATAGAGGTGTCTGGTGCAAATTATAGCAGTGACATTTGATGATCTCCATGCTGAAGATGATACGAGCGCAACAAATAGATTAAGTCAGTTACTGTGGTGTGTGTGTTAAAAAGCCCCGCTATTGGTGCAGGCTAGCCACTTTGTATTGGTGCTGGTCCCCAGTCCGGATGAGTCGGGCATGCAGGTGGCGGGGATGGTTGATATGAAGGTGCTCAACCAGCATTGTGGTGGCCCCATGTAACTTGGGAAAAGCCGAAAGAGAAACAAATTAACCACTGTGATATGCGTGTTAGGGAACTGTTATTATCGGGCATTTATGAACTTTGAATTGTCACAGAATTCTCTGCGATTCATGCAGTACTACTTATTCCAATGGCTCTTGTTTCCAGAACTTTGTAAAAAAAAAAGTCCAGTTCGCGAAGAATAAAGTTCCATTACTGTATTTCAAAGCATCTGATCTGAACTTCATGAAGGTATCCACAAGAAGGTGCTATAGTGCTGTAGCCAAAGCAATGTGCTAAGTACTGCCACCTAGCTGGAGAACTTGCATCATGCGTTTCAACATCTTAAGATACACTCAAATCTGTAACTGAACTAAATTATTTGAAATTAAATGGTGAACTATGGCAAATTCATGTGATGGAAGCAAATTTTCAATCTTTTAAAAAATATATTTTCAAGCACACATTTTGAAATTGACCCGCTTCCAGATATGTGTCAAAGTTGTTCTATGATGTGATTAGAGAATGGAGATTTAATTTACATAAATTATTAAACTATACAAAACCTAGATTTTTTCTCACAATGCTTCCCTTTCACACAGTCAACTTGAGACCATTTGATAGTGATCCAGTGTGCATATCATAGTTCTTGTCAAAGCTCCAAAACCTAGGACTTGGCTTCTCACTGCAACTGGATCCTCGACTTTCTGACCCACAGACCACAATCATAAGAATAAACAACAACACCTCCTCCACAATAGTCCTCAATACCGGGGCCCCGCAAGGCTGCGTACTTAGCCCCTACTATACTCCCTGTATTGACACAACTGCGTGGAAAAATTTGGTTCCAACTCCATCTACAAGTTTGCTGACGATACAACCACAGTGGGCAGGATCTCGAATAACGATGAGTCAGAATACAGGAGGGAGATAGAGAACCTAGTGGAGTGGTTCAGCGAGAACAATCTATCCCTCAATGCCAGCTAAACTAAAGAACTAGTCATTGACTTTAGGAAGCAAAGAACTGTACACACCCCTGTCTGCATCAACGGGGCAGAGGTAGAGATGGTTAGGAGTTTCAAATTTCTAGGGATACACATCTCCAAAAATCTGTCCTGGTCCACCCACGTCAGCGCTACCACCAAGAAAGCACAATAGTGCCTATACTTCCTCAGGAAACTTAAGCATATTTGGCATGTCCACATTAACTCTTACCAACTTTTACAGATGCACCATAGAAAGCATCCTATCTGGCTGCATCACAGCCTGGTATGGCAACTGCTCGGCCCAAGCCTGCAAGAAACTTCAGAGAGTCGTGAACACAGCCCAGTCCATCACACAAACTTGTCTCCCATCCATTGACTCCATCTACACCTCCTGTTGCTTGGGGAAAGCGGGCAGCATAATCAAAGACCCCTCCCACCTGCCAACTACTCACTCTTCCAACTTCTTCCATCGAGCAGGAGATACAAAAGTCTGAGAGCATAGCACAAATTGACTCAAAAAGCTGCATTTTCCCCTCTGTTACCAGACTCCTAAACGACCCTCTTATGGACTGACCTGATTAACACTACACCCCTGTATGCTACACCTGATGCTGGTGTGTATGTAGTTACATTGTGTAATGTATGCATTGTTGTGCAATTATGTATTTTCATTTATGTATTTACATTGTGTAATGCATGTATTTTCTTTTATTTCCTTCTCTTGTCATGTACTTAATGATCTGTTGAGCTGCATGCAGAAAAATACTTTTCACTGTACCTCGGTACACATGACAATAAACAAAATCCAAATCCAAATCCAAATAAAGTAACTTGCTCTAAGTTTGTTTTCACTGTAATTTTCCTCCCTATTCAATTCGGAAAGCTGTCAGCTTTTCCCTGCCCTGCTTGGGGGCTTACCATGTGGCTAGCTGCAGGTCTGATCAATTCACTCGGGTGCATTTCAGCATTTAGACACAACAAATAAGAAATAACAAAAAAGAGGCACCTTGATGAAAGTATCAGCCACTAAATGGTTAAATCATTTTTTAAAAACTGCACCAACAAATGGATCATTTTTGTTGCTTCTTAAAATTACAGGTGTCCAAATTTAGAATGCTGGTTTAACTTTTCACCATTTTACGGATATTATTTTGATTTGATATTGAATTATTGAATTTTTTAACATAAATTTAGAGTACCCACTTATTTTTTTCCAATTAAGGGGCAATTTAGTGTGGCCAATCCACCTAATCTGCATATCTTTGGAATGTGGGGCTGAAACCCACGCAGACACGGGGCAAATGTGCAAACTTCACACAGACAGTGACCCGGGGCAAGAATCGCACCTGGGTCCTCAGCGCCAGGCAGCTGTGCTAACCACTGCGCTATCGTCCCGTCCTTGAATTATCACATGAATTATCCAATTGTTCAATGGTTTTATACAATGAATGATGGAGCCATTCAGTTCACGAAGGCAAGATTATTCAATCTCTTGAGCCTATTCCACCATTCAATTACCGTAGATCGCAATCAGCCCGGGGTATAAGACAACCCAATTTTTAGCACCAAATGTCATACTTATCCAGATCTTGATGTGTAAGTAGACCCTGCTTTTGAGCTATGAATTGCTATATTCACATTAGCAGTCAGCCTTAACTTTTCACTCAGAAATGCATGTCTTACTTAAGCTTATGCTGTAATCAGCTCATTGAGTCAAGCAAATGTTACAGGCTGTGTTGCAAAAAAGATACATGGGTGCTTAAAACATGACCATACAGAGTACACTGCGCTAGGCATGGTGAGAGATGAACAGGAATGGGTCCTCCAGCAAAAAGAAAAAAGTACAAAGCTGCTTTGGAGCTAAAAGGTCAAATAATATTTGCAAATTCATCAAACAACTGTGTTGGGTTGAGGGAATTTGATGATAGTTAAAAACTGGTGCGAGATTGGAAGAAGAAGGACCTTGAAGTAGGTGCCGAAGGTCAAATGTGCTATCAGAACAGGGAGTGACAGCTGACCTGATCTTGAGAAGCATGTATTAAAATGGGTCCTCCAAATTGTTGGAATGATTACATTGTCACCCAAAATGCAATGCATTAGAATACCAGAAAAACACTGAGTCGAGCAAAGGTGCAGCCGCTTTATTGAACAAAATATTTGAGTGTTACCACAGAAGACCAAGATTGCTCAGAGACGACCAAAAGATTCTGATGCCAAAATTACCAGTTTTCATTGATTCACCACCAGATAGTGGCAAATTCACGAGTTTTGCGGATTGGTATATAAAGTTAAAGCTCATGGGATTACGGGTAGTGTCTTGAGAAGGGTAGAAACTGGTTAGCAGACAGGAAGCAAAAGATTGGAATAAATGGGTATTTTTCCAATTGCCAGGCAGTGACTAGTGGGGTACCGCAGGGATCTGTGCTGTGACCCCAACTGTTTACATTATATAGTAATAATTTGGACGAGGGAACTAAATGTATTATCTCCAGATTTGCAGATGATACAAAGTTGGATGGGAGGGTGAGCTGTGAGGAGGATGCAGAGATGCTTCAGAGGGATTTGGACAGGCTGAATGAGTGGGCATATGCATGGCAGGTGCAGTGTAACGTAGATAGTTGTGAGGTTATCTGCTTTAATGAGCAAAAATAGGAAGGCAGATTATTATTTGAAAGGGTGTAAATTGAGAGAGGTGTATATTCAGCGAGGCTTTGGTGTCCTTGTGCATCCGTCGCTGAAAGTAAGTGCGCAGGTACAGCATGCAGTAACGAAAATGGTATGTTGGCATTCATAGTGTGAGGATTTGAATATAGGGATAGGGATATTTTATTACAATTGTATAGGGCATTGGTGAGGCCACATCTGGAGTATTGTGTGCAGTTGTGGTGTCCTTATCTGAGGAAGGATGTTCTTGCTATGGAGGGAGTGCAGCGAAGGTTGACCAGGCTGAATCCTGGGATGGCAAGACTGTCATATGAGGAGAGACTAAATCACTTAGGATTATCTTCAATTGAGTTTCGAAGAATGAAAGGGAATCTCATAGAAATGTATAAGATTCTAACAGGATTAGACGGGGTAGATTCAGAAAGAATGTTCCGGATGGTGGGGGAATCCAGAACTAAGGGTCATAGTTTGAGGATAAGGGGAACACCTTTTAGGACTGAGGTGAGGAGAAATGTCTTCACCCAGAGAGTGGTGAATCTGTGGAATTCATTGCCACAAATAGTAGTTGAGGCGAAAACATTGTGTAATTTCAAGAAGGAATTAGGTGTAGCTCTTGGCATTAACGGGATCAAGGGATATGGGGAGAAGGCGGGATCAGGGCATTGAACTTGATGATCAGCCATGATCATAATGAATGGCAGAGCAGGCTGGAAGGGCCGAATGGCCTCCTGCTGCTATTTTCTATGTATGTTGCTGAGTATGAGTAACCATTAAGTCATATTGACAACATGGGTGAAGCATCCAAGAATTTTGATATGCTGACCATCCAAACATGACACTGACCACCGAAACAGTTCCAGTGAAAACAACAGGTCATGGAATCGCACGCTTTACGGTGGTACTAACCTGTATGACCGATGGGACAAAATGAGTCGATGGAAATTTTCAATGTAAGACCATGCCGATCACCATGATCCTTCTAGGAGTTCTTGTGCATATCCATGGCAATGTTTGGATGCATGAGGATGGAGTGAAGCTATTAATCAATAATGTGTGGAATAGATGTCCTGGTGGGCAATATAGAGAATGAAGCTAATTTGTGCGAGACATATAGCTCTCCCATGTAACAGATTGCGATCAGGAGATGCCTGGGGGTCTAATATCTGGAGTTCACACCCTTGGATGGTTTCCTCAACAAACCATTCAGGGCCATGTTCACTCTGAGTGGAATAGGTGGATGGTTGACGGAGAAAATATCCTTCACCAAGAGTGGATCATTGTGTGTTGCCCCGCTCTATGTTTTGTGTGGTTTCATTCCCAAATTGTGGACGCTGCCAAATGTCATCGGATTGTCAAATGATCCAATCCAATGGATGGAGAGGGAAACGATTCCTCATCTGAAAGTGTAAGCACTGAAGGGGATCCTCACAATGATGCCGTAGCCAAAATGACTCAGAATGAATTTGATGTACTTGCTTCCTCGAATGGTGAAGACAATGAATCTGAAGATTTAAAATGCACTGATTGTGTTAAAGGTATCTTTGTACAATTAATTAATTGAATAAACTTCACATTAATTAAATATGGATTACTCATGTTATAGCTTTTATGACTGTTCAAGATGGCGACCACCCAACACCTAAACCGCAGTTCACATTTTATACTCATCATGTAAGCTGATCCCCACTTCTGGAGGCTTCAAATGTCAATTTATACACCACGATGTACGATAGATGATGGTTAAACTGTATCTTAACTCCATTCATCCACGGTAGCGCAATGGTTAGCACTGCTTCCTATGGAGCTGAGGATCCGAGTTTGATCCCGGCCCCGGGTCATTGTCCATGTGGAGTTTGCACATTCTCCTCATATATGCATGGGTTTCACCCCCACAATGAAAGATGTGCAGGTTAGGTGGATTGGCCACACTAAATTGCCTCTTAATTGGAAAGAAAAATAATTGGGCACTTTAAATTTATTTTTAAAACTCCATTCATCCACAATAGTTCCATATTCCTTAATACCGCTGCCAAATCAAATATCTATCAATCTCAGTTTCGATATTTTAGTTAACCCACCCTCACCAGCTTTGTTGGAGAGAGATGAGCAGGTTATTTCTTTAATTAATTCACGGGAGCTAGGCCAGCATTTATTTCCCATACCTAATTTCCCTTGAGAAGATGGTGGTGAGTTGCCTTCTTGAACTCCTGCAGTCCATGTGGTGTAGGTACACCCACTGTGCTGTTAGGATTTTGATCCAGTGATGGTGAAAGATCAACGGCATATTTCCAAGTCAGGATGGTGGGTAGTTTGGGGAACTTGCAGGTAGTGGGGTTCCCAGGTATCTGCTGCTTTTGTCCTAGATGGTAGTGGTCATGGGTTTGGAAGGCGCTGCCTCTTGGTGAGTTGCTGAAGTGCATCTTATAGACGATACACACTGCTGCTACTATGTGACAGTGATGGAGGGAAAGTTTGTAGGTGGTGTGCCAATCAAGCAGATTATTTTGTCCTGGGTGGTTGCAAGTTTCTGAATGTTGTTGGAGCTGCACTCACCAGGCAAGGGGAGAGTATTCCATCACACTCCTGACTTGTGCTTTGTAGATGGTGGACAGACTTTGTGGAGTCAGGAGATGAGTTGCTCACCTGCAGGATTCTGATTCCTGAACTGCTCTTGCAACCACAATATTTATGTGGCGGATCCAGTTAAGCTTCTGGTCGATGGTAACCCCCAAGATGTTGATGGTGGGAGATTCAGGAATGGTAATGTCATTGAATGCCAAGGGGTGATAGTCGGATTCTAATGTTACTTGCCAGGGGAGGGAGGTAATCATGTATTTACATGACAAAAAAAACTTCAGAAAGCCATCTAATAATAAAGCTAAGTAGATTTTCATGACATTGAACTCAATTTTTAATGAAAGTAAAGTGTCAGAATTCACCATCATTACTCCTCTGAAACAGACAGCAACTATGGGCGTCTGCACATGCACAGTTAAATGTGGAAATCCAGAAGTTACTCTCAGTGACTCCACATTTCTCCACAGAGTGTTCTTCCACCCAGGTCTGCAATCAAGTAGAAATCACAGAACTGATGTGATCTTACCATTTTAGTCTCATGGTATAAACTTTTGAGAACATCACATTTTGTTGAAATCAGATGTATTTAGATATTTACAATGTACAAAATTCATAATTACAGTGGAAGATTCCAAAAACTAAATAAATTAGCACTGGTCTCCACTTGTGATGGCCACTCCTAGAGACTCAGAGGCCATTGGAGACCCCAGATGGTTGGGGACAGGGAAGGGAGCACCCTGCCTGGGTGCCAGACTGGCACTGCCAGGGTGCCCGGGTCCAAGTTGCCACTTGGGTCAGGGCCTGAGGGGGGCCTTGCCCATGAAGGGGAGTGAAGGAGGGTGAATGCTGGTGTGAAGGGTGGGGTGAACGGGGTATGAAGGGTATGAAGGGTGGGGTGTTGAAGGGGGGTATGAAAAGAGGACCCTGAAAGGGTGATCCCTCAGCAATCCCACAGCAGGGTGTGCTCAGTTGGGGGGTAATGCCCATATCTGCAGGGAGTGGCACTGTCCATAGATGGCAAGAGTGGGGGACTCTCAAGTTCACTTACAGATCGGGGCTCCTTTTCAAAATGGTGTCCCGGTCTCTGAGGAGCTGGCCTCACCAGCAAGTTCAGCTCCCCACTGATTAAAAAAAAATTCCAAGTGTGGGCTGGACCGGGAAGAAACTCTCAAGGCCCATAAATGTAACTCAGTATGGATGAATCAAGGTCTGGATCTGACCCAAAAATCCGGCAGTAAATATCCCACCAAATCCATCCAAAATGACAACTAGTCATTTTTTGGGAGAAGTGCGCCATACGTGTTTAATTAAAAGTGAACAATTTAAATGTATTTTACTTCCATTTTTATGTCTGTGAGAATACTTCAGTGCGATTGGTTGCTTATCCTGCTTGATGACATCACTGCTGCAAGATACGTGGAGATCTTCTTGGTGCAAGATTCAAACTGATATTGATGAAGAGGAAATCCACACTAGAATATAAGTGCATCTTTTTTTGGTAGCTTCCTTTACGATTACTGGCAAGTGCTGTCATTTCACTGCAAAATCTAAGCGATTGAAGTTTTGTAATAAAGACCTACGGACGTGTTAGTGGGCAATCATATGTATTTTTAATGTTTATTACCCAAGGATGTGCATTATAGGTAGATTGGCCATGCTAAATTATCCCTTAGTGTCCAAAAAAGATGTGTAGGTTAGATTAGCTTGGAGTACTCTTCATAGGGCTGGGACAGACTCAATGGGCCAAATGGCCTCTTTCTGCATTGGAGGGATTCTATGATTCTATGACTTATATCTACTGGAGACCATTTAGAATGTAAGTTATGAAAATAATGGGATACAGATTCATTTACAGTGCACTCACTGAAGATTAAATTACCCAGTTTTATTTTCACCATCTATTATTCTTGGGCTTGCTCTTTATTTATGATGTTCTTGATTCTCCATTACCTATATTCTGTATAAATTATCCCAAATCCGCATTGTTTTTTCACGTCAAAACCTGCTGTAAATTAAGTGATGTAATGGTTCACAATGCTTCTCTTTTATGCAGCCAGCCCTATACCAAATTTGAGTGCACTTGAGAGCGACAGAGGGTGCATAATGTAACAAAGCTGTTCATACCTTGACCCTAACACCCCTCGTGTTGATGAACAGAAATTGAACTATCAATTGCAAAGTTATCCTACAGAGTCCTAAAGCAACACAGTGTTGTTCTTCTATTTGGCCCTTCAAAGTATTATTCACTCATTCCAATCATTTTAAGTACAATGCTTTTAATTACAAATTAGGATTAATTATAGGTCAGTTGAATGGTTCATTCAATTAACTATTGACACTGGTTTCCTGTTAGCAATAAGCTATCCGGTGGATACATTTTAATTTTTAACAGCTGCCTCATGGCGCCGAGGTCGCAGGTTTGATCCCAGCTCTGGGTCACTGTCCATATGGAGTTTGCACATTCTCCCCGTGTTTGCGTGGGTTTCGCCTCCACAACCCAAAAGATGTGCAGTGTAGGTGGATTAGCCACGCTAAATTGCCCCTTAATTGGAAAAAATGAATTGGGTACTCTAAAATGATTTTTTTAAAATGTTAATAGCAGTTATATTTTAAATAATTGATTCCCTTTCCTCATCAATTTACTCTTCAGATTTTAAAAGTGTTACCTCTCTATTAATGCTTTGGTTGCTCTCTAATACCTCAGCTAAGTAATCAGTATTTATGAAGTATTGTCACTGAGGAAGGCATCTGAGAGTCAGGTCATCTGAAGTCGTGGCCATTCTATGATAAACAAGAATTATTTTGGATTTTGTTCATTAATAGTTGATTTGAAGTGTAAAAGGTAGAAAAAAACATCTTCATATGTTTCACACGGCAGGATTGTCCAAGATGCTTTACAGCCAGTGGAGTACCTGTATTTTAAAACTAGTCACTGCTGCAATGTGAGCAATCAGACAATTTCTGCACAGCGAGATGCCATAAACCGCAATGTAATAGTGATCAGATAATCTGTTGTTTTAGTAAATCTGATTGGCCAGGATATTGTGGATGCACTGCAGTCAGCCTCGATTAATTTACAATGAAATCCCTGCCATGCGTCTGTGAACTTCTGACCTTGAGAGGTGAGAAGTGGGAGTACGGTTTACCACACGGGGATACTGAATTGAGCAGAATGTGATTGTTTTTTGAAGTTCGTTTTGTGCTTTGAAAAAACTAATGATAATTTGCGGTGAGCTGTTTGAAAACGTGATGCCGGGACCGGAACGTCAAATAAACACCATTTCGTTTCTCTTTCGCTGAATCTGACGACCTGCTAACAAAATTACAGAGGCACTAGACTTGTGAATTTTAATTACTGAGAAGCGGGGGGAGGGGGTATTCTTCACTTTAGGGGGATCACCCACTTCAGCGCCAAAGCCGAGCTGAATCTCAGCATCCAGCACTCCTCCAGACAAGCCAACACTCCCTGTTCTCATTCAAACTTCCGAACAGCACCCTCAGTGCTGCAGAGTGGATTTAACACCAGCTTCGCAGCTTTTCTGCATAAATTGGGTCATGCAATGGCATTTGATAACGAATTCTAGACGGCGTCCTATTACAGTCCCGCGGTTTCTGAGGACTGACATTGAATTTGCCCCAGTGTATTTATTCCACGGGATCCTTTCTGTCAGATGTCCGAGATATTCACCCCATCAATTTGCCCTGCAAGTGTTGAAATTACCTGGCAAAAGCTAGTGTGTTAGTCCACTTTCGCTGTTCTAGTTTCTGAAGTAAATTGGAGTTTAGAAGAGTGAGGGGGGATCTCATAGCAATTTACAAAATTCTAACAGGATCGATTCAGAAAGAGTGTTTCTGAGGGTGGGAGGGTCCAGAACTAGTGGTCATAGTTTGAGGATAAGGGGTAAACCTTTTAGGATTGAGGTGAGGAGAAATGGCTTCTATTTTCTGTGCATGTTTCTATGTATGTTTCTGTGTAAATCTGGTTAATTCCAAGCTGCACTCACTCTCAAATCAAAGGCCACCCCTAACGGCAACCAGGACTCTGAGACACATCAATCCCTGTCTAGCTGCTTATGAGAAATAAGAATGTGGAAACGAATCTAGATTTATAATAGTATTCCGGCTCTTATCAGCGCTTCACTTCTAACTCAAAGTGACACACATCTCCCTCCTATCGAACCGAGCTATTAAACAATGGAGAGGGAATCGCCTCTCGGTAGCCTCTTCGGAGTGAGTGGGTGACAGGACTTTTTTTCTCAAAGTTGCTGTGATCCCGCCCATTTCGCTGTGATCCCGGTCCTGGTGAGCTCCAGACAGGTATCTCAGCGCCGAGAGCCGTGGAACCGTTCAAAATAATCGGTGCATCTAAATATTGAAATGGAAACTGGCAGTGGTCAGAAATCCTTCATGTTTTGACAGAAACGTTCAATATATAGATTTAAATGATTCCAGAAACAATGAGTGACGTTTTGGAGTTGGTAGGAATGATGTGGCGGGAGTGACACATCGTGTCAAACTGGGACAGTTGGGAAACTAATTGTGCTGGAGCAAATATTCAAAAAGTGAATCTCCAAACCGTTTGGGATTGTCTGCCCCCCGTCGTCAAAACAAAACAAAAACAAAGGAACCTGCAACAACTGTGTTTGAATGCTTTATTCATTATATATATATATAAAATCAAAAACACGAATATAAAGAATGCAATGGAGTTTCACGGTAATGATGGTATTGGATCACCAGAAACCTCCCATCAATAAAACAGCAGTTAGTTCCAGTGTTTAGATAACTCGGTGTTAACATTAGAACTCCGATTAAGGAAACAAAATATTGCACTTTGAACACGTCTTTTCAACACCATCTGCATAGAACACGTCCTTTTCAGTTTATGCCCGGGACAATGAAGTGAGTCATACTTTGCGAACTTTTATTTTTTTTTGTGTGTGTGGCTGTATTTACGTCAGAAAGTTTTTTCAAGTATATTTTTTTTAAAAGGAGCTGCTGCCTTCTCTTTATACAATGCGAACTAAACAAAATAAACATTAGAGAAAAAGAGGTCAACAACTTCATCCAAGGCAGTACCTGGTCTATCTTATCGTGAAAATATTAGTGCCAGTTTGAACCAACATCTAAATAAAACAAGGTTCATTGCAACTGTATTTTCATTTAGCTTGCCTCTTGTTAGGTGAGTGTCCGTTTAGCAAATAAGCTCATGTACAAACAATCCTGCAGCAATACAGCTTGCATTTAAAGTATATTTTTGCTTCATTTAGTTCTGCTTGCGAATTCAGTTTTAACCCAAACAATATAGGCTATATATACATTTCATGTACAACTGGGTCCGGCCCTGTCTCTTTTACATAAAGCCCCCCCCCACCCATTTCCCTCCAGCTGAGTTTATTGTCTTCAGTTATAATACTTTATTTTTTTCTCTGGGAGATATATCAGGGTGACAAGAGGTTCTCTCTCTCTTTAAATACTGAGTAATAATTTAGTGCTACCTTTTTAAGATCCTTTATATACATAAATTAGTCATTACCCAGTATCAAAATATTGTAAATAATTTGATCTGTATAAATAGTGTGCCCAGGTTTGCCCTCACTGTTTACATGTGCCTCTTCATGTGCAGGGCAAGGTGGTCAGACCTGGAGAATGCCCTCTCACAGAGGTGACACTGGAAGGGGCGGTGGCCGGTGTGTTTGCGATAGTGGCGAGTGAGCTCGTCCGACCGAGCGAATTTCCAGCCACAGCCTTCCCAGTTGCAATGATAAGGTTTCTCACCTGGAGAGAGAGAGAGACAGACAGACAGAGAAAGAGAGAAAGGAACAAAGTTAGTTGGAGGATCCAATTTCCAAAACACTGACTGCAATTTGAAAAACAAAATCTGCCAAGTTCTTGTTCCCGCTTGTTCTATCCCGACACAAACGGTGTGTGGCTTTGTATCTGCTCAATAAATACTTGAACGCGCCCTGCTTATCTGTCTATGCAGCTGACACTTCGGAGACACTTGTTCCGTTCGATACTGTGCACACATGATTACGTTGGGGAAACGTCGTTGAAAGATATCTCGATGAGTTTTAAACCTGTCTCTCCCTCCCTCTCTCGCAGTTACATTTTCCATAAGGTCTTATCTTTCTAAGCACAGCACGGTTCCTGTCTCCACCCCCCCCCCCCCCCCCCCCACGGTTCCACTCCTGCTTGGCAGCTACTCACCTGTGTGAGTCCTCATGTGCGCCTTGAGATGTGAACTCTTGGTGTACATCTTGCCGCAGCCCGGGAACTCGCAGTTGTGGGTTGCGGTGCGCTTCCTCGCCCACGATCTGCGGCCCCTCTTGGGCTTGCTGTCCTCCGGGACGCCGACGGGCGGGAAGAAGTCGAGGAGGGGCGAGGACGGAGGGGTCAGCATCATCCCGTGCATGCCTGCGGCGGGGACTTTCAGCGGATCTCGGTACACATTGAACTGTCCGTGAAAGTGTGTGGGCACTTGGTGGCCATAGTGGGGCGGGTAGGCGAGCTGGTACTGTTGCTGCAAGGGCAGGTGCGAACGGCGGTGCATGTCGGCCAGCGGCTGGCATTCCTTGCTGACCATTTGGCCCGAAGGCATTGAATGGGCCACTCTGTGATGCCCGAGGCTGTGGCGGTGCATCTGCAGCTGGTGGTGGTGCATGGGGGGCAGACTGGGCTTGTGGTCCATCATTGGTCCCATGCATTCCGAAGGAGACCCCGCAAGCATACAAGACTGGCCTGACTGCGGCTCTCTCTTGATTTTATGTCCCAAGTGGTGGATATGCTCCATGGGGATGGTTCTCTGCATAGCGCTGCCCATGTTGGGCGTTCTTAACTCAGTATATTCTGTACTCTCCATGGCAGCCTTGATGCTAAAGTCCTGAGCGAGCTCGCAGCTGCCTGAAAAGCTGCTTGGCAAATCCGGGGTCAGCAATTCAGCCACCAGACTCTGGTTTGGGCTCCCCGCGAAGTTGTTCCCATAGTTATTGGAAGGCGGGTAGGAGCCATCGCTGTCATACACTGTGCTGCAACTCTCCGGGGTCTCAGGCAGAGGGTAGGTTGAATGGTGCCCTCCGCCGCTCCTGCTCTCCGAACCCATCGTATTGGACAAGATAAACTCCAAATCCACGAATTTCCCCAACTCGTCGTCTTCCTTTTTGACAGCAGGGGGTTCGAGTGAGCTGAAGGCAGCGTTGTTGGGAGGTCTTATCTGGTAGGCACACTTGGAGACCGGCTCCTCGACCTTCCATCTCTATTGGAACGAAAACAAAGTCAGAGAATCAGTGAGGGTGGTTGAAAAAAAAAGCTGAGCTGTGTTATAAAGAGGGCAGCTCCCCCCCCCCCCCCCCCCCACTCCCCCACCACCTAATGTTCTTTAAGGAACCTCCCGGACGGAGTTATTTGATGCACCGACCTTACCAAACCCGCTCAACCAGTTTGGATTTCTTCAAAGAGCCGTGCTTCATATATATATATATGTAAAACATATTTGTACAGTCAATTCTGCCTTGTGTCACAATCCTGCTCTCCCTTCCAGACAATCCACCACACCAGATGTTCACCCACCTTAAAACTCAGCGATCCCCAGCAAAAGCCTAATATTAAAACATTTTGTTCGTTCATTTAACTCCGTGCACCTTTACTATCTGGTCCTGTGCCCCAGTCCAAGTATTTCTTTGAGAAGGCGGATTCCAGAATTTGCCTCAATCTCTCCCGACTAACAATGGGGACTTAAAGTTTACTGATGCACATTGTTAGAGCAACGCTGATTTTAAAACAAAGATTAAACTTCACAAGACAGATTTTGATTGCAAACGATTTGCCCGTTTGAGACAGTGAAAGGGTCCAGAGCGAGCGCCTCTCTGCAACTTTACTGCAATATTATAACCACAAGTTAGTAAAAAGTTTGGCAGATGGCGAAAGATGTCAATCGTTGAAAGTAGCCTTGTTTTAGCACCGAATTAAACTAACACGATCTGCGGCGGAAAGAAAGTTTCAGAAACCAGATGCCACTAAAATGAATTAAAAATAAGGCGTGCACATACACGGGCCAGAGGAAAGTAAAACACCTTTTCCGCGGAAACGCAAAGAAACCGTCAGGCTTGTTAAATACTTACATTGATGATCTCAGTTTGCTTTTGCATCAAGGTTTGATGACTGGCAAAGGTAGCAATTGAAGGAAGCATAGTGTCTGCCAGGGCCATTCCTCCTTCCTTGCCTGAAGACTGTCTTCACAACAAGGGGTAAGCAGAAATGAACTGCCCTCCTGGATCTTAATTCCAACGAGTAAAAAAAAAGCTGGGACAGCTTTGTGAATGTGTGAAAAGAAGTTTCTGTCTGAGCAATCAGTTCAGAACTGTTTCCCCAACTCTGGGAGTGCGGCTTGTTAACACTCTAGCCTATACCTGATTGGCTGAGGGATTCATCAATATTAATGAGCGTGATGAATAGCTAATTGCGAATCATCCAATCCGACGGGGCCAACTCCAAAAAAAAGAGACGTCACATGACCTTCTGAAACCTAATTGGTGGGATTCGGGTTCATCACTCTGAAACAGTTGGAGAGGTGGGCGGAGGAGCAGGGCAACGATTGGTTCTGTCGTCTGTCCAGGCTGTCATTGGTGCATGTGGAGTTAAAGTTGTTTGTTTTTGTTTTTTTTGTGGGGGGGCAAAAAAAGTTATAACTTTGTCCAATGGTGTCGCTAATGTCACAGAAAGATAGGCAAGTCAGTAACACTGACGTGATCTAAATTTAGTGTTGGTATAAAAGAGGCTTTGGGGGAGTGTGTGTTGTTGGGGGGTTGGGTTGTTGGGGGGTTGGGGGGGGGGGGGGGGCGCGGAGAGTGAGTTCACCCAGAAAGATTATTGCCTTGTTCCAGGCTTATTGAAACCGCTGCCGAGGCCGCGAAAGGCAAACAGCAGCAGCAAGGCAGTAACTCCCGGAGTCAGTTCCTCCCCCCCCCCCCCCCCCCCCCCCCCCGCCCCCCGCAGGTGAAATTCCAATAACTTCTCATGACAATACCTTCAAACATCTTCACAAGGCAGTTCTCAGCAGACAGCTGAAACGAGCTGTCTTGATGTAAAACACCAATATTAAAAAAAATAATCTATATCTAATCCGATTTAAGGTGTATATTTGTTCATTATATTTTAATCCCACCCCGACATTCCGGCCAGAAAGTCAAACTAGGGACAATATAGAACTTCTTAAACAATTCCTGAAAGAGTTGTATTCGTGAAGGTCAGCTTCAGCCTACCGAACTAAATGTTTGACTTTTAGTGTGGGACTGATTTCAATGCTGGCGGGGAAGACATACCCTCCAGCATGTTGTTCATACAACGTATGTTGTAACACACTCATACACGCACAGCCTCATATTCTCGCACATTCGCAAACATTCTTAAACATACATTCTCAAACATTCTCTCTCACACCCACACCCACATATTCTCTCTCTCTCTCTCTCTCTCACACACACATTTTCTGCCATTCGCCACACACACATTCACACACACCTGTAACAGGATCACAAGACAACACATTTTTTCAGAAACCCTGGTTACTGAGTACATTTTCTGACACTGCATTGTGTCCACTCCGTTTGCATGGTTAATGTGGTTAATGTGTTAATGTCTTCTAAGATCAATTCAATTTCTCCCCCCCCCCCCCCCCCCACCCCCCAAACAAAACTCCTTTTCCTGGTGTATTTCGTTTATTTGGGAATATTCCGAATATTGTCGGTGGAAGCGGTCCAGTTAAGAGGTTATCTCATGTTCGCGCCCAGCTTCATATTCGATTAAATAAAACTTGCAACGCAAACCAACTCATATTAAATGTTATATGTTGTCTTCTTTTGTTGTCCATGTTAACAGAGGACGTACATACCTCGCGGTCTGATAATGAAACGAAAATAAGAAGATATAGCCATTATTTCCACATGCTCATTCTGGGGAATATCTTGGAAGAGT